>NC_063218.1:14280530-14583560 GCF_020740725.1 Corvus hawaiiensis
GGGTAGGTGCTTAATATTCTTGTAGTACTGATATACTTGTTTTATTGGACATGTTAATTGTTTTTGGACAATTGGAGGAGCATTACATACAGTTTCCCATGTGTGTCATCTTCAAACCTGAAATTTTAATAATTCCTTAATAGTAGAACCTTTAAGAGGCCTTAGTCCCTAATCCTGACTGAGAAATGTATGCATAATATAAGCCAACACACTGCATATATAACCTTGAAATATTTTCATTAGATGTGAAGTTAATGAAGTTAGGGAGAAAATAATCTGTTCTGAACAAGTAAAACCTTCAAACCAACAAAATGCACAAATATACACATCTGATATATAACAGATGTATATATAAATACGGATGATATATATACAAAAAGGATTCATTTTCAGATTAATTTTTGAATTTTTTTAGGGATACTGTTAAGGAAATTACAGTAGGATTTCTGTCCTTTTTTTGAATCTAGAGAGTCTAAGCAGGATAGAATTGTCAAATAAAGATAGGAAGAACCGGCCAATGCAACAGGAGGATGAGTATCGGATTCAGATGGAGTTGAAACGTTATTTAAGAAAAGAGTCTTTATCTGCAGGAGCATCATCTGAACAAAGCTTCTATGAGACAGAGAGTGCCAGAACGCCTTCTAGTCGTGGCAAGTATAAAAGATGATGCAAAATAGCAAATAACCTGTTGTTAAGATTGTTTAAATTGATTGTTCATCTTTTAATCTTACCAATTTATGTATTAAAATAACTTTGACATAATGTAACAATATGCCATTAATTGTAAAGTTCAGTAAAAAATTAGCAACTAGTTTAGGTATCAGGGTAGACTTGATTCAGTATTTCATTAAAACTGTTCAGTTAATGATAATGTGCAACATGCTAAAAAAACCACAGTGTAACATCTTTTCAAATGCGTGGTTGAGGAAATTACATTTAGAATAATACTTGTGTTTGTCTGATTTTATGTGAATACTTTTTTGCTAGCTATTTTTAATGTGAAATACTTTGATTTGTCAAAATCAAATGAGAATGTGTGAATTTATAGAAATGATACCAACTTGAATATGAAAATGAGATATTTAACTGATATAATATTAGTGAGTTTTTTGCCTTTTGATTTTTATTTAAATCTCTTCATAGACAGTACTAGTCTCATGTCAAGAAAACTTGGAACTTCTGTAAATGATGTATTTAGCTGGTTATTCTGTCTAGCAGTTAGATTTCTGGACTTAGGAATTCATTTCTGTTAGAAGTAAAGTTATTTTTTTAATTAGAAAATAACTCTTTTCTATCTGTGATTTTTATTAGAGGAAGAAGTTTTCTTCTCAATGGCTGAAATGGACATGTCTCACAGCCTTTCTTCTCTTCCACCTCTTGGAGACCCTCCAACGATGGATCTAGACTTGTCTTTAACTAGTACATACACAACTACGCCAGCAGGATCTCCACTGAGCACTACAGTGGTATAGTATTAACGGCATTTGGAATCTTTTAGAAATTAACACTTCTGTCAGGAACTGTTGCATAATTGCTGCATTCTTTACAACATCAGGAACTGTTGCAAAATTCTAGAACAGTTGAAATGTTTACAGCTGATAGTATTCCTTTTCTGCTATGGAAATGGTATTGTAATTATTCTCATTTATTTGCCTACTAAGCTAGGAAATGTGTTTTCAAATGTCTTGAAGCTTATATAGGATGCATTATGATTTATTTTCTTTTTAATTACTGCATGTTTGCCACCTGGTTTTCTTTTAATATGGATTACACAGGCAATGTTGTATGAAATCGTTGTATTCAATTTTTCCTCAAACAACATAAAAACTGCGCTGTTGTTAATGATCATCTTTCCCAAATCTGTTGTGTACCTAATGTTTTCCTTAATGAAAACCGTGGAGAATAGTTGTGGAACTACACAATATATGCTCATGGGGAGTGCAATTTCAGCTTTAAAAATATGTGGGTATAGATGCTCATGGAATTAAAAAGTGTACCCCAAAGTAAAGCATGTCTACATTGATAAGTTGAGCATTAATTCTCCATGAATTGATTGTTGATTGTTTATTGTTGGTTTATGCATGTTGGAGTTTTTTGTTCATTTACCTTATTATTCATGTTTGATCTAATGTCTAACAACTCTTTGCAAATTTAAGGTCATATATATTTTTGTTTCAGCTGCAACCGACTTGGGGTGATTTTCTTGATCGTAACAAACAAGAATTACAGCCTCCAAGAGGTTCTTCACTAACAGCCAATATGGTTCACCAGACTTCCTTAAGAAGGACATGTAAGTAACAACAGATAGGTAGTTCTCCCTAGGTAATTACGAAAATGAATTGTTATGCAGCAACTTGGTAAAAAGAAATGAAAATCAAAAGTAAGATGATTTTATAAATGTATTATTGCTGAAAAATTACATGAACTTAATTTTGTATTTCAGCTATTCCATCCAGATCTGTTTCTGTGGATGAATCCAGACCTGAGCTACTTTTTAGACTGGCAGTTGGAACTTTCTCAGTGTCTGTACTTCATATTGACCCTTTACCCCCTCCTGAAAGTTCACTGAACCTTAACCCATTGACACCAATGGCTCGGGATTTCTTTGCCCGAATAGAAAAGATTGAGCCAGTTAAGTTTTCAACAGAAGATTTTCTGTCCTTCCGAGAAGTATTTGCAGAAGCTTGTTCTCATGATCACCTTAGGTATAACTTTGCTTATTAATAAATATAATTAACAGAAATATATTTTAAGTAAAGTTGAATAAAGTAAGTTTATTTCCGTAGGAATTGTGTAACTTAATATTTGAATTGCATTAGACTTCTTTATTAATTTCAAAATAGTCTTGAATTTTGACATCCGTTGTCCAAGACTTTTCTTTTTTTTAAATTAAAACAGAAGAAGAAAAGAGAATAAACATTAAAATCACCTAGCTTTTTAATAGATAAATTAGGTACAGTTTCTATGACAGAAGTCTAAAGAGTCAAGAATCATTAAGTAAATTATTTCTTTAGAAATAGCTGTGATTTACTGGACTATTTTTATCCCAATATAGTGATTACTGCTTGAAGGAGCTTAGGGTTTTACTTAGTGCAAAATATTGTATCAGTAGGGATAAAGGCTAAGTGTGAACAAGATAATAAAGTCAGGCAACAGTCTTTCCTTTGCAGAAGTTTTTACCATCCCAGTACAGTGTATGAAGTAAAATATTTAAGGGTGTATATCCCTCTTTTTACCCTATGTATGTAATTTAGACTTTGTGAGACATTTGACTTTGTCAATCTAAGGATGCTAGTTTTATGTGAATTGCACCTCAGGTTAGATGTCTAAAATGTGCTTTACAAATTTCTCTATGCTGACCATTGTTGATGTGTAACATGAGCTCCATTGTCTTTATTGCTATAAATCTGTAATAATTAGATATTTTCATAGTTTTGGAGAAATTACAGAGCTTTAAATGATTTTAAAAGGATTGTAGTGATCCTTTTTTTACATACTTAAGTCATGACTTTTCATAATTGTTACTGTTTATGCTACTTCTAATAATTCATAATTTTAATAATTCAGGTTTATAGGTACTGGCATCAAAGTGTCTTATGAACAAAGACAAAGGACTGCCTCTCGAAGTTTTAGTACTGACTTATCCATTGGAAATATGGAGTTCCTGGAATGCCTTTTTTCTACTGACTCTCATTCCATGCAGCCTCACTATACAGAGGTATGTAAAAAATAAAGGGAGGTCCATAAAAAAGAAATGTTAATTGTATAACTGAGAATGCCAGATTTTAAAATGGTTGTAATTTAAATGTTTCTTAATAGTTTTTTGGTTTTTAAGTATGTTACAGTTTTAAGATAAAATTTACATTTTAGTTCTGAGCTCAAATAGTGAACCCAGCTTCTGTCATACCTGACAGGAACAGCACCAAGTAGCCAAACTTTGTTAATTACTTGTCTTCCTTGCTTAACAGGGTTTGGATATTAGAGTAAATGTTTTCCAGAACTAAGCAATGGAGTTGAGCAATGCAAAGGTTTCTTGGGGTGGTGATTATTCTTCCAGCTGTTTTAATGGTCAGAAGCATCCAGTAAGGGAGCTGAATATGTGGATTGAGTAAATGGTTGAGCTGGGGCTCTGTTTGCTGACTTCAGTGTGGGGTTACCTGTCTGTCCTAGGTAAAAATGTCATAAGTATATTTTCCTGTGGCAACTCTTTCCTTCTTATTTACTGAGTATTTTTAATTTTTTTTTCTGAAGCTGCTGACATTTCATTCTGAAGAAAGAAATGATTCTCATTCTATGCCATGCCTTCAGCTGCATTATAAGCATTTAGATAATAGAGGACCTCAGGTAAGGTGGGAGATTAAAAAGACCAAGTTTCTGTATAATAACCTTTGTCTAATTTGGTTTATTTGAATAGGAATCTAACTGTACAACAGAGAGTTCTTAACTCTAACTTATTATAATTTGTTTCACTGTGTTGTGTTGAAGATTTTAGTGCTTTTTCTCTTTCTTTTCAGGGTAGTCAAGGGAGACTCAGTTCTGTTCCACAGAAAGCAGAATTACAAATAAAGTTAAGTCCAGTGTTTTGTGAGCTGGATATTAGTATTGTAGACAGATTAAATTCCTTACTTCAACCCCAGAAACTGACTACAGTGGAGATGATGGCATCTCACATGTATGCTTCTTACAATAAGCACGTAAGTCTGGTAAGTTCAAAATGAAATTGATTAATAAACTTGCTGGGGTTTTTTACAGGAGGAAGGCAGGGCGGCAGTAAGCCTGAGATTGCTACTTCGGATTGATTTGTGGTGGCTGAGGTGTTTCTTTAAGTGTGAAAGGTTTTTTTGGTTGGTTGGTTGACTGGGGTTTTTTTGGTTTTTTTCCAACTTCTGACACAGAACTGTAGCCATCTGACACAGTCTCATTTTACATTCAGTGATTGTGTACTTGATAACAGACCTAAAGATAGTGGTAGATGCTTCACAAACTCCATAAGTTCTCAGCTTCTTGAAGCGGGGAGAACTGGGCAAAAAACAGGAATCTTGACTGACTTCTCATCCCTAATCTGTCCCATCATGCTCTCCAGCAGCTGATATAAAGTGTTGCTAACAATTCCACTTCTATGTTGAAATCTTCAGTTGTCAAAATGAGCCCAGTTGCCTCTGCTGTGCATAACCTGCTTTTGGGGTAGGTGACAGAGAGAATGGGGAGCATACGCATTGCATTCTAGTGATTTGGGACCAACAGAAAGAAGAAGTTGAAGCTTATTTTTCTTAGTTTGGGTTGTTACCATAGCATTAAGCATGATGACTTTTCTTAAAATACTTGAGGAATAATTAATGCAATTAATTGATTTTCTGCACAGCAACAGAAACTTTCATGTAATTTTATTGCTGCATTGACTGATTACAGAAAAATCAGCCTTCAAAATTATTTAGGAGAATCCTTATTTAAAAAAATTGTAAGACATCAATCATTTCTATAATTGTCTTGTGAATTTGATTCTTTTCAATGATCAACAAAAAGGGGAGGATTTGAAGGACATGAAAGTGATAGGAGCTGGACACTATGGCTTCCTGAAAGGGACAAATACACGATAGTAATTCCTACTTTTTCAAGAGCAGCAATTTTTAAAGAAGTGTCTGAGACACGGTATTTCCTAATTGCAGCTGAGTATTGTTCAGTACTCTCACTCTCCAATTTAAGAGGAAAAAAAATTGTAAAAGTAACAGATTTTTTGCAAGATTGCTAATCTCTGGAAATACTTGACTTCTAAGTAGAATCTCTACAACACCAATAATAGAAAAATATCCTGAGAGCAACAGCAGTTGGTCTTAATGTGTTTTTCCTGCATTATATAAATAATCTTTTTCATGTTTAGATATTAACATCATCAAAAGCTTTCTCCGTAGTCACTTCCAATGCTATTTTCTCTAATTTAGATTTTTTTTATTCACTCTGGTTTGTGTTTTGTCTTTTGTTGTTTGTGTTTTTTCAGCATAAAGCATTTACTGAAGTTTTTCTGGATGATTCACATGCTCCTGCAAACTGTAGAATTTCAGTTCAAGTCACTGCCCCAGCATTAAATCTCTCTGTTCGTTTCCCAATACCTGATCTACGGTCAGATCAGGAAAGAGGACCATGGTTTAAGAAATCACTTCAGAAGGAGATTCTTCATCTTGAATATACAGATCTGGAATTTAAAACTGAATTTATAGGAGGGTCAACTCCAGAACAAGTTAAATTAGAGCTTACCTTTAAAGAGCTAACGGGTAAGAATGTTAATATTATATTCAAAAGTCCTTTTTTATTTTCCTATGTACTACGTAGTTGAGAGAAAGCTCGTCTCATATGAAGTAACTCAGGGAGTATCTTTCCACCTGAATTTTGGAATAGATATCAAGGGAGGTGATCCTTCCCTTCTACTTGGGGCTAGTGAAGCCACATCTACAGTGCTGTGTCCAGTTCTGGGCTCCTCAGTACAAGAAAGACAAGGAGCTACTGGAGTGGGTCCAGCAGAGTCCACAAAGATAATGAGCAGTCTGGAGCATCTCTCATACGTTGAGAGGCTGCGGGAGCTGGGCCTGTTCAGTCTGGAAATGAGAAGACTGAGAGGGGATCTCATAAATGTATATATATCTCAGAGACATGTACCAAAAGGATGGTGATAGGCTCTTTTCAGTGGTGCCCAGTGACAGCATGAGGAGCAGTGGCCATAAACTGAAACACAAGACGTTTCACATTAACATGAGGATGAACTTCTATACATTGAGGGTGGCTGAGACTGGAACAGGTGCCCAGGGAGGTCATGGAGTCTCCCTGTCTGGAGACATTCAGAACCCACCTTGGATGTGTAACCTGCCCTAGGTGATCCTGCCTTGGCAGAGGGTTGGGCTGGATCATATCCAGAGGTCCTTTCCAACCCTAATAGTGCCATGATGCCGAGATTGATTCCCTAAATAACTATCGTTGAAAATCTTTAATAATTTCGTGCCTCTAGTATCTTTCAAAGTAATAAATCTATGAGACTGGTTTATATTTGCAATCTTCTCTGCTGTCTCATTTTGTGTACTTATTCAGGGCTGTGGCAAAATATAGTGATGCTATAAATGTAAATGCAGATATCTATGCATTAGAAGCATCTGATTTTCTAACTAGAAAATAATGTGAAATAATTTTTGTTTCTAAAAGTTAACATTAATTTTTTGGGAGAAAAGACGACAAAATTTGCCTAAGTAGCTTAGTAAGTAGCATTGACTAGTTAGTCTTGTTAGACGCTAACCTGAAGTTAGCAGTTGTCATTCCTCTGTTAATTTCTAAAAAATCTCTGTTCTATTCAGGTTCGTTTGAAGAAGATAATGCAGAAACACCAGTAAAATTTTTTCAAGTGTCTGGTGGCACAGATGGAGATATAACATCATCATCAGACAATTTTGACTGGCCTCGGTAAAATAAAGTTTCAAGTTTTTAATGTGGATTGATTAGATTTTTATGAAGCACTGTTTTTCTAATTTTAATCCAGAATGCCTGTGTGGTAAATGCTTGAAAATAATTTGCAAAGAAAGAGCATGTAACTATTGAAAAGACCCCAAGAATTTATAAAAAAACCCCCCTGAAAATTCTATGCTTATAATAATGCAATATGGTTTTTAATGTATAATGGCTTCTGCATGGACTTGAGTAAATTTCAGTGAAAGTTTGGTAAATGATTAGAGACTTGAGACTTTTTCTCTTTTTTTTGTTTTACTTTACCTTTTCTCCTGCGTTCATGGCTGAATACCAAACAACCCATCCTAATTGAATTTTGCCTCAAAATAATATAAGCCATAAGAATAGTAAGAATAATTGTATTATGACTGAATTATTGCAGCTTATATCATATGCAAGGCAATACAGTACTGTAGACTTACTGAAGTGAAGGATCAGGCAGCTGAATTGTGTAATAATATGTTTAAAGAGGCAATTTTAGATTTGCTACAGAATTTGCTGTGTACATTTTTTGCCACAAAATTTAGTGGCTTTCTGACTGCAAGTTTATATGGACATTTTTTCTTTTATAATGGCACAAATAAATTTTTCTCTAACAGTATTTATTTGTAATAAGCTACACCATGCAGTACAGCATTTCGTAATGGCTGTTAATGGTCTAGTGAAACAAGCATTATTTTGGGAGAGTGCTGGGTTTTTCTTAGCTTACCTATATGGTCACATGATGGAGTTGAAAAAAGCAGATGCTTAACATTTTCTTTCACCTGATGGTACCTTTTCCATGTGCATTTGTGTGTATAAGTTAGTTTTTTTTCTTAGTAATATTGCTTTGGGTAATAAAATATGTTATTATCTGATAAAAAAGTCCCTGGACTTTTGAGCTATTTAGTCTGGGTGTATTTAATGGCAAGCCAGTAGAACTAGGGGACATGTGACAAAGCATAAATATAAACATTATAAGAATCTCTAATGGCTTGTTCTGCATAACTTCTCCAATGTCAGGATTGTATTGAAAATAAACCCTCTGGCTGTGCACTCTATTCTGGAAAGGATAGCAGCTGAGGAGGAAGAAGGTGATAATAACTTTCAAGAGGAAGAAGAAGGAGGGTCTCATTCTTTGAAGGATGTCTGTGATATTAGAAGACCAGAGCCTTCTCCTTTTTCTTCTCGTAGGGTCATGTTTGAAAATGAAGAGGTACTATAAAGTTTTGTTACTTCTTTGTGCTTATGATAGACAAAATATAGTGAGAGTACATTCTCGCTACTTTACATGCAACTTCTGGTTTCCACTTTTGGTTTTGTTTTGGTTTGAGGTTTTTTCTTTTTTTTTTTTTTTTTACACTTAAGAATTTTTTTCTTTTTTCTTTCAGATGGTGATGCCAGGAGATGTAGTTGAAATGACTGAGTTTCAGGATAAAACAATTAGCAATTCTCATTATGTACTGGAACTCATGTTACCAAACATTCACTTAACATTACCAAACAAAAGCTTTTACGAAAAACTTTACAACAGGCAAGTATAATTGTTTTGCTTGGTTATCATGACCTGTACATTCAGTTCTGTGTTCACTGTTGACAAAAACAATTGTCTAAGCAGGTATAGCAGGAACTCATTTGTATAGTTTATATAAAACCATAAAGTGCTATATAAATATTTTTCCAAGCTCATATGACACCATTGTGTCATGCATCTGATTCGTGCCATGGCAGCTGTCTGCTAAAAAGTGTTTGGCAGATTTTGTGAAGAAAGGGTGAAGCTAAGTAGTCTTTAGCTCTCGGTGAATACTTTGTTCAGATCCCTGTGCAATGTTTCATTTTGCTCTAATCTTTCTGATCTCTTCTTTAAACAGATTATTATACTTCAAAAACAGTTGTGCTCAATTTTATTCTTTCTATCTAAAAATCTAGAATTTGCAAGGCAGTCAGAGAAAAAACCCTAACCCAGTTTTGTAAGCCTCGCAAAAGCTTATAAAAATGTAGAGAAAGCGAACCCAGCTTACAGATGGGTGTTCACTGTTTATTTCTGTTAGTTTGCTGTCCAAAAACCAACAAAATACTACTAGATTGGTACTATGCTATGCAATATGCAAGAGAGATGCTGATCTATTTTAGTCTGTGATAGGTATTACTTTACTTCCAGAGTATTTTCACTTCCAAAGTGGCAAGGCAGAACCTTCCACTGAATATTTTGTTGTAATACTTCTGTACTGAATGTCACATCTGTCTTTACCCTGACAGACACACTCACTTGAAACCAAAAGAATGAATGTTTCCTGCAACTTAGTTGAGAATTGATGTGATCAAAATAGGGGTTTCTCAACTCCCCCTCCAACCTACTGAGCTAATAGATACCTAGTTATAGAGGATTTTGTGCCACTATCATGTGTTAGACTTGGATATGTGCCTACCATAATTACAGAATAAAAGTTACTTCCATTATTTTTTGCTTTTGCTCATGAATATATTATTGTTTCTTGTCCTCTTGAACTTTATTTTCTCTATCTTGTTTATGGAATCTGGAATCTGTTACATAAAGTCTGCAAAGGAATTATGCTTGAGTGACTTAATACAGAGTGGGAATACAGACACGTATTTTGTGTAATGATAATGTATTTCTTCCTAGGATCAGCAATGATTTATTGTTGTGGGAACCCACAGCTCCATCTCCTGTAGAAACATTTGAAAACCTTTCTTATGGTGTTGGACTCTCTGTGGCCAGCCAGCTCATCAACACTTTCAGTAAAGACAGCTTTAGTCAATTTAAATCTGCAGTTCATTATGGTAATACACTTAATAAAACATCTAGAACTATAGTGTTTTAGAGGCATAATTGGCTGAAGTAATTAAGCTGTTAGTGGAAAGATTTTGTAAACTTATGAGAACTTAAACCAAGACAAAAAAAAAGTTGATTACTGTTTAATTGAGTAAAATAAGTGTGAAATTGAATTGCATTACCAATGGAGAAACAGTGAGTTATTGGCATGATATGTGTACTAGCTAGAGAATGAGTTGTTCTCCGTTTTATCTATTAGATGATGAAAGTGGATCTGAGGAAGAAACACTGCAATATTATTCCACTGTTGATCCAAACTATCGTTCACGCAGAAGGAAAAAGCTTGACTCACAGAATAAGAACTCACAAAGCTTTCTGTCTGTTCTGCTAAATGTGACACATGGATTAGTGTCAGTATTCACAGATGTGAAGGTGAGGCACTGGGGCTGGAACAAGTTTTTTCTTGTTTTGACCATGGATCCCTTTCATGCTGTATGTACTTATCTGGAAGGAGCTAGTGTTGTTAACAGTAATTCTGTAATCTTTATACTACTGTAACTAGGCAGTAATGCAACACAGTATTTTGCAAATTCTGTTTGCTTTGCTTCACATGAGAATAATGAAATGCAAGCAGGAAAACATGTATTGGTAGCAAGTGTTGTGTTAGTTTAGACTGTCTAAGTGCTGCAAACTGTGAGCAAACAATAATTTCATCATTTCTATTCTTCCTTCAGCAGGATGATGGAAATACACTTGAAGGAAAGTACGGCGAATTTTGGGTTGAGTTCAACAGTGGCTCCCTCTTCAGTGTGACTAAATATGAAGGCTTTGAGGACAGACACTATGTCTGTCTCCATTCTAGCAGCCTCAACTTATATCATCAAGGTAGGGGTGAGATTTAGGTGTCTTTGGGACTAAATTTGAAATGAAATAAGCTTGAAGCCTTTTAGGAAAAAGGCTGTATTTTTTTCTCTTTTCTCTCATAGTGTATCATTTGGCACGATAGATATAATTTATGGCTAATGTTTCTAAATGCTACAGTAATGCAACTTCATGATAACTGTATTTAGTTACAGTTTAGCTCTAACTTTGCTTGACAACTGCTGGTCTTTAGAGATATTGTGATCCTCTGGCAAATTAGCTGTGCAGTCTATTCTTTACCATGACAATACACACTTCCTACATGTTATTGGTTGTTTAATTAAAAAAGCTGTGGGTTATCAGTGGCTGCTGTGTTTTCCTGAGTAGTTAGTTGTAGTCCACAGGTGACTGTGTAGTTTGTGTATGTCTGGAAACCCCCATGTAGTTAAACCTTTTAAGGTTTCCCCCTCAGATACCTCTGGATCAGTGGTAGTCATGTTTCAGTGCAAGGCTTAGTTATTGTGTGTTTAGAAGTTAGCCTGGCACTATCTCATAAAACAAAGAGGAGATACATGTTCCTATCTCTCCATGTAATCTGTAGGAGATTTCTGTCTGTTATTTCAACTTTGCCATTTTTTTGTGCACATAAAAAACCGCAATCTCTAATAGTGACATTGAAGATTATAGCTAGAACCCTGGTTTTAAATATTGGATCACCCATAACCTTCCCTTCACAGTTTTTGGTTGTCAGCGTGCGTGACTAACTTTGGTAATTAAAATAACTTTTTAGGCATTAAGCACAAAAACTATTTTCTGTAACACTTCATCAGTAACAGCTTTGGTAATTCATTCCAAAATCTCTCTGCAGGTTTAGTAGATGGAGTCGTCCCTTCCTCTGAAGTACGACTGCCCAGCACAATACGTCCCCATTGGTTAGAGCCTACTATTTGTTTTTCTGAAGAAGATGGTCTTAGTAGGACTACTTCAGATGGTGTAGGAGTGGATAGTCCAAGTATGCTGACTGTTGCAGTCAAAATCCAATCAGATAAAATAGAGAGCAATACAAAGGTTTGTGTTATTTGTACTTTTATAAATTATAGTTATCTCAGTTTGTATGAAAGCATCTAGACATGGAGTTAGAAGGGTTATAGATGAAGAAACCATATAGTTCTGAGACATTCATTTTCAAACTATAATTTTCTGTTAGAAACTTTTGGGTGGATTACAAAAATTAAGCAGCAGCTTAATTTACTAATTCTTCCAATGCTTCACTTTGCCAATCACACTGTTTCTTTATTGAATGCATTTTTTGGACAGTTGACCTTTTTTATTTTTGTTGATTTTCTCTGGTGTCAAAATGGGCAAGAACAAATATAGAGTTACACTGCAGTTAACTAGCAGTGTCATCTAATAGGCAGCCCTTGCTTACCTATTTGGAATGGCACTGGTAAATGACAGTAGCATTCATTAGTGTGGCTGAAGGATGACCTCTTAGCTGGCATAGTGGTGTCAAACAGGTTGGTTGAGTTGTCTAAAGAAGGGTTCTGTAGACCAGCAAAATGTTATGGGGGTTCAACTGTCTCACATGTGAACTACATTGGGTTGCTACTCCTGGTAATTTATGCTGAATCCCAGAGTGAATGTAGAGGCAGCCTTCCTTCCTACTGCCACCACAAAGCTGCCATTTCTAAACTATCCTGTTGCAAAAAGGATGATACTGTATTATCCAGGGTTTCTGTATTGGGAAGCAGGGTTTTTCTAGACACCAGGAGATTTTTGGGAGCAGAAGGATGACACTGTTTCATAATCTAGATGTGACATAGTTACATGTGTTTCATGTAAGCCAAGTCATCCAACATTGTTGTGCAGGAATTTCTGGTTGCTGTTGGACTACGAGGAGCCACCCTTCAGCACCGAGTGCTGCCTTCAGGTTTAAGCTGGCATGAACAGGTCAGGTTGCTACAGTGTTCTTGGTGACATCTTCAATTTGTCTCATTGCTTTAACTGTCAAACTAAATCTTGATCGAAAATCTTGATGTTAGGCTGTTCCTTATTATCATACTCTGCTATTGAAAGTGTTATTCTTTCTTTCTTGTTTCTCTTTGAGACCATTGACAGATGACAATCTTACTTTTAAATTATTTCATGGCTATTAATTTAGTACTGTTCCTCTCATCATCCTAACTTTCTGCCCATAACATGTCAGGGAGGCTCGGGGTAGGTTTACTCTGTTCTGTTGGGTTTTGTTTAAAATTCAGATGAAAAATGTCAGTAGTGCAGTACTATTCAAATACATAAATAATCCTTAAGTTAAAAATACCCTCAAAACAAGCAAATGTGTTATTTGCGGTACTGAAAGCATTTCTATATTTTTCCCTTCTGCTCACTTTATCCCTCAAGTCTCATTTCTCACTTGTACATTTCCTGTTTGGTATTGCTGAAATAGCAGTACTGGAGGACTTCGGGGAGGTAGTGAGCAGCAGTTTACAGAAACACTTGTGAATGAGAAGGGTTGTACTCATAGGTGTGGATGCAGAGGTACAGTATAGCAGGCAGGGCTGGAGCCCCTTGATCTGTGTGTGAAGCCATGAGGCAAGACATGCCATTAGCGCAGGAGCAGTGTAGTTGCATGTACCTGCCCCATACTGGATTACAGATAGTAACTCTTGGCACTCAAGCTTCTCCTGTTTATCCTCCAGTCTGTATGATATGCTTATTTTCACATGCATTGTTACTGTATAACTGTGTGGAGCTGAACTGGGGGCTTTGGACTCTGCTGTGGAGTTATTTTCTCCTCAGCATTATATTCCTGTGGGTTTGTGCAGCCTGCTTTACACCATGTTGCTTCTTTGCTCTATGAAGTTTTTCTGAAGTAGCTTTACCAAGTGCATCACAGGCAATCTTTTTTGGAGGGGAAGGGATCAAATAAAAAATTGTCCAAAGAGGTAGAGAGAAGAAAAAAATTAAAGACTAGCAGTGATGGTATGCCCCAAGTTTGGAATATTTTAAGAAGAATTTTATAGTGTAACATATTTGAGAGGGAGCTATGACAGATCTTATAGAGGAGGATAGGAGTTAGTTTTATGTGGTAGTACAACAAAAAGCTGTTTATACAATGAATGTGCACATGGTTCTGAGCATATTTCCCATGCCCACCCCCCAAGAAAGACTTGAAGATAACTTGAACAATAACTTGAAGATAACTTGAGCGTTACAAGAAAAGTTAACTTTTCAGAGAGAGAGCAAAGAAAATGCAAACACTGTAATAACAGGTACAAAGAGGGATGAATAAGACTGTATTTGGGCAGTGTTTTAAAAATGCATTGTGAGGCTTTGTATAAGGAGCCACTTGAGTGTCTGTGGACTGGTCTTTTTCATACCTTTGAAGCTGCAGTTTTTATGGGGTTTTTTTGTCTTGTTTACATTCCATGCTTCTCTCTATAAAGATACTGAGTAAGCATCTTTAAATATCTGAGACTGTTCACACCTTTTCCTTCTACTAATCTAGCATTTTATTGTCATACCTGTTACAGATTTTCTCTTTTGTGATGTGTAGTTGTTTGTTAATTTAACAGATATTGAAGTATTAATATGTTTGTGATTTTTAGATTTTATATTTTTTGAATATTTCTGATGAGCCTGTTCTGGGATATAATCCTCCAGCTACAATTACAACTTTTCATGTACATCTGTGGAGTTGTGCTCTTGATTATAGGTAAGTAAAATTGCAAGTGTGTTGCTTGGCACTGCAGCTATATACTTATTCTTCAGGAATGTTTGAGTTTACATACTGTGAATAATACTTATTTAGGCTCTCTTGGAAAAAGTACTTAACAGAAATCCCTCGAACTGGAAGCTATTTATAGTAGGATATGACTTGCCTAGGTCTGGGAAGATGGAGTTAGGTAATCTATAAGGCTTTGAGTGAACTTCCAGATAGGTACAGAGTACTGATTTGTTTTTCCTATTTGTTATTAGGCCCTTGTTTTTGCCAGTCAGATCTCTACTTACTGTTGAAACTTTCAGCATTTCCAGCAGTGTTGCAGTAGATAAATCCTCTTCTACTCTCAGGTATGATTTAAATGATTGTGAATCATGTAAGCTCCTGTAAAACTTGTAGTGCCTGTCTGCTTTTTTCACCTCAGAAGCACTGATGTTGTGTAAATGATCACACTGGTTTCTATCTTTTGAAAGAGACTTTGCTCATGTGTAGTCCTTCTGTTTTATTAGGTTAAATAATTTTGTTTATTTATACTTTTTTGTTGGATTGCTTCCTTTAACAACAAGCAATTCTGCATTTTTGATAAGAGTGGAATGTTCTGAAATGAAGTTATGTCTATTTTATGAATTAGTAAAACCTTAAGATTTCTTATAATTTGTTACTTAGAGACAGTATATTAATTAATTGAATGTTTAGTGACTAATGAAGATATCTGTAACTTCTAATAATTTTCCTTGCAACTTCCATTGAATACTCATTCTGTTATACCTGTTCTGTAGTGAAATATCTACCAAGTTGATTGTTTTTATTAATAAAACCTTTTAAGTGACCCTTGAAATAAATGTTTCAAAGAAGAGAAAAAGACAAAAATAGAAATAAGTGTTAAGGGTTAAGCCATTATTTCTTATTCTAGGAAGGATCAAATATAGAAATTGAAATGTAAGAAATATATAATTAACAATGGGGAAAATATCTTACAGTGGTTAATTGCCAGTGGATTTGAAAATTATGAAAGGTTAAAGTGAAGAGTTTGGATTTAAGATATGTTAGGCATATTTGTGTTTTTAAATATTTTTTATATACTAATTTCTTTTGACTTACTAATTACACAGCATTTCTCTAGCATTTTTATTTCATCTTGTTTTTGTCTCTTAGGATAATTTTAGATGAAGCTGCTTTGCATTTGTCTGACAAGTGCAACACTGTTATGGTGAACCTCCATAGAGGTAAGGAGGCTTTAGATATGACTAATCAATTGCAGAGCCTAAAGAGACAAAATTACAGGTGTATTCTGCATATATAAAGGTTATTGAAGAAGAGGTTTGAGGAGATAAGGAGCAGCAAGTTGACTATGAGAGAATAGTGAAATGTTGATAAAAATCTGAGTGCTTGAATTTGGATTTGTGGATCCAGAAGTATGTCAGAGAAAAGCATCTTGCAATTCCTCTAGTATCTTGTTACAGTTTAATAACAGGTATTTGAAAAAGCATATTTTTAAAAATCCGGAGTTTTGCAGAAAGAAATTTTCGTAGGTACGAGATCTCATGAGATATATGTTCTAAATAGTTGAACTTGAAAGGTGCTATATGGCACAAAGTTCTAGGTTCTCAAAAGAATCATACCAACTGGGTTGCTCTCATTCAAATAGTAAGAGCCTTTAAGGACTGAGGAACTTGAATCAATATTTAACAAATGAATTGGAGAAATAATAAAACCTTGTGCCCACAAACATATGTATTTAGCTTAGGGTAAAAGATCTCTAGTAGGGGGCAGAGTAAAGGTATGCCTGTTCTATTTAAACAACAAAAGAGGGCAAATAAGTTATTCATGGCACTGAAAGATTAGTACAATATGAACATGTGTTCTCTCTCACTTCAACTAAAAAATTGATTGAATGTTTAGTCATTCAGCTTCTGTGTGCCTTGGTTTCTCTTAACTCCCACAGATGGAATGAGGATAAATATCTTAAGAGATTACACTGCACACAGATGGTGGTAGTGGGAGTGATATTTTGGATTGAAAAGATTCAAGTTCTTGATTTGAGTAGCTGAAACTTGAAATCTGAAAGTAATTCTCATAAAAGAAGGAAATGCAGAGATACAAAAGGTTTTGATAAAAAAGATTCCTTTACAGCTCATGCTGCTTTTAATGGTTTTATAGTGATAGGTATATGGTGTTTGTTATTGTCTTAGTATTTTTTAAATCATCATATTTCAGATTATGTTCGTGTTATGGATATGGGACTGCTGGAACTAACCATTACAGCAGTGAAATCTGATTCTGATGGAGAAAGAGTAAGTATTTAATCACAAACAAAATAAAATGTAAAATCTTCATGAGTGATTGTGATTTGAAAATTACTTTATTATACTTAAAATCAAGGAAGGTTTTTCAGTTTACTTGTATTTTTTTTTAAACTCCTTTTCTGACTAGTTAAGTAAAATAATTTAAAAACATCTCTGTATGTGCTATTTTTATGGAACTTTAGGGTAATTTGAAGTGTATTCTTGTCTTTTCATTGTTGCTGTCTAGACTAAGCCACGTTTTGAGCTGCACTGTTCCAGTGATGTAATCCATATTCGTACCTGCTCTGATTCGTGTGCTGCACTAATGAATCTCATACAATATATTGCAAGTTATGGTGATTTACATCCACCCACTAAGACAGAAGTTAAACGTGGAGTTAGCAAGCCAAAAATGAAGGTATAGAATGGCAAAATGATAGCAACTTAACTTTCTGCTTCTTGGTGATATATTTTAATTTTAATCCTCGTTCTATTTACAAATAATGTGAGGTTTCCTGCAAAGAAATGAACAGATTGTATCTAATTTAAAATACATTTCAGAGTTAAAATAAAGTTTTGGAGTTTTTTTCTACTTTGGTCACTAAATATTGTAAAATATTTTGTGCTGTTTACCTCTTGTACTTTATTCTTATCTAAAGAAGAAAATTCCAGGACAAATACGAGGTGTCCATGTACTGTGATGATCTAAGTAGCCTGAACCATAATGTTCTAACCTACTTTATGAATCATCCAGCTTGGTGTTTCAGATCACTTGACTATTTAACAAGTTAGTGTTTTTTCTCACAGTTGAAGGGCTGTGAATCAAGCTGTTCTATCAAAATCTTTTTTGGCATTTGTTGTCTTTGAGATGTAACTATGTATAGTTCCTCTCCTACAGGTAGAGACCTTTAGCCAGCCATCTTCCCACGGACCAGGCCTCGCTGAATCAGAGCAGCAGATTTTACGGGATTTGATGAGTGATGCAATGGAAGAAATTGAGACTCAACAGACTGCTTCTGCCATGAAGCAAGAGTCTAATGGTAGGAATCCTCTGAAGGCCTACCTACATTTAAAGTACAGCTTCTCTGGAAAGAAAGTGGGATTGAAAGTTTTGTGTATGTTGAGATGCTGCAATAAGAATGGGAGCATGTACTTAGGATGTCTGAAGTCTTCAAACTAGCACAAAACTTTGGAAGGGATTCTTGCTTCTAATAATAATAATAATGCAGAAGTACTTTGAGATTCTAGTCAAATACACTTTACTGAGGTACTGAAAGTGGCAAGGAAGAAATCTGACTCTGGGACTCTGTCAAGACCCCAAATTCTGTAGGAGTATAAGTTAGTGTGACCGAATCAAAGACCTCTCTTCTGTGTATGAAGGTAGTCCAGAAAGATGGTGCAGTTCCGAGTCACAGGAAGAACTTCAAGCTATGAACATTTTTTTGAATTAGCAGATAGAAGAAGAGAGTTGATTTTATCATAGGATTATGGCTTCTGTATCATGGCTGGAGTGTAATTCAGGTTTAAATTTAATAAGATCTTGTACTGCAAATAGATTTCTATTCCATTACTATTTCCATAATGTCTGGTGGTGTTTTCTGTGGTGGAAGGTGAGCAGTCACTGTAGTACTGAAAGTTTTTGATGCTGTGGTCTTACTACTAGAATGAGAAACTTGAGAATTGTATTTTATTCATAGTAGGAATTGATTCAAGATATAATAAGCAAATTTCCTTGATATAATTGAAGTAACAAACATTAATTAACTCTTACTTAATTTTCATATTTTGTAAGGGTTTTTCCACTGAAACATGTTTTTTCTCAACCCTCCTTCAACTCCCAGGGGTTTTGGATGACAAATCTCAAACTCAGGAACCATCTTGCTCAGATCTCTTCCTGTTTCCAGATGAAAGTGGAAATGTCTCACAAGAGCCAAGTCCCACTTATGCTTCATTTACTCATCACCTGTTAAGTGAGGCCATGGGAGATGTTCCAGCAGAAAGTGATGATTTCTGCATTCTTTTCGCACCTAAAGTTGCTGTTGCTGTAAGTTCCTTTGAAAATTACTAAAAAAAAAAATCCATATATAAACTGAATTAGAGAAAAGCCTATGTAAAACTTGGACAAATTAGATTTTATAGATTTCCGTGGTTGCTTAGTGAAGTTTTTCTGATTGAAAGGAATTTACGCGTTGTTACTGTTAGGAATGAGTGCAAGTACTTTCAAATAGATAAGATTTTTCTGTATCTCAGCACTATGTAATTGTTCTCTGATCTGAATGTTACATTAAGCTGTATTGGCAGTTTTCCTACGTTTTAGTCATGTTTAGTCATTGTCATTTTTGACTTACAATAATGGAATAGTTAGGAAAAAAGTGTGTTAGGCAAAAACCAGCATTTATCAAAACAGCAGCTTTGCACGTCTTCTTGTCTTTTGTTCATTTCTCTCTTAATCCAAGCTCTCAATGTTTCTAAGGACCCAAGGTCCTTGCCAAACCTCAGAGAAAAGCTTGTGTGTCACTTTACACCACTGTCTGTCCTCTGCACTGGGTTCATGTTTTCTGGTGGTATTCTTCTTAATAGACAGAAGCAGTTCCTGGGTCTCTGATTAGAGGCTGTACTTTGCCAGTTATAGTTGAGCTTGTTTGTTTCCAAAAGTGCTAATAGGGTAGCCTGGGCTCTTCTGTGGTTTTCTGTTTGCTTTCAGCTAGAACTTTGTTTTGTTTATAGTTTGGGTGGGGAAGTTTTTTGTTTTGGTTTGGGTTTTTTTATTGTTGTTTTTAACTACTTTGGAGCTTCTACTTTTCTTTCATATGCTTTTGTCTTTATAAAAAACACTTCTAAACCAATCATGTGTTGTATAAGCTTTAGAAGACAGTAAAGTTTTCCTTTTCATAGGAAAGATTTAGACATCTCAATAAAGAAAGATTCCACCTTCTCAATGCTATCACCTTCTCAGTGCTATATGCTTTTTTTTTTAAATTAGGAAAAAGAGGAAGAGCCAGTTATAAAAATAATGGTTGATGATGCAATTGTTATAAAGGAAAATCATTTCAGCCAACCTATAAAAAAAACGGATACAAGCAAAGCTCCCCTTCATTTTCCTGTTCCTCTTGTACGCTATGTTGTAAAGGAAATATCTCTTATTTGGCATCTTTATGGTGGAAGGGATTTTGGAACTGCACCACCAACTTCTCCAGCTAAAAGTTTCATGTAAGTGTTTGATCTAATTATGTGGATTTGAAGATTTAGAAATACTTAATTTTCTTTTGATTTGGAGTAATCTTATTGTTCAGTCTCAAGTCTCCCTTGCTTGCTTCTTGGCTCCCTTCTCACAAGGAATCAATCATAGAATGGTTTGGGTTGGAAGGGATTTTAAAGATCATCTAGAATCTTATTCAGTTTAACTTCACAAATCAGGGTGTATTTCTCCCGTGTCTTAACCTGGACAAACTGGGTTTGATTTTGCTGATTTTTCTGGGGGGAATGGAAGGATGCATTTTGTTTTAGGGTAGTATTAGAAGTCAGATTTTCCTAAAGAGGTCAGGGCTTAAGGAGCATAAGAGTCAGATTTACAGAATGTCATGTAAACTAAAGAGTAAAATTATCACAGCCAAAATTAAGGAAATGTTTTATGAATGTTAATTTGGTGGGATACATACACCTAGCATTCTGCTTAGGTATATATTACTTGAACAAAAAGAAATTTGGTTAACAGTAACACAATTTCCATGTTTTTTTGAATATCATTAAAATAGTAATAAGTTACATCCAGTGCATTTCATTTTATATTAACAGTGGGATAACTTTGATCTGCAAAAGCCTATTTTTCCTTTTTATTTCCCCAGAAGTCCCCACAGTTCTCCTTCTCATACACCAACAAGGCATGGACGGAATACAGCATGTGGAGGAAGAGGAAGAAACCCAGACTTCCTAATGGAAATACAGTTAAGCAAGGTGAATGACAGAAACAGCCATGACTCTCTGTGTGTGGATGTCTTTATGTGTTATACTCCTTAGAATTCAGTATTATATCTTTCAACAGTATCTACATCTAAGCAATCACTTTGATGGTGATGAAGGTAGAATTTGTTTAACAAAACTGTTAGCATTAGCATAATACTTACTTGCTGAATAAGCTTGTTTCTAAAGATGAAGGATATCCATTGCAATATTCTTAAAAGTTTTTGTTCATTATAAACAAGTTTTACAACTGCTGTTTTGTTTTTCTCTCTTCAGTTCCATTCTGAATAGATAAACCTGTTATGGAATTACGTATTCTCACCAAATAAGCAAGATGTAGATCTGTTGAGAATACTCAGTGTATCAGTTTGGTAACTGGATTTGAAATAACATCTAGTTGTATCAGAGTATTGTTCCTTTGTTTCCCCTAACATATTTATCACCCTTCAGGCATAAGTATCTTACTGGTTTTTTTAAAGCTGTGCTTAGCTCTAACATAGGAACTAGATGCTCTTTTACTGGTGCTGTGAATAGTATTGGTGAGGAGTTAAACATATTTCATGTCAAATGGACCGATAACAGAATCTTTTTAAAATAAGATTTTTTTCAAATGTTTTCATAAGAATGAAAGGCTCTACATAAAAATAAAGGCCTTTTGTAGTCTATGTGCATTTCCAAAACTTAAAATTCATCCCATTAGCACTTTAAGCTTGCCAGAAATGTGATACTTAAGGTAGCCTTTTCTAGAAAAAAACGTGACATTGCAGTAAAAAAGAAGAAAAAGGGAAGCATTTAATATTCCACCTGGAAAACTTCCTGTGTAGAATTATAGCCATCTCTTAGTTTGCAGATATTTAATGAGGGTTGGTGTTAGCATGAAGTGGTATAAAGGTTTTTTTCTCTACTTCCTCATACTTGGTACAAGGCTTAATAGTAATGTTTAAAGAAATGAAGGAGAACAGAAGGGGTCACAAACGGTGTTGCCGTGGATCTCGGCGCCGTGCCGGCAGAGGCCGCTGCCGCGCTCGCTGTGTGCGCTCAGCAGCGTTCCACTGCCGGCCGGGATGCGGCGTGCGCGGGGGGGACAGAGGATGGTTTGTAGGTCACCACGGCTGGAAATGCGAGCTACATCAAGGGGTCACCCGATGAAGATAACTTAGAATTTAAGAAAAATACTGAATTAGAATATTAATGGAGTAAAGTGAGTAAAAAGAAGGAAACGACCACAAGAAGCCACTTGAGAAGTCAGTTGGTAGGGAAGCAACATTTTTTTCTTAAGTGTTAGAGGGTGCAGGATTCAAGACTTGCAAGATTGCCTGGTACAGGCTTCACCTTGAGGTGAGAAAGATACCAGGATTGAGAAGAAAAAGCTGAGTGAATGTTAAAAAAAAGTGAAATTAGTTCCTTATCTTATACAGACTTTTTGGTTTTGCTTGAATTTGCACGCTAAAATACGAACATCTGCACAACTAGAAATTGGAAGATTTCTAGTGCTAGATATGTAAAAACCTGAATAGTTTCAGAAATCTTAATATCATTTCTGTAAATTTAAAACAGTAGACAGCTTTAAAAGTTCTTATGTGTGGTGTGCTTTCCTGGTTTTTTGTTTATTTTTTAAAGAAGTATTCTGCTGTTAAATGTTGTTTTTCAATGAAACTGATTATGCTGGCTTTCCATTTTAAAAGGTGAAATTCCAGCATGAGGTGTATCCTCCAGGTGGTGCAGAAGGTGAATCCTGTCTGTTGGAGCAGCCAGTGTCACGACAAGTTTTTATTGTTCAGGACCTGGAGATCAGAGATCGCTTAGCGACATCACAGATGAATAAATTTCTCTATCTCTACTGCAGTAAGGAGATGCCCAGAAAAGCACATTCAAACATGGTATAGCTATGAAATATGTTAATTCATTACAATTACAGTGGTTGAACTATCATTTTGGGGGCCATGTACACTTAATCTTGCAGAAGCAGAAACGTGAGTTCGTGGAACACTGAAGCAATATAATTTGTTGATAGTTATTTGCTTGACTCTTTGTGGATATTAAAACTAATTCAAAAGTCAGTTTGAATGTTAGCACGTCAGGTATTAATGGGTTTGAGACTGTCAGGACTATTTTGGTAGCTTTCACAATTTGGTTTTGAGCAAATGTCTGCTTGTATCAGTAATGATACAAGCAGACATTCACTTTTCACTACACATGCAGATTTGTATTTTTATGGTATAGAGTAGTCTTACTGGTTCTAAAAAGGATTTATTAATTTTTTGGGGAGTTTCTTTTAACTTTATTTTTTTATAACATTCAGAGTAAGTTTTTATTCAATACTGTAATTGCTAAGTGGAATCATACTAGTACTGAGGTTTTGCAGTAAAAGCTTTTCTTGACTGGTGTTCTGAGATTTAATAATTGTGTTGGGTTTTTTTCAGTTGACAGTTAAAGCATTGCATGTCCGTCCAGAGTCTGGCAGATCCCCACAGGAATGTTGTTTACGTGTTTCACTAATGCCACTTCGCCTCAATATTGACCAGGTGGGTTGTGCCAGTGCAAAAAAAAGCAAATTTTTTTCTTTATTTAATTATACTTGGGGTTTCTTTTAACCCAGATACTTCTAGCCATCATACATATTTTATGTTTTACATTTTCTTGGTGTGATACCTTTTTTATTTAATCTTTGAATCTCTGTTGTTCCATTTATATCCGTGCTAGAACTTCCTTTCCTTTCCTTTCTGCTCCAGCTAATACAAAGACTAGATTTTTTATTTAAAAACTAAGAATATCTTTAGGCAAAGCTGTTTTCTCAGTAAGTTTTCCTCCTGAAACTTCTGATAATCTCCAAGGTTTTGAAATCACAGCTTTTAAAAAGAACTACTTATTCTTGAGTGGTCTGGTTTTGCTTGTTCATGAAGCGACTTCATTGTTTTTAATTGAAAAAGGTTAATAATTAATCTAGAAGTGGTTCACAACATGTTAGTCAAGGGCGCTTGGCACTCAGGAAATGCTTCTAATAACTTGAAGGCTTTGTCTTGCTATCAACTGCAGTGGCAGGAAGAACAGAAATTGTTTTACTTTCTTTAGCAGGCCTTTGTGCAAGGTATTTTTGATATATTCAAGAAATATTTGGGTTTTTTCTAAACCAGTAAGAGCTATATATGTTTGTGCAGGCAAATGTAAAGTGCAGTTATTACTCTGTTGAGGCATTTCTTCCTTAATTTGTCATCTGCAGAGAGATACGTGGGGTTTAGGTTTTTTAAGAACATAATTAGGATTTCCATTACCTACTTTTTCTTTCTTTCAACACACATTGGAGACCAGGTTTACCTTTTGCTATTAGCAAAATTGAACTCTATCTAGTTTGCAATAATTTCATCTAGGAAAAAATAGCCTGGAAATACTGCCATCTAGGAAGGAAATGTGTTCCCTCTTGGTTACTTTTTCAAGTCTTTCATCCTTTAAACCATAAACAAAATTCACCTTTACAACTTCTATGAAATTAACCACAGCTCTTTGGAAGCACAGGGCTGCATGCAGTCATATTAGAAATATTTGTTATTACTACTTAAGCTGTCATTCTTACCAGCTGGAAGTAAAAATGGAAAGAAAAGTCCAGGTATCATCAATGATAGGATGAATAAGGCACCAGTGCGATGCATCTGTCCAAAAAAGAAACTGGGATGTAATACCTTTAAGACATCATTAAGACATTAATACCGTAGATATTAATGACTTTTAATGAAGCAGTGATGAGACTTGATTTGTAATTATTTGATTGACTTGACGGTATTAGAGTAGAATATAAACTATACTTAAATACCTTCTACGGCAAATCAGAGAAAGGTTTATAGCCATTAAAACACCTGTGTTCTGAACCAGTCTCCAAAATGAGAGTAGAAATGACAAAAATAACCCTGAATTTTTAAGACAGAGCTAGACAGATCATGAAATCCTATTATATGGAGCAAGGTGCATTGGCCAAGAGGGTCTTCCTGGTTTCTGTCCTACATTTCTGTGTGGTTTGTGCATATGTTAAAGGTTCAAAAACAAAAAAAAATTTTTGTTTCATATCTGCATAGAAATAGAGCTGGAATAGTAGGTAATGTTTTTAGAGAGTTGTGTCTTTGTATTTATTTTAACCTGATTGTATTTTCATTTTTGCCATTAGGATGCCTTGTTTTTCCTGAAGGACTTTTTCACTAGCCTTTCTACAGAAGTAGAACTCTTAGTTACTCCAGATCCTGAAGGTATATTTCTGAAAAAAAACCTAACATAATAGTGCCACTTCCTTCTCCTTTAATTTTTGTATGTGTCTATAAATTCACATGTGAATCTTGTGTGTATAAAAACTTGTTTGGGGGTTTGAGCACTAACATTAATGACTGGTTCTTTAGAACACAGAAGCTTTAGGTATTTAAGCTTTTTATTTTATAAATGTGAACAAAGGTCTTCAACACCTGGAATCTTAATTCTATAGAAGGTTTAACCAAAATTGGAGCATATTTAATAAGAGCTTTTAAAAAAGTTGAGGACTGTGTATATGCTATTGGGAGTTATTAATAGATAAAACAAATACATTGTGCTGCTTGTTTATAAACTTGAACTCTGTTAGACAACTTCAAGCTGTTAGACAAACATACTGTTTTATGCCAGAGGTATTAAATGATGTATGTATGCAGTTGAAGCAGTACTTCTAATCAATTATACTATCTGATGCAAAAGCAGTATATATTGGAAAGCACATTTCCGCTATTAACTATATTTGGGCATTTGTTAGAAGCTATACTTTGCCTATTTCTGTTGAGATGTCATGCTGAAATGCATAGGTGATGAAGCCCTGTGCAATACTGCCATTAGATCCAGATGCATTATTTATGCTGATGCACAAACCTCAACATAAGCTGCATGTAATAGCTTTTATTAATAACTAAGAGAATTTAAATATTGCCCTGCTAGTAATTCCTACTAATGAGCATTAGAACTTACTAAGGACACAGTAATTGTATAAATACAATCTTTTTGAAATCACTGTGAAAAATATGAGTCACTTAGCTGTGTATAACTTCTTTTCTTAGTTAAAAAGTCTCCTGGTGCTGAAGTTACGTGTAGTTTGCCTAGGCATGTCAGCAGCCTTAAGGAACCAAGTCCAGTCATTTCTTTTTCATCACACAAGCAAGCAAATGAAAATGGCAGCATTGATTCTATGGATGTGGTTAATGGAGATGATGATCATTTCTCACAAGAAACGACGTCATACAATGATCAGCCAGTATTTTTCAGGTAAACTTTTGTTTCAAAATTTCAAGTGACACATAGCTATTCTGCTGAATGTTTTAAGAAAGTGTGGTGATAAACTATCAGACCTTAGGGCAAGGTGCATTTTTTTGTTGTTGTTTATTGGCTGGTTGTGACAGCATATATATTTGTTTCTATCACTGGAAGTTCACCAGTGATTTTTATTAACTTTTGCACACTACTGTGCACAAGGAAATAAAAATTAAATCTTCACCACATACAGAACCAGTAATGATATATTTTACAAATGCATAAAAAGAGCAGTGTTTGTACTCTTATGTCTAACTATAAATTAGATCTAATATAATCAGAGATGCGAGTATATAAAGGAAGAGCATATAAGGATGTCATGGAAGAGAGGTATGGAATTAAAATATCACAAGAGGAAGTCTAATGACTTCCTCTGACCCTGACTGAGAAGTGACTATGAAAATTGTAGCTTGTTATACAGAAGTTTTTTCATGTGCATTCAGATCATAAGTGCCTCTAACAATAGATGTGTGCTGTGGTACGCAGTGCAGAGCTAAATTGCATTAGCATGGCTGTGGTTCTATTTCACCGCATACATTACCAAGAGAATTTTTTATCAAGTTCCACTTGCAGGACTAAATTTTGCCCACAGAACCATCATTTTGTGGGTGTGTGTTTGTTTGAACATAGAGATGCTCACTTGCAGGATTAGTAGCACATTTGCAGGACTGTTAAATTTATTAGAAATGCTAATCTGAACTAGATGTGAATAAACCAAGAAAAGCTGAATTTGCCACTGTATTTTGTAAATTTATTCTGAAGTACTAACACAGTAACTAAAGAATTTATGGTTTACAAAAAAAGGTGTGACATCTTATTCCAGGAGGATGGGGAGCCATGAGTTTCTTTTTGGAAGAATAATTTTATTTCCTTTTCATGTTTCTCACTATAATATTTTCTTTGTATGTCCCAGAGAATTTCGCTTTACCTCAGAAGTTCCAATACGTCTCGATTACCATGGCAAGCATGTGTCAATGGATCAGGTGTGTGTATAATGCTGGTGCTCTAGAACAAAAATTTGATGTTGCTTGTTTTGCTTTCCCCTCCCTGCTCCCCATTATTTGGGGTATATTTTTATGGTCACTACTCATTAAGGATGTGATAATGATAAAATCTAGAACACTTTTTTTCCCCTTTAGTTTCAGTAAAGCTTTGCTTCACTTTTAATTGGAAAATTTGGGCATGGATCCCCCACATATGATTAACTCAGGCTGGAACTTGATTGTCACATTTATGAGCTCAGTGGTTGGCTTGAAATCATAGCATAGAGCTGCAGTGCCCCTCAAAGTATGACACCACTGTCTGATGCCAGAATCGTGCATTTTATTTTACTTTTTCTTCATTAATGCCAGAATAAAATATTGTTGTTTGTTGTCCTTGTTTGCTTTCCTTGCAGTCTAGTAACATATGGGCGTCTGTGGCAATGGCAGAATCTATTACAGATGAAAAAAATGTTCATGGTTCTTGTTAAGATATGCATTCTTTATCACACTGAGTTTAGAAGCAGACATCAACAAATCCTGTTTGCACAACAAGAGTTGTACTTTGTCATGGGAAATCAGTAAGAAAATATGGGAAAGTGAAAGCAGCAACTTCTTGAATTTGCCTGGCTATCAGAAGTCAAAACATGAAATATGGTAGCTTTAGAATGACTGGAACACACTAAAGCCAGAGCTATGTTTACATAATTTATTACAGCTTATTATTTCTGAAGAAGCCCTCTCGTATCCAGATGTTTTTCTTGCAGTGGCAGGTTAAGCCAAGTTTCCTTTTTTGCAAGTTTCCGTATGACATGATTCATAGCATTGTAACAAATAGCATTTGGGGAGACTGGGGGAGAATGTTTAGACAGAATACCTGTGAGTAAGAGTTGAGATGATGAAATTATTTCTCACAGGTTGTATGGGTTGAGTAAATTTATGTGATAACAAAATATTTCACTTACAGGGAACACTAGCTGGGATTCTTATTGGGCTTGCTCAGTTGAACTGCTCAGAATTAAAGCTGAAGAGGCTTTGTTACAGACACGGGTAAGTTTATCAGAATGTAGATCAACATTGCTATTGCAAATTGAACAAGTTTATGGGGAATAACTGAGCATTGCAAATGCAAAGCAAATTTTCTGTTAAGATGCCCGTCTAAAATCCAAAATGCTTTTTGACCATACAAATATTTCTTGATTCTAGGGTTTTTTGAAATACATATATAATTGAAGAAGAACTTCTAATTCAGAACAGAATTTAATGTATGTGCTAGTCTTGGTGATCAACTCTTAATTTTAGTTTTATATTCACTTCCTATGGAACTGGATGTGATTATACAGTTTTGAGTTTGTTTTATGAAGCATATGCATTTGAAATGTTTGGCTTAGCCAACAGCAGCAAAAGATGACACTTGAAAAAGCTTTCCTTTTGTTTAAATGGCATCTTTTACTTTGATGAATAATAAATGTATATATTTTATTAGGAATTGTCTGTTTTAAAAAAATTAATAATTCTATTTACTTTAGTTTATTAGGTGTGGATAAATTGTTCTCCTATGCCATCAGTGAATGGCTTAACGATATAAAGAAAAACCAGCTACCGGGAATTTTGGGAGGAGTAGGGCCTATGCATTCACTTGTGCAGTTAGGTAAGTTAATTCTTGCTTCTATTCAGCTACATATGAATGTGTTTCTTTAAAAACCAAACAACACCTCTCCCCCTCAAAAAACCACCACAAACCGTGTTGACTCTTGTTTTCACTTCATTTCAAGGCATTCTGCTTATCTAAGAGAACATTCTGACTCTGGTGTTATGCCTTCATTTTCAGTGCAAGGTCTGAAAGACCTGGTGTGGTTGCCAATAGAGCAGTACCGCAAGGATGGTCGTATTGTCAGAGGCTTTCAAAGAGGAGCAGCTTCCTTTGGTACTTCCACTGCGATGGCAGCACTGGAGCTAACAAACAGAATGGTTCAGACTATACAGGTAAAGCATATTACTCCTGAAGTTAGATGTAAAATCAGAGGTGTGACCAGTAAGTGCTCTAGGTTAAGCTAGTATCTTAATGCTGTAGATTTAAGTTTGGAAGCATGTAATAAAAAAAAAAAAAAATAAGGACAGCTGTATAAATCGGAGAGCAGAGACTGGGTAGAGCTTGCACCAGTCTGTGAGGTGAGAACTATGGCATCAAATACAATGGTTAGAAAATTGTGTTAAAATACTTCTGAAGACCCAAGGTGCTGCTTGTTTCTTAATATATTTAATATATTATAATGTACAATTTAATACAAAAATGTTCAGCCTCACTAAAAAATCACTGATATTGAGAAAGATGAGTTCTTTGTGCATGTGTATTACCCAGTAGTAGATTCTTACCTTTTTTTAAAACACCCAAGCAAGTATTTTTTCTGTAGATCTACACAAAGTCTATAGAGCTTCCTGGATTTAACCCTAAGGTAATCTTGGATTAAAGTGTTAATAATTTATGTTTCTTAATATAAAATATATGGAAATATAATGAAAATACACTTTTACCACCTAATCTTGCAAAAATAGTATATGCGCCTAAGCTTGAACATATATAGTCAAAAAAACAGTGATATTAATCACAGGTGGGATTATATGTGTGCTTGTGTGTTTGTAAGAAATACCATTGATCAAATGTTCAGTTTCTCTCTTGAGCATTTTATTCAGTTTAGAGGATGCCTTTGAAGAGACAACAAAACCAAACCTACAACATTCATTCTTTCATTATGGAATTAATGTATAGTTAGAGCTGCACATTCCAGAAGTTCTTGGACAAAACCTTAATCTGATGCAAATGAATATTATTTGTGGAACAAGAATTCTTTATTTCAATGACATCACCCTATTAGTAGCTTAAATTTGTGGTTGGGTGCTATAACAGGTGTTTTGCATTTGCTCCTCATGTGCAGGCAGCTGCAGAAACTGCTTATGACATGGTATCACCAGGGCCTACCTTTACTGAAGCGAAAAAGATCAAACGGTTCCCTCGCCATCGCTTGGCTCATCAGCCGGTCGACCTGCGGGAGGGTGTAGCCAAAGCGTACAGTGTTGTGAAAGAGGTGAGTGCAGAAGCAATTGTTGGGAACCAAAATTAAGAATTATTTCCTAAAACAGCGAATAAAATAACAGATGTTAGTTTAGGCTGGCCAAACGGAGGAGGAGATTTCAGCTTTGAACAAGACTTCATCAATAATCATAAACTAACAGAAATCTGGAATGGATAAAGCAGAAAAAAGCTAAGATGTCACGCAGATGAGTGTGAACAGGACTTGAGTGCTCTTCCATTGGGATGGTTTGCAATTATTCTGAGCCACTTGATTTCCTGTGCTCTGTCATCCATCCTTCCCTTCCCTTTCTGCTTGACCACCTTTGCAGTTACTGTTAATTCTGAGGGAGGTAGTGTTTTAAGCATAGTGCAGGATTTAAGAGAAGTGAAACCTTCCTCTACTATGACAGTGTATTTTAAATTAGAATGCTGACCTGATTTTATTGTATTTTGTGTTTTACTTTGTTGGTTGCACCTTATGTAGTGTCTATGAAGTAAGGTGTCAACTGAGTTTTTCAATAGTTCACAGTACCCCGCAGCTTCTTCCCTTATGTGCAAGATGTGCCACCAGAAGTTGCCTGAAATATTTGCATCTGTAAGTTCATAGGAGTGTTATTTTAAGCCTCATTAGAAGAACTAAATCATATTTATATCAGTATTGATTTAGTACAGTTATAATACAAATCTCCAAGGAGAAAAATGCTGTGCAGTTTAAAATTTCCCCTAAAACTAGAAGAGGATGCTTTTTCTTTTTCGGTGTAACTGATTTCCTTTATTTTCTGAAAGGGGATTACGGACACAGCCCAAACCATCTATGAGACTGCTGCTCGTGAGCATGAGAACAGAGGAGTCACTGGAGCAGTAGGAGGAGTCCTCCGCCAAATTCCACCAACTGTGGTGAAACCTTTCATCGTTGCAACAGAGGCAACCTCAAACGTTCTGGGTGGAATGAGAAACCAGATTAGGCCAGATGTGCGTCAAGAAGAGTCTCAGAAATGGCGCCTTGGGGAGGATTGAGGTTGTAAATCTGGCTCAGCAGGCAGGTAGCAAGGCTGGAAATGAAGAAGAATGTCCTGTTGGCAGCTTTAGATGGAGCTCACTTTGTTTTGTCATGTTCATCTCAGGAACAAATGAGGTTTTCCAACTGTTATTAGCAAAACATCCAACCAAAAAAGATTTATGAAGTGAAAAGCAAATTGGTACGTGCTTATACTGTGTGTTACCAATACATTTGGTAGATAGTGCCAAACATAGTGAAGCATGCGCTGCCAACTCAGAGACATGCTTGCTCTGTTCCATTTACCATATTTTTCTTGGTTAGATTTGACATCTGAAGCAGTAGCCTGTACGGTGAAGCTAAGTGGACTTAAAAGAGGTTTTCTGACCATAGTCAAAGAACTGTCTTCAGTAAAGGGCTCTGCAGATGTTCTTCACTGACTAGAGGATAAAAGCTTTCATTGTGGACATGAGACATGAGGCTGTCTAATATGGAAGCAGATAAGGTAATATTGTTTAGTGGTCATAAGCATCGCTTTTAGCGTGGCACTTACAGCAAGGACAAGCTTGATAACCATTCAGGGGTTAGATTCAGTGTCAATACACCTACAGAGAGAATTTGTTCCTAAATATTAAATACCTACTTTTGTGGGTTTTTGAAGAACCTGAATGTTACAGAAATGTTCTGTTGTGTTGCACTTTAAAGGATATGGCCTGTATATTGTGCTTTTTTTATAGTGTGAATAAAATGTAATGTGCATTATCCTTTATGTGGTTTAAAATCTTACACAAATTATTGAAAAGAGCATCATTTGATGATGATCCTACAGAAAAGTGTCTTAAATTTATTTAAACTCATTATATGTAAAAACATTTTTGTCTACTGTTACACTAATTACAATGCTAAAAATGCCTACTCTTCAGGAAAACAATTAATTATAATTGTTGCCAACAGTTCTTTGTAAGAATGAAAAATCATAAGTAAAAACGTTATTTCATAATTTCATAGTTAAAAGGCTATACAGACTTTATTTCAGTAATCTGCTTTTATTTAAAGTTCATATTGTTGCAAAGTTGCTGCTCTCACAAGGTATTCTTAATTTAGGTTGTGTGTCATCATAATTTGACAGTGAGTATTTGGGGTCCTTTAGTTGCAGCTGGGAATGGGTGAGAGGTTTTAAAAAAAGGACAGCAAAACTTCAAAAATCAAAGTTGGTACTGACATTATTTACTGTTTAGTAGGTGACCAGGGTCTCCACAGAGCTTTATTAAGCACCTGACGTTGCACCATTTTGGGGCAGTTAAAAGTCTTGGCGATAGATGTGCAATAATGAACTTCTTTTGTCTTGTATTAGCAAAAACTGGAGAATAAAAAGTAAAGATTCTTTTGAATAGAAAAATACTCCTTTTGAATTTCAGTAGATTAAACTTTGAATGACTAGCCAGTAAGTAAGTTTGTCATAGTTCTGTGCTAGTCATAAGTGGAAATCCTGCCCATATGCCATGTGGAAAATCCCCACTGAAAGGGGGACATCAGATACTATTGATCAGATACCAGTCTCAAAGGGTCATGAGGAAGTATTTTCCCTCCCTTTGTTTAGTACCTGCCACTAGCAGAAACTTTGCTGATGGGCCTTACAGGACAAACAGGAGTGTATGAAGGAAAATAATCGCTGCTTGTTATGCTACTGCATGCTTGTTCATGATACTACAATAGCTATTCCTGAACACCAAAGAATCTGGCTCAGCAGTAAATGATTTGAAAATGTCCTCTCTGTTGGGAAGACTTCTGCAGTCTGCTTTATTATTTTTCAGAAAACAAAGCTCCAGGTGAAAACAAATTGCTGTATAGGGTGACAGGTGATATTATAAAGTTTTGTTTCAATTCATTGGAATCGTTGAAGTCGTGGTACACTCTGAAGACCTGGTTATTTCAGTTAAATGACTTGCTGCAAGCAGGAGGAGATGCTTTTTAGAGCAAAAATACCTGCAGATTTAATAACATAAAATATTTTTTGATGTAAAAGTACTTGCTGTAGTGCATACTTCTGTTCAGTAATTAGAGAGCTCTGCTTTAGTGAGAGCTCAAAGCATGAGCATTTTGCACAGGAATGAGTTTCATGTTTGCAGTGTGGCACCTCCTGAATGCCTTCTCAAGAAGTGGTGGTGAATCAATGCAAGTAAGTAGCAATGCATCTTTTTCATTGGCAATTACTATACTAGTAATTAGCTAGTACTAGTAAATAGCTAATCCAGTTCATCCACTTAATTAAGAGTACACTGCAGTAGCATAAATCTACATATTTTCTTCCTTTCAGACACTGTTTAAAAGGAGTGGTGGCATTTCAGTGTTCTTTTCTTTTTCAATTCTGTCAAGATCTGATTGTACAGCAAGGCAATTAGAATATATTTTTATATGAGGGCATGATGTCAAGGTAAAACATTTTTATAGCGTGTCTCTCATTGTCAGCAATACAGATTGTACAAATTTATTAAACTTCACTTTTCACTATGTAAACCCTCTCATTTACTGCTTGCACTTTATTGAGCCTTTTCAGTGAAACTGATTCTAAATTTTTTTCAACATTTTATTTTGGAAATAGTTTTTTAATTTTTGGGTGTATATTCTGCATTGTTGCAGTGTTTGAAATGTTTTAAAAAAAACAAAAAAAAATCACAAAACTTAGCAAACTAGTGTTTACATTAAGACCAGTTTGCAGAATGTGTCTTGTAGGGCATGGCTTGTGTTTTAAATCAAAAAGTGTCATGTATGAGAAGGGATTCATCAAATGCTCTGCTCAATACTGTAAGGGTTTTCAAGCACTTAAAAAAATACACAAGATGACATTTGACTCTGGACATATTTCCTGGAAAGGTAAGCTTATGGATAACATTACTGTATTCTCCATTAGCACAAGGAGATTGGCAAAAATACTGTTGTACTTGAATTTTCCACTGAAATTAGTTGCTATAGATATGGGCAGTTTTCATATTTGTAGAGGCTGTAAACTGGCATCGACTATGTTTAATTCTCTCCAAATACTCTAACAGTACTAGTGCTATTCCTGTTACTTAGCCCAACACCATCCTAATAGAACTGTCATCCTGGGTTTTCTTAAATATCCAGGCGTTTCAAATAATACATTGATGAGTGCCTCGGAAATACCTGAAAAAAAGTCAGCCATCTTTTGTAAAACAAACAAACCATTCTTGCTAAGAATCTTAGCAGTGACTGAGAGCAGCAAATCAACACATCCATGCAAAGGCAGCTTCCATTTTCTTCCCACTGTCTCTTCTAAATCCTGCAGTTTTTTAGCAGTGCAGTGTACCCTGTGTGTACTTGCCTAATGGTCAGCATTGTCAGTGACTCACTGGATAATCTCCCGTGAGTTCATCTGTGCTTAAGGGACGTGACTGCTTCTGTTTGCTCACTAAGTGGTTGATTGTGAACATCCATTGCTTGCTTTCATTTACTGTTCCTTAATTGAGTTGCCAAGAAAGGTTTCTTAATAAACCAAAAAGCTGTTCAATGGTTATGAGCAAGACACTTACCAAACATGATCCATACACCTGCAAATGTGATACTGATTTTCCTTTAAATATTGAAATGTATGCATTTTGTAAAACAATGAAATCCGAGAATTTGTTTAGAGTAGATAAATACTTCTAAATCTTTTAAATACCTGAAATGCCCCTGCAATATAAGTCAGAAAATGTGTGGGTATGTATGTCAGTTTGGATCCTAGTGTGTACAGTTCTTCAGTCTCCAGGCCTCATGATTTAAGCTTCTGACAACTGTTTTAAGTTGCTCTACATGCTGAATCTTGTTTACAATTAAATATTAGATACTTACAAGTCAAATACATAAATACAAACCATGCATTTGTACTGGATTTCTTAATTGTAAGGTAGCTCAGACAGACACACAGCAATTTGTGTATATGTTTATGTATATTTTTTACATTTTTGCACTTACGGTAGTTTTGTGGTATTGTTTGTATATAGTTTGCTAGTGTAAAGAATATAATGTCATGAAATAGAAACCACTGTTGAAGGGAATTGACTATTTCAACTTGAGTTATTTTGCTTAAAGTTCTTGTCCCCTCAGTATGTCCTTGAGAATTATTTTTAACGATAATTTGTATGGCACCAAAAGTATATATTTTACCGTATTAAAATGCTGAAAGGCCTGAGTGCAAATAGGTTGTCTGTTAAATACATTTAATGGAAAATCCCCCCACAAATTTGTAACAATACAAAAATAAATATCTTAATTTGTTCCTTGAGTTGGTTTTCTCTACCTGTGAATATAACCGACACAGAAAACAGTCTCCCAAAGTATCAGAATTAACTGTTAAAGCTAAGAGTTGTACCTCAAAAAAAATTACACTGACTAAAAAAGAGAAAGTTTTAAAATTGCATGGAGGTCAAGAGGTAGGAAATTAATTAAGCTGGCTGATATAACCTGAAACCACTTCTGTTGTGCATCAGCAAAGCTCTCTACCTGAATGATCAGATGTTGTGTCCCCCAGAGGCCTGTTGCTGCATTTAGTTACTAAGAATGTATTTCTTATCTCTGCATTTAGCGGAGACTTTTAAAGCTTTATTAGCTTCCCAACCCTGTGAAGAATGCAAAATAATTACCTTCAGGATGCTTCTCTGATGCCCATATGTGTTTAGTTACAAGCATCTGAAAAGAGATCTTAGAATTCTGAGTACTGGTCAATATTAAGTGCTGGTGCCAGTGCCAGATCCCAGAAGAATGTGACAGGTGTAAACAATTTTCTCCTGTGTTTTGTAATGATGTTATAATTTGGGGGATGAGGGGTGGTCACTGTGTAAGGCTGGATAAATATTCTGTCAAACAGCAACCCTTCATTTAAGAAGGAAGCTGACTCCCAGCCTGTGTAGCTCCTCTTCCCCCAACCTCTTTTTTTTTTTGCAAGACCTCATAGTGGATTAAAGGAAAGTATCCAAGTTCTTTATCTCTTTGCAATACTAGGGCATACCAGGGATAATCTTCATGTGTCCAGTTTAGTCCCCAGATGAGCAGAGGAGACTAACACTCCACTGATGACACTCCAGCTAACTGAGAATTTATGGAAAGTCACCAGTAAGTCATACCGACCCAGAGCAACATGAGCTGGTATCGTTAATGTCTATCCCTAATTGAGGATGACCCAGGCACAAGTGTTCCTTTTTTTTCCCCCTGTTAGTAATTTTTATTAGCATCCTTTGAAATGTGATATTAAATAGAGGGGTATTTTCTGCCAATTCATATTTCTATGAAATAGTATCTTAAACCATCTCTATTATCAGAGATTATAAAAGTAATAAAGCTGCCTTTTTGTGACAGATAACTGAGGTTTCAGAGCTGTTTCGTTCTGAAACAGAGTGATTATATGAAAGCAGAACTTACTGAAGGGCAACAGTGAAGTATTCATGGCCCCACAGGCAAGGAAGCAGTTCGAGCTTCTTAGGTGTTTGTCATGAGGATCTGTGAGATAGCTGTAGTGCAATTCTGTTTTCAGGCTTTTATTTGTGTGTGTAATTATTTGCTCTGTTGTTGATTTCTGTCTTTATTAAGAGCATGGGTGTTAAATTTGGCTCTTGTAGGTTGAAGACTGGAAGGAAGCCTCCAAGGAGGAAAAAAGATGTGAAACCATTAGAGCAGGAGGAAGCTTACTTCAGTTTTGGAGATATGGCACAGACCTCAACAAGATGGAGCTTGGTCCACTGTAGCTCATGAGCACAAAGATAAAATAAATATGAGCTGTTTCCATTAGAAACCTTTAACTTGCACCTTTAGACTTCAACACTTGGTTGTTGTTAGGTACTGAGGATTCGTTGGTGGCCCCAACAACTTCATGAATCTCCCAGGATGACTTTCTCTCTTTCCCTTCTTCTCCCGGATGAGTTTGAAAATGCTTCCTACTGTGTGTACAACACAGTCTGAGGGAGACTTAGGGTTGTGAGTTTGAGGATGTTTGACAGTTCTGCACTGTCATCACAACACTGGCAGTCCTTGGCTGAATGGGAGGTGCAGGCAGAGTGAGCTGAACCACAGAAAATTAAATGGTACTCTGAGAGTGCTGATAAGACCACAGCATGGGTATATGCTATGCTATGCTGAGTATTGTACAGATCTGGATTCATTGCAGCCGATGGAAAGCCAGATAGCACAGAGACCTGGGAATGATCAATAGAGGCATGTGCACAACCCTTGGTACTGTGGATGGAAAAGTGATAGAATAGCAAAGTATGCCATGAGAGGATGGAAAAAGTAGTGCTCAGTTTTATAAGCAGGTTATTCATACCAATACAAGTTTTTAAGATACAATTCCCGGTATCATTTATCTCTTCAGTAATATTTAACAGATCTGAAACGTTGCCTGGAATTACTGAATAAAATAAAATGCTTCACCTTCGTTAGGGCCTGTTTCTGTGTACTCAGTGCCAGAACTGTCTTTTAGAGTGCTAAAAGTATTTCTTTTAGACATGAGGTTTCCATTGTTGGCTCAGGTTCCATTTTCTCTTGGCCTTTCAATTACTTTCTTTTAATAGTGTTTGCTCTGTTTCTTCTTTTCCATGTTCCTTCTGTCTCTGAGTGCTTATTTCCCTCAGAATAGCTGATAGACCAAACACAACAAATATAAATGAGTGGGAGCAATTATACTGATTCCATTAGAGGAAAGCCCTCTTACTTGATAGCTGAATTCTGTTTACAGCAGCCAAAAGTATTGTCCCAGGTCACAGCTTTCTGGTTTTGCTACTGTTCTTTTCTAAGAGCTGCAACTTATTGGCAAGAAGGCCCTTTTTCCTTTTCCCAACCAGAGGTGATGCCCCTCCAGGTAAATTTGTTAATACAATGGAGTTTGACAATTCATTCAAAAAGAAAAATTACCTCTGAGTTTGAGAAGATCCATTGACGTGGGATTGTAAACTGAGCTCTGTCTCTTCACAATATCTCACAGGCACTGCAGCAATGACAGGAGGTAATTACAAGGGAGCGTGTCCCACTACATTAACCATTAATGTCTCTGCATTGTTGCCCTAAGCCTCTCGTATAATTTAATGCGAAGACCCACACTGACGTTAAGAGAGAAGGTTTTCAGATGCAATTTTCATCATAACCATCTTGCCTTGTTGTCCTCGACCTGAATTTTTACTGATGCTGCTTCCTATTAAGCGTGAAGCCCTAAGAATAGTTTTAGGAGATATTTGTAAAGATGCAGAAAAAGCTAGGAAGGTTGATGAATAAAGTTGAGCAGTGTTGTTATTTCTGCCACCCCTGAGATTTGCTGGTAAATGCTCTTGTGTCGGAATTTCTTGATCAATCCGGCTACTTCAGGGGCAATCACTTGAATTTAAGCTTGCCATGCAGACAGGATAAAGAGACAATAGATTTTTCGGAGTAACATTGAATATCCAAAAAATGTTTGGAGTTTGGTTTTTTTCTCACTATACATTTTAGGGGTAGCTATACAAATAGGTTCACTGGTGTCGTCTTTGCGTTGCTGAGTTACAGCTCTTGATACTTGTTGATTTTGCAAAACTCATCTCTGCAGTGAAATTAATGTAGAGAAAGGACAGTGAAGTGAGTTCACCTGCCTGAACAGAGCCTGCAAGCTGAGGAGAAAGCTGGGTGTAAGCATCCAGCCAACCTGAGGAAGGTCAGAGATGTTTGTTTCAAAAGCCGTCAGTGTCTTTCTCTGTTGGTGAGAAAACAGAGCCTTTCTGAGCTTCACCTGTGTTTTAGGGAACCAACCCTGAGGACTCTGCAGCGGGTCCTGGGGCAGGGCCATCAGGTGCAGGGAGTCACAGGCACGCGGATTCCTCCTTCCTTTCTTATCACCCCCTTTTCCGAGGAGATTCTGTTTCAGCCCCTTTGAGGTGTGTGTAAGGGAAAGTCTAAACTGTCAGAGAAAGCTAAGCAAAACCAGCTTCTCAGTACACCTTGGTTTTACTGCAAAATCCAAATTGGTTTTGTCCCATTCTTGTTTAAAATATATATATATAAATCTGTTTCAATCTTGCATTGCACAAGTAAATAAATGTGGTGATGCTGGGACTCTGATTTCACCATTGTCCATGGAGGCAGGTGTCAGGCTGCTCTTCCCTTCTCCTGTGTTCTCAGTTGCTGAAAAATCTTTTAGATACCCATAGCAGAACTGAAAAACTGTAACTGTGTCCCTGCCTATTTATAGCAAGGCTAAAGTGAGAACTTGAAGAGAACTGAAAGAGAAGACTGCTTCAAATTCTTTACTGTTTGAAAATTGAAGGACCTGCTTAGAGTAAGGCAAAGAACTGGGAGCTTTTTGACAGAGTTTGGTTAGTCTCCAGGGGAACTTCCACATGACTGAGTCTGCTTTGCTGAAAGCTGTTTCCTTCTTCACATCACTTTTCTGTTTAAGACCAAGTCCACTGTGTTAGGTTCCAATTTACATTCCTCAGACATTTCAAAATCTTGAATTTGTCTACAGAGTGTTTCCATCAATAACAGCTGTCACTATGGGGCAAAAAACCTGTTTGAAATGTATTTTCAGAATAGTTCTTGTTTACATAAAAATCTTCAATTAATGTTGTCTTTTATAAATCGAACTTTATCCCATGTATCTATTGTGGGACAGAAACTACTTGTGTAGAGGACAACGCAGGAGCTCTAGTCACTCAGGACATAATGTGCTGGATAATTACTGCTGAGATCTATGGTTGATGCTAAGGTCAATTTTAGGAGTATTATATGTACCTTTAGCTGAGAAAATTTACATGCTTACCTGGATTATAATTGTGATTATGACAATAATATTCTAGGAAGTCAAGATATGTGTGAAAGAGCAACAGACATTGCTCTTCATGCAATGATAAAGGAAATGTTTTATAAGGCTTATCAATAATTTCCCCAAATTTTCTCATTTTCAGAGGGGAAGTTTTTAGTTGTTCATATTGAAATGCTGAGGTTATGACTTCAGAAGAAACTGATCGTAGTGACAAAAAATACTAACAAGGAAATGGCTGCTACAGAAGAAAATTAAGTGCCTTAGTCATAGTCATACACAGAAGCCAGGGAAAGTCGCAGCAAATTAAGTAGTGCTGTCTCCCAAACCATTCACAACTAAGTGATGTATCTTAACCAACGCTGCATTAATTACTGACAGTAAATTAGCTCCTCTTACAACACAGAAAATGACTAAATGCTTATTTAGAAAATATGTATGTATCTTAATGGCCTCTCAAAGAACAGTGATAATTGCTTTGTATTGCAATGTTAAAAATAGCTATATGCATTGTTTAGGATGAAGAGACTGAAAACTGCACTAAGAATATTTGAGAACTGAAAATTCTATTACAGTCAAATAACTTGAATCATGATGGTGCAGTGCCACATAAACTTTGGGAGATGTTACTCTGTCCAATAATGGAACACATTATCATGATGCAGTTTAGTGGCCTGAGTCCCACTCATGTGGTGTGATGCTGCTAAAAAGCTTGTGTGCGATTTGGACAGTTCAGGAGATGGTTGCCCTTAGTGAATTCATTTTTCATCAGAGGACACTGAGTCAAAGAGGAAGATGGTGAAAATGGGAAATATGAGGAAATATGAGAAAAATATTTCTCCTGCTCACCAGCTTTTGGTCTAGTCAAAGAACCACCTTGTTTTATGGCCTTTATGTCAGAGTTGAGTCCTGCACTGAAGTTCCTACCCCAAAAAGATAATATTACAGCAAGTTTGTGCTTTCTCTGGATACTTTTCAGTTCTTAATTTGAAGAGATGTTGCAGTTCATTTTTACCCAGCAAGTGAAGAAATGGGGGGTTGTTTTATAAATATTATGTTTTTGTTGGGATGCTGTTCTACTAGAAACAAATGTTATTGTCCACATCTATAATTGGCAAAAACATGTTAATAATCTTAATGATGTATACAAATACTTTGAATTGATGATAAAACAGTTATTTCCAGAAAAATACCATCTCTAAGAAAGAGGCAGGAGCCATGATTTTACCAGAGAAGAAGAGCAAGTTATACCTATGAAATTCCTGTGAAATTGTACTGTATTTTTTTATGCATTATATTTAGGACACAGCGTGGCTTAAGCTCTCCTTCATCCCTCTTTCCAGTAGCTACTCCATCCATGTCCTACTTTGCCTCCTAAGCTGTGCCAGGATACCTGGTTTTGTGCTTACATGGTGCATTAGAACTGGATAATTAATGGGTTTTAATCTGGATCACTTTCCTGATTCAGTTCATCACACATCTACAGATCCCTCTGTCCTGACTCAGCTAAAGGAGAAAGAACAAATGAGTGGAGAAAAAGTTCATCTGGGGAAGGATAAACCAACAGAGTCCTTGAAAAAAATATATGGGAAACTGTGGCTTCAGCAGAGATCAGTTACCTTTATCTATTAATTTGCTCTCTAGGAGAAATTAAAGAGAATTTACCAACTTGTAAGCAGACTGCCTATGGACACTTGGATCTGTTGTTACAAGGATATGACTTACTACTGCTTTTGATAGTACAGTCTGACATTTGTTTATCAAACTCATTCTCAGATGTGAATTCTCTGTTCACCAAAGCACAATTACAAAATCTCTTTTCCTCCCTTTCTTCTCTTTTTATGAAATGTAAGACCTCTCATTATCTTGCTGTTCTCTAATTGTGGTGTTTACAAGTCAACACTGATATGCGTGTGTTTATTCGTGTTAAAGTACATGAATTGGCCTTGACAAAAATCTTGCATGATATGATCTCTTTTCTTTGTATTTCTTCTGCTACAATAGTTTAGTAGAAAAAGTCTTGATACTCAGCATCTCACAACAATGCTTTTTATTCTGCCTGCATCTCCATTTGTGCTGGGATAAATAATGCTGTGCTGTCTCGGTGAGATGACACCAATGCAGTTTTTATGCCAATTGTGATAGTGGTCTAATTGGTCTAAATGTCAGATTCTGCCAGTAGCTCAAGGGGTAGTGTGGAGACTGGTAAACACTCAATAACATTAGAATATGTAACTTGCTTTACCTACACCACAGGTGACTTAGAAAGTGCATTTTATGTGCTATTATTATTTCTACATGGTTAAACTCCTAAACTATTAAGCTTGACTGTGAGTAATCTTATCTGATGTTTAGAGTTAGCAGAACAGTTAAACAGAAGTCAATGGAAGTTAGCAATACATGTAAGCACATAAGTGGTTTTCGTAATAAGGGAAAATGTCCTTAAGTGTTTGCTTGAAAATGGGTTTCAATTTCTGTACAAATTACTGAAATTCACAGCGGTGTGTGGTGTGTGACACATTGAAGGTCGTGAACTGTTTAAAGCAATGGATGATTCATCTTCTCAGATACCTGTTTTATTAAGTGGCACTTTTGGATCCTAACCAGAATTCAGCTTAACAGATGATTTTCTAGAGTGTATTTTTCAATCCCTTCAGACTTTCACTGACAGCATGTTAGAGAATAACTTAGTTGCAATGACTGTAGCTGGAATTAAATGCTTTGAATTCAAATTCCTCTGGAAAAGCAGTAATTCATTTCTACCAGGAGGGGCTGCTCAGCAACTGTTCCTTGGTCACAAAACCAGTCCAAGAAAAAAAGCCTAGCTGGGCTGCAGATCTGCACATGTCAGATGTTCACATGTGCCTCCCAAATTTCAGACAGCTTGTTGGACAGGTTCCCTCCCTGTGTGTGTGTGTGCATGTGCACACCCTCATCAAGCCTCTTAAGATGCTCTGAAACATCAGTCATAGGGTAGAGTCTTTCACTCAATAATAGCAATGGGTCTGATTTGGGTCTTCATGCCTCTGTGCCTCAGCTTTCATTAATCTAAATAATAATAAAGCTCAATAATAAATGAATCTTTTGAAGTATTATTATTATTATAATAAATAAAATAATGTTTTAAAGAAACCCACTTTTCATACCATTATGGCTCTTCTTATTACACTGAGTGATTTATAGTTTTGGCAAGAAGAGGAAGTGAAAATTCAAGGCATTGCAATACTTCAAAATACTTCATGCCGTTTTTGCTTCACACTGTCCTATTTGTGTACCAGAGTTTGCCTTACTCTTGAAACACTGAAGCCAAAGCTTGTATATCCATAACAGTGGTCTTTGAAATGTTGTCAGACTTCTTGGCTTTCTTAGGTTTGTTCACAGAGTCTGCTCTGATATTTTTGATTGCGCTCCAAAGCAACCTGAGCCTCCTCATCTGCCATGCTGGGCCAGCCAAGGCCCCTGCATGGCCACTTGCTCTTCAAAGCTGTTGATCATGGCTGCAGCCAGCTCCTGGCAACACAGCTCCTCAGCACCCAGGAACAGATGCTCTCACATATGGGTGGAGTTAGGCATCATCTCTGTCCGGGAACTTCTTTGGTAAAGGATTTCTAGCTGTGCTCTTCAAGACAGAATAAATTTTTTATTCTTGCACAATTATCTTGGATGGTGTCTTCTAGGTATTCTTTGTTGTATGGCCCTGAGCAGCCACTGTGACTCCCTCCCTGTGATGTGTCTGGTCAGTTGGAGCAAGACACTCAGCTTCTGAAGGCTAATGGAGACTGGGAGAGCTGTGCCTCTGCAGGCCATGGCTGTCTGGTCTCCAATCAAGGACTGGGCAAATGGAAGAGAGAGATGGTGAGGTTTTGTGGGAGAGCTAGGCAGAAGGGGATGTAGGTCAATGGCAACTTTTGGTCCCTGCTGAACACAGCCTGTGTCACCTGGTGCCCTGTGTTCTCCCTTGTGGCACAGAGGAGAGCAGTAGCTCTCTCCACTTTGTCCTACCCTGCTGCAGCTGTACCCAACACAAACCACTTCTCAGTCACACTTGCCTCTACTACATTCTTGGAGGACTCTCAGGTCTGCAGACCTGTCCTGGGGCCATAGGTTCACTATGAGGGAGACCCTTCACGAAGTGTCAGTGACAGGAGTCCATGGAGAGTGTCTGTGCCCAGACTCTCGAGCGCAGGACAGGAGGCAACCCTCTGTGAGCAGCCTGGTCTGGAGGCAGTGATGACAGCTGGCTTTGAGGATTACCCTCTTGCCAAAGCTGTAGACAAGATTTGTGACTGAGCAGGGAATTGGTTCCTTCTTGACAGAGTCAGAGGTGCAAAGCATTAGAAAAAAGGGTAGTTGTAACACCCCAGAGCTCTGCTTATGTGCAGGTTTAGTGGTTGCTATTTGTCCACACACAGCAGGAAGGAATTTGACTGGCCAAGGTGTTAAACTTATGCTCTTGAGGGGAGATGATTTTGATTTACACTGTCAAAGCATATAAGGTAGAGGAGTCTTGGGTGTCCACATGCCATGAGTTATAAATGAGGCAATTCTGTTCATCCAGTCACTGTCTTTAATGAATGCAAACTAGAACACACTAGTGAAAAAAATTCTCTGTGTCACCAGGGATCTGGGCCTGGCTGGCTTCAAAACTTCTGAGCAAAAAATGTACATTATTCTCTGGCTGCATAGAAAAATGATGTAGCTTTCATCCTTTTGTATTCCCCTTTTTAGCTACAGCCCCTTTTATATTTGGGTTTTGTTGTGTTGGGGTTTTTTTGACCTCAGGGATCTTTTCTTTCCAGGACACCTGGCTCTTTGTCTGTAAGACTTCTGTTTACTGCCCTCCATGATCACTCCCACTTGAGACAAGACTAAGCACAAGATACAGAAGTCTAAGCTTCAATTTTTTATTCTCAGACGTTTCTCACAGAAAATCAGTGCTTTGGTTTTGAGCTCACACTTTGTAAGTGCGTTAAAGATGAGCATCTTCACCAGTCCAAGATCTCTCTTACTCCCCTTCAGCTACAGAGGTGAAGGCTGTGTGTACACGACAGCTTTTTTTCCAACTCCAAATGGTGCCTTAACCTCCAAGCCACCTGCAAAAGCTTCCAGATTTCTTTAAATGGGTGTCTAGTCCTCAGTTACCAACCATCAAAGAGACTGGGTCAGTGTTCAGTTCAGGGTTTGCAATCCATACAGTGTTGTGTGGATGTGAAAATCAGTCTGGATGCTGGTCCAGAAACATCTGAGCACACTTGATTCACATGAAAATCAGACAAATAGCTACCACCATCCTCCTCCTTACAGAGATGTGCTTTCCACAGGCTGTTTCACACCATGTAAACTCATGTTTAGTGTTGATCTTGCAGTTCTGAGTGTTGTAGTGCTAGGTTTAGTTTAGCAAGCTGCAGCTTTCCCTGGGAGCTCAGCAGAGCTGCTTAGGGCAGTGCGACCATTTTCACCCTCCCGTAGTCGATTTTGGACGGCTCCGCACTCTTGCTCCGGTAGCTCTCAGCTCTACAGCCCAGTGACGGCAAAGGAGGCAAGAAGGGTCTCCCCATGAGAGTTTCAGAGGACTTTAATGGTTACATCTTGTACCAGCAACCCCCAGAGGCAGAGAGACCTCGTGGTCAGGGAGCAGGGGGGTTTGCTCAGGGGCGGCACACGGGCAGAGTTGGGGTACAGGAGCCGATAGGGAGAGCCCGAGAGAGTGGCCAGGGCTAGGGGCAGGGGAAAGCAGCGGGGAACAATGTGGAATAAGAAAACCACTGGGTAAATAGACTACCACACTCAGTTCTGCACTGATTATTTTAGAATCCTTTGCATGTATTTGCATATCCATTTACATTTGGAGGACTTGTTGGCAACAGTGAAAATGGAAGGGAAATGCAGTCATTAGTGTTCTGATAATGTTTCATGGTGTTTTATTCCAGAGTTCCTGCTTCATAGTTTATTTTTCCATCCGTGTAGACACTGGCAATTCTGAGAGCATAATAGGTCTTTTCTCATCAGACATGCTTTGGAATAATTCTGGGGCTGTTCAGACAGGACAGAGTAGTCTCTTCTGCTGTTCTTACATAGGAAATATGGCAGCTAAAGGCTTGGGAAGCAGGTCAGGGAGTTCTGCACAGTGTTAGAAACTATCAGCATCCAGATCTGTGTTGCCAAGCACTGCTTCCTTGAGTGCCTCTTTTTGAGGAAAGAGCGGATGTCAGGGCAATAAATGTATTTCCAAAAACTGGATTGGATTTTTTGAGAGTAACTAAGCAACAACACAGGTAATATGCATTAAAAATGTAGTACACAAAAGGACAAGGCAGAAAGAATCCTTCCACTAACATCTAAGTTACATGATTAATTCTCTGTGTCCTCACAGAGATATAAACCAGACTGGCCTTTTTGCAGACAAAGGATCTGTGCTGTTGGAGACTCCCTCTGTAGCCTTCAAGTTTTCCATGCTCACACCTGACGCTGACTTTAGTTAGAAATGAGTCTGTAAGAGATCATCCCTTTGAGAAGGCAGTTAATGGGCAGCAGTGCTTTAGAAGTGTTTTTGTGGTACCTCACTGTTGCCTGGGGAACCTGTGTTTCTGCCAAGAGAACTTTAAAAATGCCATGGCATTCTGCCCCAGGGTCTTTCAGAGCTGAGCAAGGATGCAAACCACATTCCAGCTAAGTGACTTAAGCAAGCTGCTCACCATCACCTTAGGTCTGTACCAGTTTTCTTTGAATGGGCTATGCAGTATTTACAGCTGAGGTTAAAGCAATGATATTGGCTAGAGAACAGACCATCCACAGGGATAATTTGGCCTTTAGGTTCATTGTATCAATGTATATTCACCACTGTCACTCATGTTGCTTTGCTGGCTAATCATACCAGTCTTTAAACTTCTGCTCCTAAAATTCCCATGGGAATTGGTGACTCTTGTCAGCAAACTCACAGAGTCACACAACCCTTGGCAGAGCCTAACTTTTTGGTGGCTAACTTGAACCTAAATTCTGCTGGGAGCCACAGGATAGGAGTTTCCTACCTGTGCAGGAGGTCAGGAGCCCACTCAGAGTGGCATGTGTTCAGTGCCCAAGGAAAGGGCTCTTCTTCCTGCTAGCTCTTGGGTTAGGTGCGGCACATATTCATGTCTTCTTCAGCTAAGACAGATTGGAAACCTAAACTAGGTGATCTCAGGAGGTCCCTTCCAACATAAACGATTCTGTGATTTCATAATGTGAGGTTTAGCCCTAGGTACACATTCCTTGGAAGCGATCTGCCTATGGTTACAGAATATTTATAAGGCAGGATGCTAAAATCTCAGGAGATTACTAACATTACATTTGGCAGTGTTCTTTCTTCATCTTTTATCTGTGAACAGAGAGAAAATACTTAAAGATATTTAAACTAAACAATTTAAAGGATTTGCTTCATACAAAATATGCACTCAGCAAAAGTAATGTAAAACAATTTAGGTTACCACAAAATTCTGTATAAGCATCCTTAGGAGCTTCTTCAGACTTCTTCAGTTTTTTGGAGGCCTTCCCATCTCTTTCTTGGCAACAGCATTTCTGACTGTGTTTCTGCAGGAAGGACATTAACTGTTACCTGTTACCATGTGAGCTAAGCATATATCTTCAGAAGTTTTCAATTCCCCAGCTCCTCTCTCATGTACACTCATGCACCCAGTCTTTCTGCTTCCCTCTCTCCCATTTCTTGAGGACTTAGATGCACATCTCCTGTAAAAAACAAGATTTCCACTGTGGTATGCTGATGTTGTCCCTGAAGCAGCTCAAATGTGGCTGATGAATGACACATGTTCCTCTTTTCTGAGGAGGTGACAACATTGTCACTTTACCCCTGGGAAGGCAATAATATCCTCAGTTACCTGGCATCCATTCAAGTCATCTTGCACCAGTTGTTTGAATTTCAGCGCCATGTGGCACAAGAATTTACTGGCACAGAGCAATGTCATTGACCGCTGCATTGGTGGAAAGAAATGGGTGTACTGAGGATCTCCTAAAATTCACAAGTCTTAGGAGATTGTTTACTGACCATATGTGATAAGTAGGTCTCTATCATGCCTTTGAAAAGAGCAGGGGTTGTTCAGGGAGTAGTTGTGAGATAGCACCTTGCTTTGAATCACAAGCTTCTGCTTTCAATTTTGATTTTTGTCTTTTAACAGAGACCTGTTCTCCATTTGTGGGCCTAAGTAATAATACCAGAAGTTTCTCAAGGAGCAGAGAGAGAGATAAAGGGGGAATAGGGATATTCTTCAGAGGACAGAGATGGAATGCAGGTGTTTACTGCCTTGCTACTGCCTGACTACTAGGTCAAGTCCTTCAGGACAATCACATCAGCCCAAAACAGATTGTAATCAGAAAGGGATTTGCAACAGCTGAGAAGAGGAGGAGTAGGAGTTTTCATCTAATCTTAAAGAAAAATATGGATGTTGTGCTTCCCCAACATGGCTATACCCATTGCCAGCAACTGCCTCTGCGCTTTAACTCACCTTTCAGGAAAGCTTTTTTATCTTGTCCTTCAATCCTCCTTCAATGCAAGTGAGAGATGGGTGAGCAAGCAGGCCAGAGGACCTCTAAGACAAGGACCATCTAACAAAGCAGGTGACACTGGGAGCTGCCTGATGTTCCAGTGTTTTCCTCTAATACAGGTCATCAAGGTGAGCAAAGCATTTTAAGGTTGGAATGAATCAGGGAGATCCAGCTTCATCTGGCTGCTCCTGAATCACATTTCTGCTCCCCCTACTTTGCTTTTTAAGTGCAATTTCCCTTCATTTTTCTTTCTTTCTCTAATGAAATTCTCTATTTATATAATCTCTTGGTGGTTTCACTGCTGAAATAGGCAGTTCTGGTCATGGTTCTATCAGTGTGGGCATAGCTGGGGACCTGGCTCGCCCTGTGTCATTGTCATGTCTCCTACTGGTAGCATCTAATCTAAGCTGTCCGAGTTGCTGTAGTGACAGCCTGTGTGTTCTGTGATTGATGTGAAGATGTGCAGAAGGATTGGGATCAGACAAGGAGGCCATGTCAGCATTGCTGCACCCTTTAATTCAGTGACACAAGGTATGCTGGGTGGGCAGAGCTGGTGTTTGGGAGGACTGGGCAGGAGTGAGAGGCACGATACAGCTCACAGAGACTTCCAGTAAGAGCATGCACACAGTGGCAGTGCACACAGTGGATGTCTAACTTGTCAATTCACATAGGTCAAAAGTGGCTATGGGTCAATGCTCCTTGCACAGAGTTCTGCAGCAATGGTCTAGGCTGCAACACAAGAGACATGCTGTGATAGCTTTTAAAATTGTCTATGTGTTATAAATTGCAATTGTAAACTTGTGTAAGTTACAACTGCAATATTAAAAGCTTTAGGGAAATTAGGCATTCATGAAACTCTATATTGCTTTACCAATCATATTCACTAGGAGATATTCTTTTTTTTTTTTACTCAGAGAAGACCATCTCATGGGGTGGTCTGAATTCTAGATGAGATTATCATGAAAATATTGTGTTCAAACGTGAATGAAGCACTGTAAATATCATTAGTCTTTCAGAGACACTTGGCAGGCAGCACTGTAAGCTGCATAGAGCAGCAAGCAGAACGTGCAACATGGCCTGTCCTTGAGACTGGAGAGATGCATCTCAACAAAAGCCCCTAATATCTGTCAATATTTCAATAGCTCAGGTTAACAGCTGCTGGTAAAACTATGCTAAATGTCCTCTGGGACACAACACAGCACTGTGTGTGCAGCTTGCCACTGTTTTTGCTGGTCTGTTGTTCTCTTCCAGCTTGGTAAGTGCTGCTGCAAAAACAGGCTTAAACTCTGAATTCACTTCCATGTATGTAGACTGAGTGGAGATACAGAAGTTGCTTCAAAGAGGTCTGGTGGAAGAAACCCGGACAGGTTCCAGCAGGACTGTCCAGCTGAACCACAGAGGCAGAGCAGTTTTATGGGCTGCTACTAATCCAGCAAAGCAAAAGAGCCATCTTTTCTTCTTTCCCGTATTCCCATATTCCTTCCCCACTCCCCAACACTTCTGTCACATGCCAGTCTGAACAAAGTGACTTGAGTACTCCTGTGGGAGGATGCTCCTGTCAAAGGAGACTCTGCTTCATGGGTCTGAAAGTATCCTGACTGATGGAAAAGAAAACAAAGTAGGTGCCTTGGATGGCTGTCCACACTGAAAATCAGCATCTGAAACATCCAGCAGCAAGATTAAAGAGTTAATCATTCTTCAGTATGCTGCAATATATACCATTTACTGCAAAATTCCAAACAATTAGCATTTAAAACACATAAATGAACACATGCTCATTCTCTAGATATTTGGTAAGGAAAAAATGTGGCCGTATTTTTCAAATAAAAAGTTTGTCTAGAAACAGTTCACCAACTCTAATCAAACCCATCTATCTTCTTATAACTCAGTGTCAGACAGTAATTACAGTCAGTTATGTTAGCAGACGCTACAAACAAATTTTCTGAAAAGTGAAATTTAGGGTATTTATTGTAATGTGTATGTAGAGGAAGAATTAATGCCCCAGAATATTGCAAATGGTAAACTGATATATTTTCATGAATTAGAAAATATTTGCCTTGCAGAGCACGGTAGCTTCTCCCCATTTTTCTGTAGAAGTAGAAATGGATTATTAAACACTAAAAGGTATTTTAGTCCTGGTTCCATATGTATACAAATATACAGAAACTATTTATAGCAAAATAATGCAAACAAAAATGACAAGACAAATGGCAGAATGCAACCAAATGCAACAGCCTCCACTGTCTGCCCTACCTTCATTTACCTTCCTTAATGGGCTTGTGCTGTGAGATGATCTCTGTTCACATGACTGTAAATAATTATTGCCACAGTCTATTTCCTGCTGTCACTCTCAGGGCCTAGACTGACAAGAGGGGGCAAATCCTCTGGTTTTCTGACTCTTGCTGTTTATTCTTTAGCTTCTATCAACAAGGAAATGCAGTTGTAAACCCAATGTCAGATGCAGTAGCTCATTTGCCCGCTACCAACACCCCTGTCACAGTCAAGTTATGAAACATTTAACTTGCCCTTCCATGACATTTTTTCCCAAACATTGAACTGTCTTGCTGTCCTTGCAATGAGTTTAGCACTAATATTCATTAAGTGTTATTACCCTTACTCTAATTTGGACTAATAGCATCAGAGCTGTTCAGTCTTTCTCCTCATACCTCAGAAGAATGTTCACAGAACAATGTGTGTCTCAGTTCAGAGAACCGAGTGTGCCTTGCTGTCTTGTTTGTTCCTGAAAGATGTACAGAAGGCATCACTTCATATAGCAATAGCCTTGGACAAATAAAGGGACTTCCCTATTGGTCCACGTGAAAAAGAAAAGTTATTTTGGATGTCTAGGAAGATACTGCTGGTGATTCCTAACAGGAAGATGGCTTGTCTGATCCATCACATGTGTCTCGTACTGTTGGCTCCTGTCTCCCAGATCTCTGCCCTCAGAGTAGTCCCTTACTACAGAGCTGCAGGGGCTTTCCTGCTCCGGGCCAGCCTGCTCTGGATACTGGCTGTGCATGGAGAGAGGCAGTGGGGCCCCTCTGGAGGACACCATATGCCATTATCTACTGATTACCACTGGTGACCAGGGACTTCAGATAAGCCTCCCACAACATGAGTGGATACAGTATTGCCCAGTGCATCAGAAAATGACATATTGAACTGAAAACGGAAATGTTTCACTAAAATCAGGACACAGGATAACTCCACTAGTATTAGTCGGAGTAGCTAGAATTTGACTAAAAAGCAGACAAAGAATCCAATGCATGAAGGGAGTTGTATTTCACATCAGTATGCCAGAAGTCTGGGACAGTATCCCAAAATAACTCTTCCAGACCCTTCACACCTCATCCGAATAAACAGGATGGGTTGTGTAGAATGCCTGGAAGTGAAGCAGAGCAGGGGCAGGAAGAACAATGCATGTCTAACATCACACGTCTAATTTTATTCTGCTGAAACTGTGCCCTTGCTTTACATGTTTTCTCCATGGACTACTCCTTTTAATGTGATCAGTCAGTGGTACTTTTGTGCAGTTTCCCAGGGACATCAAGTGCTGTTTAGAGGACTTCTTATGCTTTGGACAATGTGCAGTGTACTTGTAGGATATTTGACTTTTGCCAGAGCATGAAAGATGAAATATGAATAAGTCTAAGAAAGCTGGTTTTTGTCCTGCTGTTCCAAGTAGTGGTTACTCTCGCAGTGAAACATAGGATGATTCTTCTATAGATAATATTTTACTAGCAAATACAAAACTACACCTTTATCTCGAACATGGGGAGGAAAACAACAATGATGCAGCCACCTCTGAGGATGCAACAACCAGCGAGGGAGGTATCGTGGGAAAATTTTGGGCAAGTGTTCCACATTTAAAGTAAGTGCCATATACCCACAGACAACAGGTGTAATTTACCTTTTATTGTCTAGATGAAGCACTTGTTAATCCCTGTTGTTATAGTATCTGATATCAGACAATGCCCTCACACACATGCTGTGATTCTTGGGGTATCCTGGTCAAGGTCAGATTTGGACCTGACGATCCTGATGGGTCCCTTCCTACTCATCACATTCTATGATTCTGTGATCATATACCTATTTTATTTTGAGATTTCACAAGAGATCAAGACACCTGTGAAATTTGGAAGCCTCACTATGTTGGTGGTTACCTGACACATATTGGTGGCAGTGATCCTGCTATGTACAGGGTGGATCACAGCAGCCTCTAAACAAAAGTACTTTTTTGGCTACACTGTTTGGTGTAGGGTTCACCTCTGGGTTGGCTACTGGCACATTTAGGAGCAAACCCAGGTCTGCACACAGAGCTTGGAGCAGCCTACAAGGCTGCAGTTATAGCCCCAACTGTCCCATCTGCTGATTTAAAAAAAAGGCTATGGAAGGGGGGAGAACTGAAACTGTCTCTCAGAAAAAACCCTTGTGCCCTTGTAATTGGAATACTTTTGACCACAATCTTGCTGCTGAAGGCCAGCCCTCAAGGGCAGCTGAGAACTGCTAATACAGCTGCTGCAGAAAACCAAAGGGCTGAGTAGGTAAAGGTGGCACCAGAGCTGGTGCACTGCAGTTTTAGGGAACTGAGATACTGGATGTACAATTGCTAGTTAGACCACTAATTTGGACTACCAAGTGTGTGAATTGGCCTTTGAAAGAAAACAAGTCTTGGTTTGAACAGGGCCATGTGTGAAGGAAAGTGTCTTTAATGCATCACCGAGCACTTGAATGTTACTCTTGATCTTCAGTGACAATTTAGCAGAGAATTGCCTTGAACTTCAGGATGTGTGAAGTCTCAGTAGTCTGCACACCTAGGAGTCCTTTTAGAAAAGTAATACTTTTTCTTTTCTGGAATTTGCTTCTGTTAAGTATTTTCCCATTATCTTGAATTTGTTTCTCTTCCTCCTTTATGATCCGGTCATGAAGAGCATACCAGGGCTGGCTGTAGGGGTTTTAATACCGTTGAGAAACGGTATGTTCCCCATGTTCCACACACCTGCAAGTCAGTTTGCTGCATTAATCTTCTGCCATCATTAGTTCTCTGTTCTCTAAACTGGGCAATGATAACCATTTCCATGATAACCTGACAGTGATGGTTTATTTAACAGCTCTGCAGTTGTTACCAAATGAAGCAGAACATTTTTCTCCCACTCCATGGGAAGAAGAAAGTTTGCTGACAGTTTTCTGACAGCTGCAAACTGTATTTGGCTGACCCAGTGGTGCTTTGCAGCCCTTCACACCCAAATGTCTGAGGCAAGGAAGGAGACAAAACTGACATCATAACACCTTCTCACAAATAATTTTGGTTATTTCAGTAAATTACTATTTATCTGCAATAATGCCTTAGACAGAAGGATATTTGCAGGGTCTTAAGCCCCATCAGATGTACCATCATCCATTCTCTGACAACCACTTGCCATGTCAGAGACATTCAGTGTTCTGGCTGTGGGTGATTTGCCTTATGAATTACTGGCATCCATGCTGGAGAGCTGGCATGCAACCAGCAGATAAGAGTGGAGCAATGCCGGCAAGAGGCCTCGCTCAGGGGCTCAGTGCTTCTTGTGATTCATAAGAGACTGACTAAAGCTTTGCAGAATAGGCAGCCTGATCTTTAACTTTTCTTGGGTTTCTCATGTTTTGAAAATGTCTTAGCTGCTTTTTAATTTGTTAAATATAGTGTCTTGACTTTTTTTTTTTAATTTGCTTATCTTTTTCAAATCTGAGCTTACAGAATGTCTTCTCACATTATCATTGGAGGCTGATCTTTCTTGCCATGATTTGTCCAGGGTAAATCCTCATCACCCCCAACAACTTCCACAGTGTGCATGAGCACTTTTGTCACATGAAAAATATTCTTATCAGAAGCTTAATAGCTAAAAAGCATAGCAGAAAAAAAAATAGACACAGACTATTGCTTATTATGTTATAAATGTAAGATGTAATTTCTTTGATTCTGAAAAAATTATAATAACTTTATTATGGTATAATGATAGGCCTGAGGGTCACTATCTCAGTTCAGGACTAGCCCTTTTTCTAGTGCAAAGACACTACTTATCCTTCTTCCAGTGCTGAGAAGCATTTCTCACTCCATGATATTCCAGAGCTACGTGGCACATAGATTTATCCATACACCAAAAATGGGACACTTTGAAAAGTTTTTTCAGCATTTAGACCTTGAAGTTTATCTATTGAGTTAGTCTTGTGTGATGGATGTGAGACTTATTCCAGCTCTTCCTGTGGGAAAAGGTGGCGGCTGGTTTAATTCCTAATGTGTGCCTGGAGATTTGTTGTGCAGGAGCTGAAAACCAAATGTGAACTTTTCTATGTGTGAATTACTTCCCAGGGGAGAACATCTCTTCCAGCTGTAGCTGTACATTAGAGTGATAATGGAAAATAAGCCTTGGCTCCTGAAAGAAAATATCACTAGCAGACAGTGAAGATTTTGCTGGAACAAACCTGAAGTGCACAAGGCTAAGATGGCAGCAGAGGGTTTTCTACAGCAGTTGCTTCATGTTTTCTTCCTAATGTGCTTTCCTGTAGAATGCACTGCAACTAGCCACATATATGCATAAAACTAGGAAGATTTGAATTCATACTGTGTCATGTCATTTAATAACTCCCCATGACTAGTGCTTCATAGCACAAGAGGCTTACTGAATTTGTGGCAAATTGCATGGCCAAAGTAGGTTGCGTGGACAAAGTTCTCCTGTCAGAAGCTGAGGAGCACTGCTAAAGCAGGCTTCTTCCCTCTTACTATTCACACAAGATAGTATGATGATGTTGCAGTTTAATCCCAGCAGGCAACTTGACACTCTACTGACAGTGTGAGGGGGAGGACAATCGGGAAAGAAAAGATAAAACTCATGGGTTGAGACAAAAACAGTTTGATAATTGAAGCAAAGTAAAATATAACAATATGAATAATAATAACAGTAATGGGAAGGGGGGAGAGAGAGAAATAAACCCCAAGTGAAACAAATGATGCACAATAAGTTGCTCACAACTCATTGACCAATGCCCAGCCTGTCCCCTGGCTGCAATCAATTTGAAATCAATACTATTCTTAATGCTAAACACAGCGCTGTGCCAGCTGCTGAGAAGAAAACTGACTCTATCCCAGACAAAATCAGGACAGATGCATTTCTGCCCATGTATTGAGCTTGAGAGGCAGAGGGATCTGTTCAAGCCGTGCTTACTGACCAAGCTGAAACTCAAGGATGAGCTTTGCTAACATTTTCTCTTGGTCACTGTGATGGGTATTTGGGGTGCAGTGTCCTCTGGAGATTTCAAATGGGACATGGCAATTGTGACCAAATGGGTCCATGGCCATTCTCCATCAAGGATAAACACACTGGTTGCAAGGGCTCTCTGTGGTTTGAGGCTGAGGAAAGTGGGGACAGGTTCCTCATTGAGCCCAGCAGGCTGGGAAAGATACCCAGGATTTTACTCTGAGTCATGTTCGAAGTAAAATCTTGGCAATGAACAGCAACTACTAAAAACTCAAAGGAAAAACCAGCTAAAATACTAAAATAAACTGTCTTATTCAGTTGGGCTTGTTTTGCATGAGAGTTTAAAATGCCCTTACAAAAAAGAAAGCACAAACCCAAGCCAAACTGCTCTTGCATGGTCCAGTCCCGGGATGTGTGTTTCCATCTGTTCTTTGAGCTGACAGAGATGGATTTCTTTTGAAACTCCAGTTTTTCTCTTCATCTGCCCTCCCAACAGACCCAAAGCCCTGCCCTGCTCTTCTGTGATGAAAGTGGTTTGCCAGCTCCTTTCCAGTGACCAAAAGTGGTGTCTCCTGTTTGTCAGGAGTCCTACTGTGCTACAAGGAATGGGGGATGTTTCTTCCTACATTTGTGCCGATGACAATATTCTTCCTATTTTCTCTTATTTTACCATGTCTTCTAATCTTTTCAGTTATGATCAAACATGATTATTTGATTCATTTCCCCCTATATAACCTTACTGAAATAAATTTTCAGTTTAATTACATGTTGTCTCAAAGATTTCTTTGCGTAAAATTCAAGGCAGGATGTGTGTTATCAATACAATTGTTTTTATTTAATATGTAGTATAGATGATTTAGTTTCTTGAGTGTATTGTTTGGTTTATGTAAGTGTGTTCCTCTCCCACATAAGGCAGGGTGACAAAAGGCTAAATCAGAAGTGGATAAATTGCAATGTTGGAAATTCAAAGCTTAGTCATAAGACCATAAGACCATATTATAACTCATACCCTGAAGGAGACCACACTGAAATTCCTGGGACAGTCTTAGGTCAAATATTTCCTTGGATTTCGTAAACTCAAATTTCTATAACTTTTAGTGTTTTCAGTCTTGACAGGGTTTTTTTTTAAGGGAATACGATATTCCAAGTCCCATCCTGAGATATCTGCTATTTCTTCCCATTTTTTACACTTTGGTCTGACCTCCTTGCCATCAGGTCCCAACTCTGTTCCAGTTCATTGTCAAAGTAATTTCCATTTCACATGCATATTGTTGTCCCCTGGTCATCCAGGTCCAGCCAGTCCCTGTCTCCTCCTCTCTCAATGTTTTCCTTTGGTCACTGTGACCTTACTGCTTGTCCCCACATTCTGGCATTAGGGAGATTCTGACAGAGGCACTGGAGGGATATTTCTTCTCTACCCTCAACCTTTTCTTCTGATTCTTAACTCCTAGTCTCCAATCAGATGTTTCTCTGTTCTCCATTTAACTCCACCCATTTCCCCAGTATGATTCTGGTCCTGCCACCTTGGTGCAGCTTTTGTCACTTGTTCCTGTCCTGCTGCTGGGAGTGCACCAAGACCTCACTGGGACAATGGATGAGCAGTTTCTTTGACACCCTCTGCCCTTGACCCATGGGTAGTGAAGTGGGTCCTGTTGCTCTGTGACCAGGTCTCCTGTGAAACTCTGTCACAGGCTAGTGCAGAGGTTTAAGCACCTCTGTGAGGAGCTGGCTGCTGAAAGCTGCAGTCCATCTGACCTGTGAGCAAATTGCTTTTTTCCGTCCAAGACTCAACAGTTTTACTTGATGTGGTACGATTTGACAGGGATGACAAACAGCTCTTTTCCCAGGAAGATGACTCCTGGCATGCTGGAAGTCCATGTGGCTATAGATCTCTGAAAAAGGTTATGTCTTCATTTTTAGTGATCAATGTATTTTCTTCTATTTTCAGTTTAGAAATTGATCAGCTGGGTTTGGTAGCATTTTTTTTGTTGTTGTTGTTAAAGGTGAAGGTTGTCTGATATGAGAACTGCCTATATTTACAGTTAGAGTTTTTAATATTGAAATGGCTTGTCAAAATGTTTTGATATTACAAATGTTAGTCCAGGCTGTATTATTCCTTGAGATGGGTTTCAGTGAATCGTAAATGTCACTTTTATTATGTTAGTGCTAGGAGGGCTGTATGATAAACTGAGACCAGGCTGGGCATTAAGCATGGCCTGGACAAATAACAGAAAGATAGTCCCTGTCCTAGAGAAATTAATAATAAAATATAAATTCAATATAGTCAGATGAGGAGAACAAGTTAAATTATACTTGCAAGCTCTTAAGGTTCAAGGATCTCACCTATAAAAGATTAGTTTTGCAGCAGAGTCTTTTAACGATTAATGCTTGACAATGTTTATCAGGAGTGTGAAAAGTAACACGAGAGAAGGTAAAAATGATGCTTATTCAAAAGAACAACCCATGGGAGGTGGAGTCTTGTAGTATTGGTCTACTGGCTACCAGAGCTAACATGTCAGTACTGATTGAGAGGTGATCAGTGAAGAGCCCTGAAAGGGTAAACAAGGAAACTTTATTTAATGACCACAAGAGAAGGAATCAGTGGAGGGGTACACACCATAAAAACTCCTCCCCTGTGCTGGAAGAGAACCAGCTGTGTTGATATTTTCCCCAACAATGGCTGTCTAAAGTGGGCTCGGATGCCATGCTGGATTCTCTCCAAAGAACCTGTCACTGGCTTTACCAGGAAGTTTTTATTAACGTTCTGAATTTCCCTTGCTGCAATTCAAGTTCATTCCCTGCTTTCATATACACCTTCGAGGCAGAAACAGCCTTTCTTCTGAAACAAGAGAGAAACAAGGCAGTCCTGGGTCATGTTTGTAAAGATTTAACTCCAGCCAGCTGCCAAGCCCCACTCAGCCACTTGCTCCTTCCCCCACCAGAGGGATCTGGGAGAGAATAGGAAGGGTCAAAGCTGGAAAACTCATGTGTTGAGATAAAGACAGTTTAATAGGGAAAGCAAAATCCATACACACAAACAAAGCAAAACAAGGAATTAATTCACTGCTTCCCATGGGCAGGCAGGTGTTCAGCAATCTCCAGGAGAGCAGAGCTCTATCACGTGTGACAGTGACTTGGAAAGCAAATGCCATCACTCCAAATGTCCCCTCCTTCTTCTTCCTTCTTCCCCCAACTTTATATACTGAGCATGATGCCACATGGTCTGGAATATCCCTTTGGTCAGTTTGGGTCACCTGTCCTGACTGTGTATCCCACCAGTCTCCCATGCACCCCTAGTCTCCTTCTTAGCACGGCAGTACAAAAAGCAGAAAAGGCCTTGGCTCTGTGTAAGCCCTGCTCAGCAATAACAAAAACATGTCTATGTTATCAACCCTGGGCTCAGCACAAATCCAAAACACAGCCCTATGCCAGCCACTGCAAAGAGAATTAATTCTACTCCAGCCCAAACCAGCACATTCCACCCCTTATTCCATACCATTTACATCATGCCCAGGTCCCACACTATTTGATACAACTTCATTAACCACTGTGCTTCTTCCCATCCTTTGACATAAAACACAGAAGTAATTTCTTTAGTCAATGGATGACACCTACAAAATACTTATAAAATGTCCACAAATGTTTACGAAATGTCCTTCGAGTTCATTTAGTCCATGACTTTATGCTCCATCTCTTCTGGGGGTCACTCAGGACAGGAGTGGTGTTGTGTTTCTTGGAGTTACTGGGCACCAAAGTCGGCTCAGGTCTGGTCACTGATGCACTTAAACTTCCTTGTAAGGCTTCTCCTCCATGGATTTGGGTGGTTTCTGCTGCACTAATTCCTGTAATATGCAACTCAAATCATGGCTTACAACAATTTAGAGGCACATCCATTACAGTCTCCACCCCTGGCCCTTTTCAGGCCAGATTATCTGGTTTAACATTGCAGTGAACTTCTCCCCTTGCTCCCAGCCTGCCTGCAGCAAGGGGTTCCTCCTGAAGTTCATCATTAATATAGTCTACATCACTGTCCTCCTCCATGGGCTGCAGAGGCACACCTCTTCACCATGGTCTTCACCATGGGCTGGAAGGGAATCTCTTCTTCCCCTGCTCCAGCAGCGGTTCCCACCCACAGGAGACAGTCCTCCTTGAACTTCTCCAGTGTGGGACCTTTCCAAGGGCTGCAGTTTATCATGAACTGCTCCAGTGTGGGTCCCTCATGAGGTCATAGGTCCTGCCATAAAACCTACTCCAGCAGAGGCTTCTCACAGGGCCACGTCACATTCTCCTTCAGGCATCCACCTTGCATCCACCCCAGCCTGGGGTCCTCCATGGGCTGCAGGTGGATCTCTGCTCCATCATGGTCTCATCCACATCCCTTCAACTCAAGTTCCCACTGGCGTTCCAGCCTGTCCAGTACAGCAGCACAGAAACAGCAGCAATGCCCAGGCCACCTGCTAGCCCAGGAACATCACCATGGCTATCACCAGAACCTTCCCAGGCACAAGTCAGTGAGGAACGCAGTGCAGCACCACAGCAAAAAGCGGCCACTAAGAGCCCTAACATACAGTCAGAAATGCATACATTTGCATACATTCATACTGCAGAGTAAATACATTGATTTGCAAGACCCTGTTAAGTGGTTTAAAGCAGTGTTTAAACTACAGATGTTTTTCCTGACAGTTGTGCAATTGTAAAAGAAGCAGCAATTTCATAAAAGCCCTTGTGACTTGTTCAGGAGGTTTTCCATTAAATTCAGATTTCATACTGATTTTCAATCTGTTATATCATAGCTTAAATATGCCACCACACTCAAGAAGTGTTTTTTTGCTTTATTTGTGTACATTGCATAACATGGACAAGGGTTAGTCAGACGAGACAAGATATTTTTCCCTTTTAAGGTCCTCATCTGTAGTGGGAAGATAGAACTTCTGTTTCTGCATTCTCTTTTCTCTTTTCTCTTTTCCTTTTCTTTTTTTCTCTTTTCTTTTCTTTTCTTTTCTTTTCTTTTCTTTTCTTTTCTTTTCTTTTCTTTTCTTTTCTTTTCTTTTCTTTTCTTTCTGCTTGGAAGTTTTTTGAATTAAAGATTCAGCTGGAGATGTATTAAATAGATGCAGTTTTCAACAGTTTACAATAGATGGGAGTTAGGAATTTGATTTCAGATGAGTCAGGGGACTTCACATGCTGTTGTTACTACTGGTGTCGAAGCCTGATATTTATTTTAAAAACACATGTCACAGAAGGAGTGGAAGTAATAAATCTGTGAGAGATTCTTCCTCCCTGATCCCTTAATCCACCCTTAATTCTTAAGCCATCATTGCAGGAAGATAGGCTTTTAAGTCTTCAAAAGGCTTCCACTGTTCAAATTCAAAAAGTTTGAGAGAACCATTAAAAATTAACACTAATCTTATTGCAATGAGGTTGAACAGATAGATTTCTATAATCAGAGATTTATTACATATTCAAAATGGAAACACTAAAAAGAACCACAGAAAATGCAGTGCTGTTACAGCAAGTACAAGACTGAACAGGCTTTACAATGAGTAGTTAAATGAATTTTTATACAATGATGTGTCTGTATGGTCCCTTCTGCATCAATATCTTTCTGGCTGAACAGGCTGCACTATCTTCTTCCATGTCTGTATATACACATAATTTTAGTGTTATGGAAACAGATATCAGTTGCCTTATATTTACTCTGCCACTGTGGATGTGACAGAAAAGAAGTTTTCTTCTACTTCCAGAGTTTGTATTCTGGTAGCAGCAAGGATTTTTAATCACAGGACTATATATTTGCTCTTCCCAAAAGGAACAGGGGAAAAAAACCAAAATATAAAAATAAATATAGGAAAAAACAAGCCGATGAAGTAAAATAAGATGTTATGCAGTTTATTAATTTTGATTCATAAAAATATAAATACGTATCTAAGGATTTGCCTCAAAATAATATAAGTGTCAATGGCCATCATGGATATTTTCACATATAGAAAATAAAAAGAATCTTTACAGTATTCGATGAGCAGTTTTATAATATTTTACTGGATCAACACAAGTCAAGTTTTGAGGAGCCTACTGCATTACTGTGCTTTTTTTACAATTTATGTAAACTTTCTTTGTGTTGCATCATCTTGTACAATAGTTATGCACTGCATATAATTGAAATGCACAAAAAAATGTAAAATTTTCAATATCTTACTGTGAAAATGCAAACCAGTTAAAATCTGGTTCAAAATAACCAAAGTTATTCTATACCTACTCAAATGCATCTATCAGTCGAAGATGAAGCTCATATTTGCTCTGTAATACCTGTTGCAATTTTATGAATAGTCTTATAAGTGGTATAGTAGCTGTCATCACAGACACAATGCAGCAAATATTCAGGTGGCTTATGGCTTTCTGCAATGAAACCAGATTTCTGGTATTTTGTAAAGAAGCTTTTCTTTCAAGCCACTGTTAATGGGTAAGACAGGTTAGATCATTTGGTATAAAATTCTGATATTGCATGTTATGCATTTGGATGGATAACACAGAAATAAAAAAGCAAACGTGGGAACAAATATGCAATCAATCAAGTGATTTACTTTAATAGATAATTAGCTTAGTCTGTGAAGGCCAGATCACTGCATTTCATATTAATTTTTAATGCCATTTGCAATGGCATAAAATAAGTTGTAATATCAATGAAGATGGAACCAAGAACCATTATGTTAAACTACTCCTGACTGGAAACATGTTGAAATTCGATGACATTTCTTTGAAAGATACCCATTTCAAAGGAAATCCACAGGGAATAAACTGTGAAAAAACTTCTAAAGCCTTTTGCCTGAAGTATTTCCCAACAAAGACATAAATCACAGGGTTAATGCAGCTATTGGTGGTAGCCAGTGTATAAGCAAACTGCTCCCCAAAGTTGATCAGTTCCTCCCAGAAACAGCCTTTGAGCACATTTGCACGGTGTAATGTATCAAGGAATAAAAAAATATGGTGAGGAGTCCAGCAGAAAAGAAACATCAGTACCACGGTGAAGATCAGCCTGGTTGCCTTTGTGCCTTTGTGCCTTTTGCAGCCCTTTGCTCTGAGTGCTCTTCGTTCTCTTGCTGTTTTTTGTAGGGACCTAATGGTGGAGAAATTGAGAAAGATGATTGCTGTGGACGGCAACAGAAACCCCACTATGTTACGTACCAGGCTTTCAGCTGTTCTCCACGATGGGGTGGGGAAATCCAAAACGCACGCTGAAATATTCCACTGGGGAAGGTCTTCCACAGTCCGGAACATGAAAGCTGGGATGCTGAGAAGGATGCAAAAGAACCAGATGAGCAAGCAGATCCCTCTGGTCATAGTTTTGCTCCATATCTCTCTGTGGTTCAAGGTATGGACAAAAGTCAAGTAGCGATCCATGCTGACGGCCACGAGCAAGTAGATGCTGGTGTACATGTTCAAGGTGATGGACGCGCTGATGCTGCGGCACAGGAAACTGCCAAACGGCCAGTTAAACTCATTATTGATGTTCTCTGCCCAGAAAGGGAGCCACATGAGGAAGATAAGATCAGCAATGGCTAGGTTCATAAGGTAGATTTCAGCTATCTTCAGGGGGCCTTTGTGCAGTGAATAAGTGAAGAGAACAAATACATTTCCAAGCATACCAATGACACAGACAGTGTTGATGTACTTGGGAACTATACAGTATACGATGTCCCACCAGTCATCCAATTCTGGGCAAACAGTTGAGTTGCTCTGGTTTTCACTCTGGTTTGAGGAGGGAATATCCAGCAGAGGAGTTTCAGTCATTTTTGAAAAAACTCTGAAATGAACAGAAGATGTCTTTGAAATGAGAGAAAATGACTGCAAAAAAGAAGCATAAAAATGCTAAAGTTGCCTCCCATGAGTGGTATAATAAACATTTAACTGCTGCAAATTCTTTATTAGTCCTTACTGATTAATATAGGCTAGATCACTCCATACGTGATATGTGCAATGGTGAGAAATGTTCCCAGTATTAGCAAGGATAGAACTTCCTCTACATCCTATGAAGTTTCCTCTCCTTGCTTCCATTGTTTAAAGTGACACAGAGGAAGGAGCGTGACAAATTAGAGGAAGTAGTTCCGTATGTCTCCTCCAGACTGATGACAGACACAGATATGGGAGAATTCCATCTCCCCGAGAGTAGTGGGAGCCACGCTGGTGACACAAAGCCAGCTTTGCATCCTTCCCTGCCCTTTCTCTTACTCTTATTTACCAAGCTATGTGCATTATTATATTACTGTATTATATAGTATATTATATATACATTAATATATTATTATATTCTGTTATCCTGCTGAAGCAGGATCCTGCCTGTTTCCCAGAACCGGGAAAGCTGCTCACTCTCTGTATGAACTACTTGCTGCCTGAACTTTGCATTCTTTTGTTCCTTCTCCTTTCCTCCCATCCTGAACTTCGGGTTCAAAATTGCTGTTAGATTAGACAGCTTATTGCCTTCAAATGTCAGCAGTTGGAATAACAAAACACAGACTCCTTCAAAACATTACACTAAAAATCTTGCCTGGAGGGAAGGCCTCTGCAGCTCTAAATTTACAGCATTCTTCTCTAGTTCAAAAATTTCATTTGAGCTCAGCTGGAGAGAGGCTGTGCAGCCTCCAAAGTGTTTAGTCCATCAAAGCATTGGCACAATCTTTCTTTCTGGTAACCCCATGTGAGATTGTGCAGGAGTAAGAACATGGGTAAAACCTTATCCTCTCATGAAAATCCACTGGATTTTCTGTCACAGATCCACTCTCAGGGCTGCGTCCTGCTTCATTCTTCTGGTGCTGCCATGCTTGATGCTAGTGCCTGGATCCTGGTTTTTACAGGCATTCAGCCTCAGAATCATTATGATAGGCAAGTTATTATTGAGCCTGTGCTGCCATCTGACATTTCAGTATTTCATATGCAAGTGGAGCATGACAATCTATAAAAAAGAATGTATTTGAAAAAATCAGTATTTTGCAATCAGTCATTCTAAATATCAGCTTTCTGCTGCAGCTATTTAACTCTGTTCTTTCAACTTCTGTATTTTACACCACGGAGACAGCTAAGTATGGAGTTTCTGAAGAGACAATTTAGGACGATCATTCATCTCTTTTACATATAGGTACAACCTCAGTGATGTCTCTATATGAGCAGCTTGCGTCACTTATTTCTGGGATGCCTCTAGGAATAAGTTAAGTAATAATATTCCACATCAGGCTATCTGGTACTAATGCACAGAACATTTTTCATCACTGCAGAACCAGGTGAGCAGCAAAGTTGTATCTGAGTTCATAAACTCACTCAAGCTGGCAGTCTTGACTGGGAACTGAGCTACAACTCAACACAGCTCCCTGGATTTCCCTCAGAACAATCTGAATGTTACCTAGTTCACAGACATCTCATGCAAAATAAGATAACTTGAGAGGATCTAAAACTACAGATAAAATATATAGCAAATAAATGGCTGATTAGCATCAAAGAGGCTTTTCATGAGACAGCAGAAATCTAACCCTGTTACAGCAGGCTAAGGCATGAGAGAGCAATGGCAGAAAATCTATAACTTCATATTTCAAAAATAATGTAGAAGAAAGATAACAGTTAAACCTAACAGAATTATTTATTTTAATAAATGTAGAAGAAAAAGAACTGTTTATTGTCCTTGCTTGTCCTTTTCCTGATGACTTCTTGCTATCAGCCCAACTTCTTGCTATCAGCTTGTGCGCCAGTCACTCTGCACCCTTCAGATGTGATCTCTCAGCTGAAGCCACAGATTCATTCATGATGGCCTCAGCTAAAAACACCAGGAAGCTTTATTTTTCATTGAAACTTTGAGTTTAGTCTCAGCTAAATCTGAATTCTTGTTCAGCTCTCAATGGTACCTGAGGATTCTGTAGAGTTTTTAATTTCAAAAATTTCTTCAGAGTCTACTAGTCAGTGTCTGAGTGCTACCACAAGCCACAAGCCTTTTAATAATTTAGAGCTCAAAATGTTCTCTTGACAGAAAATGCACTTTATTTTCAGTAATTTCTGTAAGTATTTTTAAGTATTTAGTGCTAATGGACAATTAACCACATGAATGGTTTTCAGCTTCTGTACTTAACACATTCCGGTCATCTTTTATACAAATAATGACATATTTTTCTTACTTTGAACTGATTTCTGATGAATTTCCATGCACAGTGCATCTATCACCCTTTTTACTATTAATACTCATCAGCAAGTTAGAGCAATTAGGTAAAATGGATCATGGCTTTATACATAAACTAATACTGACTTTCAGAATTACTTTCAAGGTGAAAAAGAAAGGGTAAGTCTTACTAGACTGCACAGATCAGAACTGAGAGCACAAAAGATTATTTTTTGGATAAAATATAGAAATTATTTTAGTAAAGAAAATACATTTAAAAACATAGGCATACCTACTCCTGGTCCTTCCTGGCAATTCAGGCAAAGTTTCAAATTCAGAAACAGTTGATAAACAGCAGTAGAGAGGTTACTGAGAGAATTCAAAGATGCATCCTGAGGCACAACTGAGTGACTGAGGGCTGTCCTGAGTGTTTTGTTGGCCATACACCATGCGCGTGATGTTACATCTTGGAAGAAAGCCCCAGGAATTTTTTTTTAACTTCCCCACATGTCAGCTGTAGTAATTTTCAAGACATGTGAAATATTTCATTCTCATTGTGAAATAATACAGTCCATATGTCATGACTCTTGTCATCCTGTGACCTCTAATGAAAGCTTTCAAATTGTCTTTGGCAATTAAAAGTTCCTTTGTGTGAATAGCTATGTTTGTACCAACAATAACTTCATTAACAGCTCTGAATTGCCTTCTCAGTGTCAATGCACACAGGGAGAAGCTTAGAACTAGGTTTTTGTTGTGGTAGGAGCTCCTTTTCCTGCTAGGCTTGAGGGGAAACCATGCCAAAGAGCAGGGGGTAAAGCAGGACAGATAGGGGGAATGGCTGCTGAAACATGAACCTTGCTAAACCCCCCTTCCACTGTTTTTGAAAAGCTTTGCTTTTTGCACCCCTCTATAGGTGTCCAGGGCATGAATCTCTGTGAATATGACTTCTCAGTAGTGCATGATGACTCCTGTATTTTCTCAGGCTTGCACCCACATAAGTTTCTTTTTTTTTTTTTTTTAATTACTTGCTGGTACCATGAAGCCTGAGAGTGATTGTTTATAAATTATTTTTATCTTTTTCATTCTGATTGTCCTCTGATTAGAGGAATATTAGAAAAAGATAATATCTATTGCATCTCAGGCTTTAAATGCAAATCTCTTTTAAGTATATCCATGCAAAAAATATGGGTTTTCAATCAAAAAAAAACAAAACAATGAGAAATTATCAAGGGACTGGAATGCTATTTACTTATAGGAAAATATTCTTCCCATTGGCTACTTAACCAACACATGCACCATTTCTCTCAATTCTTATGCCATTATGTCCATTCTTGTTTGATAAGTAAGTTAAAATGAAAAGGCAGGGGAGGCTGAATGGTGATACCTTGTAATGAACTTCCCTATCATGAAAAATACTTTTATTCCAAATTTTTATTAATTAAAAGATAATAGTTATGCAAGCAGTGCTAAAATTGATAAATGAAAAAAGTTCCAGTTAACACCACTACAATGGAGAAAACTCTAAATGGCTCAAGATTTAATATTTGGGGCTTTTTTTAATAACTTGTAAAATTTTTATTTTTGGCAAAGACTTGAATTTTTGAATTACACATTATGTAAGGAATCCTAATAAATCACAGGAGGAAAATCTTGAAACAACCCATCTCACACTGACTCATGAAGGTAAGTGCAATATATCAGGAGATCTTCGTCACAGACTTTCCAAAGCCTCCTCTTTGCTTACACGACTGCATTTCCGTGTTTAAGTTACTTTTTCCATAATTAAGAACATTTAAGCAATAACAAGAAGCTTGGAATTTTTCCTTGCTTGGACATGCATCTCTAGGAGCTGCCAAGTTCCACATTTACTCACAGACTGAATAAAAAACTGCAGCTGTGTCTAAAATTTATATGATAAATAACACAGTCTTACAAAACTTGTCACATCAAAATGGGATCAAAATTCTGGTTTTGCAAATCCAACTCCTCTTTGTAAATCTAGTTTCTTATTTTCTGTTGTTTTTCATTGCTATATTTGGAACATTTTTCAGTAATGGAGAGAGATTCAAAATTGGAAGTCTATGCATTTAGTAGAAATAGTGAAATGAATAGGCACTGCAGTAGCTCCAGCATTTAAAGATCTTAGAACAAGTCTACAGAAGAAGATGTAACTTTATACAGAAAGGGGATTTAATTTACTATTTCTTTACAACTTCATTCTTCTCAACCTATAGAAAGTATGTAAAAATCTGACAACATTTCACAGTTTGCACAGATGTAATGGACCATGAATTGAAGGAATGTGAAGGATTAGTTTGAAAACATCTATAAGAGTCCATAGTTATAGTAAAAAACTTATCTGTCTATTGGCACCTTTAGATCAGGATACTCACAGCATGTTGGTTTATGTTTTAAGCTTACATGATCTTCAGTCACACTGTCTAGGCAAACTTTCCTGCAGAAAGCAAACATTCTCTAGAGCTGCATAAAAATTTACAAATGCTAACTGAGCCTCTCTGATCATAATGATTAAACAAATATGTTGGTGAACTTGGAGGTAAGACTCTTTGCTTGATTATTACACACATTACAAGGTAGACAAATGTCAAAAATCCCAAAGGTCTCCAGAGTTCTGTCTCTTAGTCCAGTTCAGCCATTAAAAATCATCTTCTTAAGATAGCTGGAACCTTTAATGGTTGGGCCAAATTATCTTTTTGGATCAGCATGTTTAAACAGTTTGATTTTCTTTACTGAAATGGTTTGCAAATCAGCTTAGTTATCTGCTATAACTGTTCATCTGTTCTGGAGCAGCAGAAAAAGTTTTTGATATGACCTTTTGATGTAAAACTCTTTGTCCAGCTTAGTTGGATTTCTTCACGTGTTCTATAGTGATTGCTAAGGAGAGCTTAAACTCTGGTGCAGTTATTTAAAATTCCCAAAGAATGATCATGGTACCATCACAGTGTGGTAATAATCAAGCCCTACTAACTACAGTTTACAGAGCTTGAAACAGCAAAGTAGGAAGGAGCCAATATAGGTTGGAAAACCAGCAATGCACTGATGGAAGAAAGGAGCGTAAGGATGGTTCAATGGCTAAAGGCTGCTTAGGGATTTGGGAGACCTGAACCAAGATCCTAATTTCTCCACTGAAACCAATGCCTAAAAAAGAGCAACTTTCTTCTGTCTGCAGCAAGAACCAGCTGCTTGTGTAACAGCTTTTAAACTGTTAATTTTTCATTTCAAGTGAAGCCAATAATCCACTTGAAAAAATGAGAGTGGAGAAATGAGAATTATTCCTGCCTGTAGATGCTGATGGCCAGAAATATCATCTGGCCATTCCTCTGGCGATGGTCCCCACTTCTGTCAGGCTGAATCGGGAGTCAGGCATTTGCATGGCAAAAGTCTTGATAACAGTTGTGGCAGTCTCAGGTAAAAGAGAAGATGGGATCATATGTACAATGGGGACAGGATGAAGAGGAATAAAAAGATTATATGATTACTCTTTGGCATCTTCAGCTCTGAAATTCTCAGGACAAAGTCTGACCTAATTTTACCAAAAGTTATTCTCATATTTTGTCATGTTTCTTTGAGAACAGAACGGAGCCAAGTGTGACTGGAAACTGTCAGTAGGTCAGATAGAGCTTGGATGTTACACTTTATTTCTTGGGGGTTTTTTGTTGCCTGTATAAATGATGCATGTGAATACCACAAACATGCCATCACACTGAAAAGTCAGTAAAATGTAAATTAAACAGTCTGTGACAGTCTCTGTTTTGTGATGTGCAGAAGCTGCTGCAGGGGCTTTCCATTGTTGCTGGTGTCTGCATGGGACCTTGAGTTATCAGCAGGCAGAGAAAAGCTTCCGAAAATATTTCAGTACCCTTAGCTGCCTTAATTCAGATTTTAACTTCCAAAGGGACTGAGGATGGTCAGCACCAGTCAGAAATGGGCCCTGAAAAGAAAGATCTCAAAGCAGCTAAAATTCTGTTGTTTCAGCTCACTTTCCTTTGGTGTAACAGGAGGTGAAGTAAATAACTGGAACAGTTGAACTTCTGACAAATCATTCCTTAGTAACAGGATACAGGCTGGAGAAGAAAATGCCAGGAAGTCTCATTTCTCAAAGTACTTTATTTTCTTTTGTACATGCTTACTGCATAGCAAAAAATGTCTATGTATTTACATTGTTTAAATTACTGTGATATTAACACAATAACATTTTTATATTTTACTACTCAGTACCAAATATTCAGAAATAACTTCTGTTGCCTGAATAACCTCTGCATGGAATTCCTTTTGTGTAATGGTTGCTTGAACAGCATGCTCATGGATGAGACAATGTGATAACACTGGATATAACAGAAAGCCTTGCAGTGTTTTGTCATAGTTGTCCCTCTTGCTTCAGACAATAAAAAGGATGAGCAGTAGAAGTATTTATGACTTAAGATTATACTAGGTTATCAAAGAAAAGCTATGGCAATTGCCTATAAATCACATAGGGTGATCTAAATCCTGTAGTCTTTAAAGCACGTCTGCACACTTCTAATTAGCAGTTCAGTTATTTGAAGGTTTAATACAAATTTCCCATCTTAAATGAACTTTATTTCTCCATTCAAGCTCTAATGAATAAAGACCATGTAGTTGCAGTCTGAGTTTGCTTATGTCACCAAACTTCATTTCCCTTGGTGGCTTTAAAAGCTGTAACCTTAAGTGCTTTAAAAAGAAAAAAGACTGTTAGTTTCAGCATACACTGGATCATCTTCCACTCCATTTAGATCAAGGTTCCTAGAGGTTAAAGGGCATACAGACAATTCAGTACACTATGAGCTTTCTTACGTGTATAATCAACTTAGATCAAAAATACAGTCCAATTAGGGAAAAGCTATCTTGTATTAAAATCTCACAGATTAACTCTACAAATAAAATGTAGGTATTACTAGAATCTGAAAAGGCCATTCTTGAATACTCTGAACTTTAAAGACCCCTGTTATCTTCAGTTAGATTTCTAATGTAGTTAGGTGATGCTCTCCTTCATATTCTCAGTTTCTTCCGCTTGTGAGATTATACCAATTGTGCTGAGATTTTATATATCCGTTAAAAAACATTCATTATGCTTTGTGAATACTAAAAACCCAAGTGTCTGAACTGAAGTGTAAGCGTGAATGTAAATAGCATTCGCTCACTCAAAAGGAGTAAATTAATGCTTTCACTCCAAGGTAGAAGGGGTAAAGAATCTTCTACAAAGAAAACTCAGCTAACTGCATGCAGCTGGATGCAGCTTCCCTTCCACTACAGCTTTACCTTTTTTCCAGCTACTTTCCATACACACTTGCTCATGTAAATCTGTAACTAACTGGAGCAGTTGCAAAAATGCACTGCTTGTCAATGAAAAAATCGGAGAGTTTTGGATGATTGAAGAGAGAAATTAAAAACCCAAAAGATGGACACATCTAAAAATGGATTCACTTAATGGAACTTACTCAAACACAAGCCCCTCCCAGATCAAAAATCTTATCTAACACACTATTGTGGGTACCATAAGTAGCTGCACAATCCTGACAATAGCTTCTCTACTGGGGCTCTGTTCAGAGAATTGTATGTACACCTTAGAAATGGAAACATTCCAAATGATACATGAGCCAAATATTATTCAGCCACGAAAATGTAAGTAAGCCACAAAACAGGATTCAGTCATGAAAAACATCCAATAACATTAGAAGCAGGTCTCTTTATGGAATTTCCAAAAAGATCAAACCATTGTTTTCCCTCATATAATGAACACTAGTACGTGTTTACTCTGTGGACTTGTAGCAGATGGATAGGAGCAGAGACTGATATGTTAGAAGGCATTCTTCCTGTAAGGATTTCCTAAGATTATGCTATTGGGATAATGGCAAAACAGACATTTTCTTTGGGTATTCGCTTGAAATGGAAGTTCTTAAAGTGTCCAGGGAATTTTCCATCTGCACAGACTGTAATTTTCTGCACCTCCTTGTGAACAAGTCCTTGTAGAATTCCATAGCCTTCTTCTGGAAGTTTTTCCCAACAATCACATACAAGATTGGGTTCAGGCAGCTGTTGCTAAAGGAACAGTACGTGGCTATTTGGGTCAGTATGTCATTGATGTCTTCCAGGCATTTGAGTGTGGGTGAGAAGTAACGGATTGTGTCAGTGAACGTGCTGATCTGGAATGGAAGCCAGCAAATGATGAACAGCAAGAGCACAGCAAGGACCAGCATGGTGGCTCTCCTTTCTGTCTGGACTATGTTCATTTTTCGTAGCTCACTGCTTCGTAAGGCTTTGATGATTTGCACAGTGCAATAGGTAATTACACAGAATGGGAACACAAACCCCACAATATTCAGCAAGCAGTTGTTTGTGAGCTCCCAGTAGCTGGATGGGTAAAGAAGAGCGCAGGCTGTGATGTTGTATTCTTTAAAATAACTCAGATTTCGAAACACCATTGTAGGTGAACAAATGAGCAATGCACATGTCCAGATTACAAAACAATACCATTTGGCACAGACAGTTCGTCTCATCCGTCCAAGAGACATGGTTTTCACCAAGGCCAGGTAGCGGTCAATGCTCACTAGTGTCAGGAAATAAATGCTAGAATATAAGTTCATGTAGCTCATAATGTTGATGGCTTTACAGAGAAACAGGCCAAAAGGCCAATGAAAATTATTAGAAATATTAATGGCCCAGAAGGGTAAAGTACAGACTAACATCAGGTCAGCAAATGCCATGTTTGCTAGGTAAATTTCAGCCACTGTGCATCTACTCTTGTGGAAACACAGGACGGTGAGCACAAAGGAATTTTCTATTGATCCCAGAATAAATATAAACCAGAGGAATGCAGGCTGAAAATCCTGTAGCCATTTCCATGCATCTGCACTGACACATTCATTTTGTTTTATCTGATGCACTCCTGAATTATTGCGGAAATCTGGTGTACTGACTCTGAGCTCCTGGGTGATTGTGTTGTACAGCTGTGTAACATTTTCAGTTGTGATGGAAACCATTTCTGTGAAGAGAAAAATAGGTGACATGAGATTGCTACATCTAGCTCATTGCTGCAAAAGACACTATAAGAAGATCTGTCTCTGCTTTTCCTGATGTCCTAGAAGCATAGCTTTTGAACAGGCTTACACCTCCCTGGTTTGCTTTCTGATAGACACAGGGCATGCCTGTGGAATGTTTCACAGGCAGCATTGCTATGGACTGCCTGGACAAATTTTAGGCAAGTGAAACAGAGAGGATGTAGCAACAACAGACATTGTTGTGAATGGGTTAACAGAAGAAAACATTTACCAGCCTTTATTCACCAGAACTGAGCTGCAGCAAGTCTTTGTTCATTCTTTGAGGATGTTCATCATTAGTTTGTCTTCTTATCTTTTTATTGCATTAGACATGGTCTCCTAAAGGACAGGTGTACCTTGGGTCTCAGGTTGCTCTTGGTAAAGCTGCTAGTTCTGTGTCACATCCTGCAACATTCTACACTCTCCCCTGCAGAGCAAGAATTGAGTGGAATTCAGTGGTGCTTCCTCCCCGAAGAACACCGTATATTTTTCCAAATATTATGACTGTACTATAAACAGACATTTAGTTTGCAGCTCTAGTTTGCATTGAGAATGCTGTGGGATCAGTGTTTGCCAGCAGCATGCCTTTCTCAGCTTCGCACTGAAATTGTCCGTGTATTTCTGTCTCTGCGTTACAGTCTCTTTCTGCAGCCAAGTCACAGAAGAGATAAGTGGTACAACTTCACGAGAGAGCTCAGTTTTAAGAGGTGCACAGTGGGTGGGTTGGCAGTTTGGCAGAGATGGTGGCCATCATATAAGCCAGGACCTGTCTGTAGTCAGGCTGCAGTCAGCCAGCTTGGGTGCAAGAGCACAGTCTGAAAACCAGAATGCTGTAAACATTCTACAGATCAGAACAGTCTGAGATCTTACAGGGAACTATTTACAGGCAGAAATGTCAGATGTGTACTTGAATGCTACTAAAACCAAACAGAAGTTGAGTGTGCAGCATCACTCACTACTGATAAAATGTTAACTGTGTTTTCTTCTTGTGCTCTTGGATAATGAATGCTGAGATATTATTCAAATGAGAGATTGGCTTCCCAGATCAGTACATATAATTCTCTGGACTGAGTGACAGAAAACCTGTCTTTTTCCAGGTCTTTATAATAACCACTGTTTGTATTATCATTTGATCGGAAGATTTTCAAATGTATTTTTAATTAAGACATTTGTCCTATTCAATTGGTAACGTGACAGTGAAAAGGGACACTTGCCATTCCTGAAAGGATGAGGGTTCTCATTTGTTTTCTGGTTGCTGGAATTGTTGGCTGGTAATTGTGAGTGCTTAATATGCATACAGAAATTTGGCTATTGGTTGCAGAATTGATGAAAAATGGTGGTCATATTTTGTGTACTTTGTGTTACAATGTAGCCCTTAAATATCTCAAAGCCCAACATGTGTGGCTGTGAGAGATGCCACTAACAAATTGCAAACAGCAGTTTCAAGTCCCTCTTTCTTTCTACGCTGGCACTTTTCATTGCAAAAACACGTGGGAAGTGAAATACTAACGGATGGCCAACAAGAGGTCATCTGGGAATAGAGAAATTCTGTTGCTTGATGAAATTATCAGAAATTGTTTCTTCTGCTGGTAGTAGGCTGTGAACCAGCAAAAAAAAAAATTGTAAGTGCATTATTTTATGCTTTGAGGTTGGATGTATGGACACATTTAATAAAATAAGCATTCGTAATTAAGAGAGTGGTCATAAAGGCCATGTTGGCCTTTTCTGTGATTTTCATTTCATTCATTTACAGAATTTAATTTACAACAAATAGCAACTCCAAAACTGCCTATTGATTTATCTGTATTTTCTCTGCAATTAAACTCTTTTAGATTTTGGTTTTAGACGGGAAAAATCTAGAATGCTTTAAAATAAGTTAATTCTATCATATTACTGTGGTCTAAGAACAGTGTGCAGGGACTAGTTAGGATGCCACCAAGTCCATGACATGGGGCTTCTGGCAGCCTGCCACCTTGGTCTTTAGCTCAAGTCCTTCCATAATGCATTGCTAGAAATGGAGGAGCGAACAAGATAAAATGTGCTAATTATCAATTTACAAACCCTAATGTTTGGGTTTAAAATGATGTGCTTGATGCTATTCTGTATAGCATCTGAAGTATGTGATTGCTGAATAAATTATTGTCAAAGCCACAGCTTAGAGAAGGCAGTGATTTGCTGTTTTCTTGTCATATTTCGGTGAAAATAAATGTGATCCTTTCACACATTCTCTACAAATATTTTCTGTGCAATGCAAGACAAGCCTAATATCTCACCAGGGACTTTCAATAAGATTTTATGTGACAGTTTTGATTGAAATACTGCCCAGATGAAGTAATCTATCATTAGTGGTTCTGAGGGACTCCTGTGGGGGTTGAATTTGAACCTGACGGAGTCCACCTCCTGTTGTGAGTTACCTCCTCCTTGGCAGTCTATAAAACCCACTGTCAGTCATTATCTCGTGTTGTTCTGGAGTATTTTTTGCTAATAGCATTGGGAACAAATGACAAGGTTTTGATGGGAGGGGGCTTCAGGGTGCCCTGTGTGGGAGGCAGTTGTGTCCTGGCCAATGCTGGTGGCAGCCAGCCCTCACCAAGGCTGAAGGCTTTGGAGTCGGGTCATGGGGGATACTTTGGGTGTTGGCCAGATCCTGCCAATGCTGCAAGTGAAGAACCCCTGCAGAGGGACTGGGAAGAAGGGGTTAATCAACTGTTGTATTGTCTTTACAAGCAGGTGGAGAAAGACTCCAGAAAGGTGGTGGTCACCCGTGCCATAGCCTGAAACTCTGAGGGCTGGGCAGAGTCACTAGGGCACCTTGGTGTCTCTTGGCAAACTCATGGGATGTCCTGCTGTTCAAGGACTGACCCACACATGCTGCACTGGAGGGAGCATGCCAGAAGACAGGCAGGAGTTAGTCAGCAAGCTAAGGATGACACCTGGAGTCCAGCAGAGCGGTTAATCTTAGAATGTGGAAGGAAAGTCCCCTGCTGCAGCCATACATGCTGGGGCCTATGAAAGTTCTTGAAAGAAAAGAAAGGGAATGTGATGAATTGGAACAAAAAGTCCTCTAAGGATCAAGAGATATGAGCTAAGGAATGTAAGGACAGGGGGAAAAAGGTCAGTGATCAGTTAATGCTGCTACTGGATTAATGCAAGCTCCAGCACAGCTTTACTCCCCAAATGGGATATGCTGCTTCAGGTGAATGATTTCACCATCAGTTTGGGTCTGGATGAAGCCCTACAGCTACTGAACTCCTGACTTTATTAGTAATGACACCAGTGTTAATCTTTCCTTGTACTATGCTAAACATTTTCTGTATGGTAAGATACAGTGAATAACTAAATATCTCATGATGGTCTCAGTCATGTCTTATACAAGAACAAGTTCTGAAATGTGTAATAAGAATTCAGGTTATTTCAATGTTACCTGCAGTAATCTACTTTGTGGGAGCAAGAGAGGGACTTTGTAATGCATATTTTACAGCTGTTGTGACTTTGCTGATTACATGTTTTGCAGAAACAAGGTGTGAAATTTGTAATTAGTATATTCTGAGATTGTTGCAATATTAACCTTGCTAATTTAGACCTCAGAGACAAGAGGTGGAGCCTAAAACAGATAAATGCTTTTATGATGTCAACTGCTATAATACGGTTTGCTGGAGCAAAAGAGAGAATATTAAAAAGCATAGGTACACAGTCCTGATGTTTTCCTACACAGTCTGATTTGCAAGGGCAAAGGATAGAGTGGGCCCAGGGCCCCACTGGTCTTCTCCAAATGAGGAATTTCTTTGATGGATGATCATTCATGATGAAAGTTGCCTAGAAAGCAGCTAAATTTTCCATTTATTTCAGGAATTTCTTAGCAAGGCTGAGTGAAGGATAGGTATGACACCCAGTCTGTAGCATCCTTAGCAGAATTTTACAATTATCTAGTTTGCTTTAAGTGCTGTCAGTGGCCAAAAGTGGTTTTGGATACATACAGTTGGCTTGGCATACATACATACAGCCCCATGTACAGCTGGGTGTCAGTGGCACAGAGGAGAGGAAAAGCTGGGAGAAAAAAATATGGATTTGAAGGAGTGGCTGCAAACTGAGAGAGGCACTGGCTGACTTCTGGCATGGTGATTTTTTAGAAGACGTGTTAGCTACAGAAGGAAACAAGCAAGGGCTGCCCCAGCCTCTCCTGTGACTGTCTGTTTCTGTGCAGAGCCCAGCCTGCTTTAATGCTTTGTATTTTTTGTGTGAGTTTGTCCTGAACATCTCTGAGCCCAGCTTGGGCAGCCAAGTGTCCCCTGGTGGCTCTGATTTGCCAGGCATCCTTGCTTCTTCATGCTAATGCAAAAGCTACAGTAAATGTAACACAGGAGTTGCCAGAGCCGTAAGAGGAAAAAGGGTATCTGCCTGACAGATCTGCTGTGACTGAAATGGGAAACAGCAGGAGTTTAAAAGCTGCTGTAGGTAAGGGAGGCCTTCCACAGTGTGGTCTGTGCAAGGAAGCCTGGAAGTCCTGCTGACTTTGTGTAAGTGCCACTGCTGCCCTCAGGAGCTTCGAGTGTAAACCTGATAGATTCAGCAAGTTGTTAGGAGGCTGTAGGATGTCCCCTAAATTGCCTCATTTGCAACCGTCAGACAGGTATTTGCTGGCCAAGAAAGGTAAGTTTTATTTTAACAGCTTTGGAGGATTTGGTTGCAGAACATCTATTTGCGAGGAAAAGGAGGATTTTTATTTAGTAATAGGTTATAACAAAACAATCTCAATGCATAATTTCTCCTTCAGCTCCACACCGACAGGTCTAGCAGGCCTGAAGGACATATGATGGAATGGCATAAGCAGAGGCATTGCCCAGCAAGAACCCAAAGGTGTGCTGGAAGATTGAGCTTCAGTGGTGGACTCTAACATTCAGAATTTAGTATCAACAAAAATACAGGTGACCCATCCTCTTTATAAATTCTATATCTCCTCCATAAGGTTTATTTTCAAAGCTTCTATTTCAACCTGGTCTTCTTGCAACCTTTACTCCTGAAAAAAATCACCTTTGTCATCTATCCCCAGTTCATTGAGACTCTTGTTTCCATCTAATCCAAGCCCAATGGGACTGCTCATACCCCTCTCTTTGGCTTCAGAATGGGTTTGTATCTTTGGCTGGATGAATACTGGAAGGTAAAATTATATCACTCTTGTGGCATCTCTGAAACATGTTCTGAAACGTTCTCTGAATGTCCTTTTAATTCTGCATTACTGTGGAGGCATTAGTTATTTTGGCGAGGTAGAGGAAGTATGGGAAACATTCCTAAAATGTTCTGCTTTTATGGATCCCACTACATTAATTTTTAATATCCAATCTTTGTATAATGAATCCCTAATGGGCTTTAGCATCTTTGAGGTTGTAGATCAGCAGACACTTTCTGTGGCCGTGTTAACTTAAAGGTTTCTTGCTCTTCATTCACCCTTCACTGTCCCTTTCACCTTACGGCTGCTCTCATGGTTCATGAGGCTTCATGTTGAACCAGATTCAGGAACTTGACTGGGACAAAAATCACCTTGTAAAAGAAAAAATTCTTTTAAACACAAGCTCCATAGTTTGCCAGAAAACTAAGGCAATAAAGAAAATATACAGAGGAGCTACCTCTCAAAAGTGTAATTTTTAGATTTTATTTGTTGTGTAAGCTTGAAGCCCACCATGGAAAGAAATTATTGTTCTGCAGTTACCGTTAAAGGCATCTACATCAACTATGTTAGGAAAAAGGTGGGGGGAAAAAAAGTTGCTCTGTGAAAGCAGTTATTTCAATAACAATGAGACCAAGGTGAGAAGAGGCTACTAATTTTTCTCCCTGTGTGGGAGTTGAAGCCACTCAATTCCAACTAAAGAAAGGTGTGGAGAGAGTAGAAATCCAATCAAGTGCAATGAAGCACTTTGCATAATGCTTTTTTTTCTACGTGGAAATCTTGAATGTTCTTACTTTAAACTCTCCAGGGTTATAATTTCCTAAAAATAATATCCTATACATTTTAGCTTTCAAAACCTGGTATGTTATTTTTCAATGGTCTTTAGACAGTCCAGTCAATAACTGTGATGATTCTGGCAAAGGGTATCATCTCTGTGTAAAATAGTTATAACTGAAATAGATAAGAACAGCGTCGTTGGACTGCGGTGAGAACTGGAAGAAGAAGGAAAATATGAATTGGTTCAGAGTACTGTCCTGATCACAGGACCTTTGTATAAGGGAGAGGGCTCATCTCATTATAAAGTTTTGATTTAGTTCAGATTTGGTGATGATGTTTGAGTCAGTCCGTGTTTGATCCCTACTTGCTGCCATCAATATTTTAGAAACTTTTCTACTAAAGATGATCTACTAAAGATGACCTCCAAAATGTTGCAAATGTCACCAAAGCTGGATTTTGTTGTCATTCTGAAAGAGTAGATTAGGACAAGAATCCTACTTAATCTGAAGTGAGAAATAATATTTTTAACACTAGAGCCTCTTTCAGGATCAAAACACAGAATCTGCAAGTTTCTCCAGCCACTAAATCATTAAATTTCAGCCTTGTAATCCTCAGAAATTTCAAAGACACAGCTGTAAAAGACCAGAGTAGCATAGTCTGACCCAGCTTTGAGCAAGAGGTTGGCCTACAGACCTTCCAACCCACATTATCCTAAGCTCCTTAATTTGTGCTTCTTGTGCTAATAAATGAAAATTCCAGTTGGATTAAGGCTAAAAAATAAAAAGTAGAATCATAGAATTGGGTTGGGTTGGGTTGTAAGGGACCTTAAAGATCATCCAACTCCAACCCCCCTGCAATGGGCAGGGAACCTCCCACTAGACCAAGTCCCTGGTTACTTAAAGCTGAATTTCAGCAGCAAGTGCCTTCATTTGTTGGAATTTTCTACCTCACTGAGATGCCCTTGCTCAGCAATGTTCCTTAGGAAGCTGTGTAGATTTTGTTGAGAGTGCTATGGGAACTGGCCTTCCCAAAAGTATTTTTTTTTAAATTATTTTTAATTTTGGAACACAAAACTGGTTCATCTAAGTCACAGAAGGAACCAGAGAAAAGTTTTTCTTGTATTAGTAGATTTTCATCAGGAGGAACAAGACAGCTTGGGTACCAGGAAAGCAGAGCCTGCACAGCCAGGAGTTGAGAGGCCAATATTGGCAACTGAAATGTGCTGTGTTAGTCGTCTGCATCAGGTCTACCATGCACCACACTGGGCTGCTGGAGCCAGCTTTCAACCTGTATGTACTGTTCTGTTTACCCTTCTGGTCATTAGGGTGCTTCAGTTATGTGGTTAGAAAAGAAAGAATATCCCAGAGGAAAAAAAAGATCTGGAATAATTAAGCAGAGACATTCAGGCAGTGAAGCAGGAGGGATGAACTGGAAATTGAAATAGAAATCTACAGTTGTTGACAATTTGGTCTGGCATATTAATGGGGAGTTTTGCCTTTTTTTGCACAGAAAGCCTGAGGAGCTGCATTCAGTGTGTATAGAGGCAATTAAAAAATTTGGTGATTCTGAGGGAAAGTGGTAGCCAGGTACCTGGAAGGCAATTCAGGTGCTTGGATATTGGCATTTTGGAAAGTGCAGGCTGTCTGGGATATCTGCATGGGGTTGGTATATGGTACAAGACCTCTGAGAGATCTTCTGGAGACAAGACACCCTGGAGTTTCTGAAGCACCCAAGACCTTGCAGGGGCTCCTTTACCCCTTGATGTTAACACTAAGATTAGAGCATGGGAAGCATAACTCCACTGTGAAAATAGCAAATATTTAGGCTTAATAGAGCATTATAGACACTATAAAATAGAGCATTATACCTGTGAAATGAAATGCAGAATTATAGCAAAAGAAGATATGGGAAAGTTTCCTGGGAATTAGTCCTTTAAAACAATCCAAGTTTTCAGAGATCAAAAGGATAAGCTGCTGATTTCTCTTGGAAGAAATGGTTAAAATGTTAGTTTCTGATTTTTAAGAATTAAAAAAAGACAATAAAGGAGGCTTAGGTCCATATTTTAAATGAACACAAGTCTGATGTAGTGCTCAATGTATTGGACCTTGACTTAGTACTGGTTTTAAGGAAAATTTCTGCTGGTCTTTTGGGAGTGCAGGAATGCTGTGTAAAGTTCTGTGGTACCTCAACAACAGCTATCGTAGATGAACTGCAGGCAAAGTTTTTGGTTTTATTCTTTTGAGTTTCTTCTGACAAAGTTATTATCTAGGAGAAAAAACCCAAACCTACATCCATACACTACTTTTTGCTTACTTTCTGACCTTTTAAAAATCTGCATGTTCACAGCACCTTTCTCATTCCTGAGAAGTCTGTATTCCTCAAAGCTGACATAAAGGCCATCCATATTTTAGTTTTACATAACTATCTCAAGGGCAGTGTATGCTAAAATTGTTCAGCAAGAAATAACTTTTTAAATTAACCATTTTCCTTGCAGAAATATGTCCTCTTCGTTCTCAGATTTACAGAGAAGAGAAAACACATAATTAATCAGAAATTTGCTACCATACAGCTCTGATCATCTATCATTTCCATTGTAATTTTTATAAATGCCATGTATTATTGTAATAAATAAGCAGTAATTTTACTAAGAGTACTTTACAAAAGGGAGTGGATTCAGTATCTCCTGTGAAAATTTCTGATATGGGCTGTCATAAGGCTTCATGGGCACATTCAGTCAGTGGCGAGCACAAGGACGAGGTGGAGGACTCTTGCTACAAAGATTCAGTTGCAGTTTTGTTGCATGCGTAAACTCACTGGGCTATTCTTTGGAGCTATGTCACTCCTCTTGTATGGAAATGTTTCACAGATCCTGGACTGTAGAATATACCCCAGCAAAACTGCTGTTGGCCATACACGGAGTGAGAACATTCCTTTTGCAGAGAAAGTGCGCATCAAAGCATCATTAAATTAAAAAGGGAAGGGTATAAGCAAATAAGTAATAGGAAATGCCAAATCCATTGAACACTGCTCTGGAGTTCTTATGAAGCATATCATATCAAGGCACTGCTTGGATGAAGCAATGAAGTATGAAGATAAATCCCTCAGCTGTCTCTTTTTCAAAAATAAACCTTCTGCTAATATTAGAGAGGGTTTGTCAATAAAAGTAAAGGAGGTCTGCAACTGTGGGGCCATCAGGAAATGCAAATGTGATACATACAAAACGTGCACAGTGACATGCTCGCAGCAACAACTCTCTAAGTTAAATTTAGAGCTGAGTACCTGGTTTAGCATTTTGTTTTCCTGAAGATTTCTATTATGTTAATGTTTTCCCCTTCCCTTTTGTACATGATGGATTAGTAAATGCAGTAGAACTACCCTGAAGTAAAACTTCCTGTACTTCTCAGCCACTTTTATTATTGTAGTTCACAAGCAGAAAAAGAAGTTTAATTCAAAAACTATCTAACTGCTCTGAAAAAACGTATCACTGCCTTCTACCTCCTCTCAGCACACACTTTGATTTCTGCTGTTCAAACATCTTAGAAAGTTTAAGCTGCTCTGATTTACAGAGCTATCTTTCCCTCATCTCCAGCTTTCTCAAGACAGTATATGTCTACAAAGAAATGAAGTATATGAAGGTCTTAAATGTAAGTGTTAAAAAAACAAAAGCCAGTTTGTAGTCATTGGGCAGATGGAAGATCTATTTCCAAATCTCTATTCTGTTTAACTTGGAATAAAATCTGGAAATTAGGTGATTCCCACACCTGTATACTAAGAGGCCACAAGCTTATTGAATAACGTTGAATGAGGTATTTAACTTTATGAAGCTATTTCCAGTTAGTATATATACTTAAATAAATATTGAATCTGAATCTTCCATCTTTGGAAATATCATTAGTTTTGAGGTTTTTAATGTCAATCTCACAACTCCTTCTCCCTCTCCTTGTGAATACTTGCTGCTTTTCTCAAGTCTTTAATTCTTGAGGATTTTGATCTTCTTGGACCTGCCCAACTCCTTCTCCTTTAGACTTAATGTGACTCTGCTCCACAGCCTGGTGTCAGGAGTCACCAGAAGTCTCGTGTGTCCCTGAACTGAGATGATAACTTTCTGACTAACAGCAAAGCATATAAATCTTACACAACACAAGTAACAGCTGGATCTACATTTTTTCTGTCTGTATTGTGGTGTGTTTGCTCAAAATGTTTTGAAAACTGAGAAGGAAAATACTCAACCAGGAGAAAACTGACCACAAGCTCACTCTGCAAGGCTGGCAGGGTATTTTGGTTTGGTTTTTTTGGCATTTCCCATATGAGAACAGGTAAGGTTAACCATGAGTGCTCATCGTCCAGAGCTCAGCCAACAACTAGCATTTAGGTTAGTGTCAGGAGAGTGAGAAATCTAGGAGCTGCAGTAGGAGTGGGACTGCAAAAGCCCTGCAGGAGTGAAGAACAGTCATCCACATGAATTTATCCTTGAGAACATTTTCATGGGGACCGTGCATGGAGCAAGATTCAGCCCACACCTAGAGTTCAGGTTAGGGCTCAGGGAGTCACAGGCTATGTCTGCTCTTTCAGAGATAGGGTGAGCCCTGTCAGGCTTGTGCATGTGTTTATCACGCTTCTGACACTGAGTCATATCAGCCCTCTGTGTTTTCCCATGTATGTGATATTGGGTCAGCCTACTCTTGTGTACTGCTATCTTGAGCTTTGTTAGCTTTTGCTTTCAGAAAGCTCTGAGCATATCACTGAGCTTAAGGTCCATCTGCTGCCATGTCTGACTTGTGATCCTTTGGGTTTTGTTTACTTGATTTTCATATTTGGTTCAAAACAATGTTTTGTATTTTCTATTGTTACCTGGAAGGCCTCCTGTGAACAGGAGCTATGATCAGATTGTGGTTTGCTTACATTTTTAAGATTTGCAGAGTTTATGCTCGACATTGGATCTGTTGCTGAGATGACCATCTATTAACATAATTTATTCTTGCTCCTAGCTGGTTCACTGCCTATCTTGATAATATCTCCCCCAGCTGAACTGTCTTGCAAGCCAGACTGCAGATTTGTACAGGGAGAGAAACAGTCAAAGCAGTGCTTGGAGTGAAAGCAACATGCCTTGGCCTCAGGAACCTCACAGGGCTCCCTGCTGGGTGTCAGTGACTGCTGGGAAACCCTGTCTTGTCCTGGGGCTGAAATCTTGCATGTTCCTTAACACTCCTGCACTCATGGTGTCAGAATACCAAGATGAATGATCACAATTTGCACAAATTAACTGAAGTACAAAGAAAAATAAGAGACTGTAAACTTCTTGAGTTTTATAATATGACCTGTAGATTTACCAAATTGGAACGAAGCCAAAGGTGGTTGTATCTAGTCCCCTGAGCTCTGCAGGCACCACAGGAATTTTCTGTTGTAGACAAGGGATTTCTGTACTCCATCACCATTACAAAATTCAGTGCTTAACACGCTAGCATTGTGAGACCAATTTAATATCCATTGCAGGAGTCTGATACCATGTGAAATGGCAGGTCTGATGGTATCAAACAGTACAATGCACCTCTCAAATGGCAGACAATACCCTGAGCCCAGTGAATAGCTAAGGTATCCAGTGATAAAGAAATAAAATGCTAGTGATCATACCAAGAGTAGCTTGTGCAGCTAGATTATATTTCTTTCTTAAAGCGAGAATTTCCTGCTTTAGAAAACAGCCTTTCCTGAAACCCAGATAGCTCAAACTTATTGCAAGAACCAGGCCAAAACCTGCTAAGCTGGAAAATAAAAAGGTGAATTTTCACCTGGCTGATGACAGCTTTCAGGACATGGGCTGGAGGAGCTGAGCCATTCCTAGGGTGGGTTCTCAGAATTGGTCTTGGGGTTCAATTAATTTAGTTACAGTCTTGATCTCAGTATGAAAGACAGAAGAGCACTGATGAACCATGCCAGTAAATTGCTTGATATCTTCATTACAGAGAACAATGGGAATATCCTGCAGAGAGAAGTGGACGATATTAGTAGAGCCTCAGAGGTGGAATGATAAGAGGAAAAGGCTGTGAGTCCTGAGGCATACCAGTTCCCAAGAAGATAAGTGAGTGATGCTCCTTTGTCCTCCCTACTGTAGTGGAGGCACAGAAGAGCTGTTCAGCAGTGCAGAAACCTCCACTCTCTGACGTGCACATGTATGTCCTCTAAAGCTTTGCTCTTTGATGCATTACTCCCACCAGACCTCTTCAGCTCAGTTTAGCCACACCTTTCTCTTAGCAATTGAAATACTATTCTTTTCCCTGGGTAGCAGCATTAGGTTCTCATGACTAGGAAAAATGTGAAGGTCTAATGGCCAAATAGCATTTGTCAGTATTGGTCCCTCTGAGCATTAAATACTTAATGGAAAGATTTGCCTTTCATATGAACTGGCTCTGTGCCCTGAAAGCACTTTACTTCTAGCACCTTGAGGACATTTTGACAGCCATTTAGGAAAAAATAAGAGATTTGCCATCTTGAGGGCCTCCAGTCACTATAATATTTACACTGTTGTCATGTATTTGCAATAATGCAGCATTTTCTGCATATTTTTACCACTGGCTGTCACAGGTGTGGACTTTGAGGAAAGCCCAAGTGTCTCCAATAGCAAAGAGCTCCCAAAGAAGCTCACGGTATGTGGGACTGACTGGTTGTTGTCCCAAAGTCTAATACTGATTACTTTGACAGCAACTGCCTTCCTCATTTCTTATCATACAGGTAACTGATTTTTTACTCTGCTGTAATTAGAAAAGCATAGAAAATATTTTAACCTGTCACATTATGTCTGAAAACCACATTTGCAACTCCTCAGTCATCCCTTCCAGCAGCTGGAAATGTTTCAGTCACTATTTTGCTGTTTCCATTGCTGAGACACAGCATGGCTCTGTGCAAGCAGAGGAGTCCTTAGCACAGAAGACGCCACAGGCAGAATCTGTCCTGTAAATTAGTAATAATGCCTTGTGTTTTCTTAATGCCTTTCACCACAGGGATATATGGACAGCTTCGCTGCGTAATGGTGCAGTTTCCAAACAGCACTTCAGGCTCTGACAACAGGATAGGCTAGAAAGTATCTAACTATAACTATATAATGCTTAAGTGAAATTACAGCTTTATTTTTGAGCAGGTGGAATTCAGAAGACATGATATTTACATTCAGGTTACCACCTCTAATGCGTGGGTTTCTGAAGATGGTCCTAGTTTAATTTAGATCTTCTGACAACAGCTACACTAAACTATAAACTTAGATTTCAACTTCCTGAATAGGTTTCCTTGTGGATCATCTCAGAGAAAGATCCCCAGCATCACTGATTTGTGTCATGGAAGGCAATACAAATGTGACATGATATTCATTGTCTTTACAATGGCAGGTTGTCTTTACTAAAGGATTGGAGGGTTTTGTTTGCTTGTTTATTCAAAATTTCATATTCTTTTAAAAACTAAAATCAGAGTGTGGCAGTGGAAGCAATGGTGAGTTCCCTTCTGAAGGAGAAGACTAGTCTGTAATGTGCTTCACTTCTTAAATTATAAACTTTAGAAAACCATTTTGCCTTGTCCTTCCTAGGTCAAACACTAGGTCCTGCTATGTTGTTGTTATTTCTTGAGCAGCTGGGACAGTAATTTCATATTATTTTTGTGTATCTGCTCCTCACTTAGCCAGTACATGAAGTATTGGCAATTGGAAAGAGGTCAGTTTTCAGACAGCGTAGTTAGAAATCACCATATTCTATATATTGTAGAGAAAAGCTCAAAACCAGATGTAACTGTTAGAAATGGTGTGTAATTCACACTATAGTGAATTTCAAACCGTATTGCAATTTTCTTGATAGTAACAGCAGATAAAAATTAGATATAATCCAAATGGAGCCCGTTTTTCTACAGAAAACCCAGGGGAACTCTACTGACAACAGTTCTTGAGTGAGAATACACCCTGTTTCTATTGAAAAGACTAAGTATTTGAATACATGCAGAAAGGGATTTGGTGATTAAACTGTATAAACATGGATATGACTTTCAACACTGAGAGATCTGGAAGGTTCAGGACACTTCTCCAGCCGAGAAGTAGTGTGGTTTACAGTGTCGATTTACAACAGTCGGTGTTTGGATGACAATTTTTTTTTGCCTTTGCATGCTTTGCCAGTGTTGAAATTAAATTGTGTGTTAATTTATTGTAATTCCTTTGTTAGCAACAGGAGATGACAGAGCTCTGCTGGAACCTGGTGCAGACAGTTTGTTTTTCACTCTGCATACACAGGTTTTGAGCACTGGTGTTTGCAAAGAAGATATGTCCTATCTGCTCTTTCCAGAATGTCAGACCCAACAAAAAAATACAGGGTAACAATTTAGTTAGAGAGACAGATTCCCTTAGCATATGCTATATTTACTTCAAAGAACTACTGTACCCAAAGCTAACAAAAAGATAAGGTTTAATGTCTTTGTTATTGGCACAGACAGTGGGATCAAGTGTACCCTCAGCAAATTTGCCAATGACCCAAGCTGTGTGAAGCAGTTGACTGACACACTGGAGGGAAGGGATGCCATCCAGAGGGAAGGAATTCCACCCAGAGAGAAGGGATGCTTGAGAGGTGGGCCTATGCAAACCTCAGGAGGTTCAACAAGCCAAGTGCAAGGTGCTGCCCCTGGGTTGGGGCAACCCCTGATATCAACACAAGTTGGGGGATGGAGAGCAGCCCCGCCAAGAAGGACTTGGGGTGCTGGTGGATGAGAGGCTGGACATCACCCAGCAAAGTGCACTTGCAGCCCAGAAAGCCAGTTGTGTTTCGGGCTCCATCCAAAGCAGAGTGGCCAGCAGGGTGAGGGAGGGGATTCTGCCCCTCTGCTCTGCTACAGTTAATGGATTATGTTTTCTGGTACCTTAAACTCACATATTACTACAGCTATGTAGGAGATACTTTTTAAAGTGTTGGAGGAGGGGAATTTTCTTTTCCATTAAAATGACTATAAAAATAGAAAATTTCTGGAGAAACTGATTTTAAAAGAAAGATTTTCACAAAAGATTTGGGTAATTTAACAGAAAATATTTTAAAGATGTAATTTCTTATCTTGAACAAAGGAGAAGATGTACTGATTTCTCACAGTTTAGCAGATGACCCAGACCCACTCTTGCTCTCTCTGGCCAACTAAAGAATTTAATACCTTTACAAAATGGAGTAGTTCCAAAAAAACCCCAGAGACTGCAAGAGCCCAATTCACTACAGTTTATCCCTCAGGCACTTGCTTAAGAAGGAAGATGCCTCTTTCAAAACCCCTTATCAGTGATCCCCATTCCCAGGCAGATTTATCCTCTGTGTGTGCATTTGTTCCGTGGGTTGTTTTCTTGCTTTTGTTAAAAATGTCAAGACCCTTCACCAGTTTGTCTCTAGAACAGAAATGTTGTCTTCTGACCAGCTTTGTTAATTTAAAAAAATATTCTGATTTAAGTTAATCATGTCCCCTTTGAACTTGTGTACCATCACTTTGCCACCACTGTAGAAGAGAAAGCACTATGTAGAATTGTGTGTGACAGTTTTCTGCAGCAGGCAGCAAAGGCTCATGGCAGGATTTTAGGGCAGGAAGATGTGAAGGGGAAATGAGCGGATGTGAGTTCTGGAAGGCAACGTAATGCTTCTAAGTGAAACAGAGGAGAAGCCCTGCTGTTGGGAAGAAAGGAAGGATGAAGAATGAGAAATGTTAATGTTGAAATGGAAGGAAGGAAAGAAGGGAAAAAGAGGAGTTTAATTTCTCAAGAGGGAAAAGAGTTGCAGACCAAACAATGAATAAGAATTCTTTCCTAAGTCAGGTATATGCCAGGCTTATGAGAGCTTTATCTGGGATTTTGATTTAAAATGTTAGAAAACTTAGGTAGTTTATACAGTTTGGATCCGTATTTTACCCAGCTTCAAAATAGTCCAAAATCTGAAATTGTTTGATTCTTGTATTTAAAGTCAAACTTCTCTTTGATTTTTTAAAGTTAATTAACCAGAGTATATTTATTCTAAGGCAAATTTTATCAATATGTTCCATTGAACCCTTTTTTTAAAACCAGAGACCAGTGTGCAGTGAAAACTTCTTAACCTGTTGGTAGAAATATATGATGTAAGAGTAGAAAAATGGAACTCCAGATATCCCATACTGTATAGTTATTAGCTGTAGTATGATTTAAATGCCAATTTTTAGACTACATTTATTGTAGAAGGAAATTAATTGCTGTCTTCTTACATTTCCAAAAAAGACTGTTTCCAAAGCATTGCTGGAAACACCTACACAAAACTGTCTCCACTTTGTTACTTCTACTTCCTTCTACTTCTGGGAAATGTCCCTTTTGCTGACCCAGCTGACTGGAATTTATGAGCTATAAGGTGACTATTTTAAATTAAAAAAAGAAAAGTTTCTCAGAAGAAAAATATAATCAGAAGGTAAGGTTGTCTTATGCGACCTGCCTCCACATGCTGTTTTTAAAAAAAGCATGTGTTATAAATTAAAACTTCTGTGACCAATATCCCAGCCATTCATGAACTGCATTCATGTCTGATTCATTATGACTGCTTTATTTAGATTGCACTATTATCATTTTGAAAATGAACTTGCAACTCACAGAGGAGAAAAAATACCAGTATGGAGAAAGCTTGTAAGTTTTAAACTGGTTCTCTTGTTCTGGTAAATTGCTATTCCAAATTCTTTGTCTTATTTGAATTTGCTATTTACTGTAAAGCTCTAACAGTTTTCAGGCCTGGAAGCAGATAACTGCTTTTGCTTATTTATCTACCCATGAGTGTTTTGATATTAATAGATGGACACATCAGAAATGTCTGATGAAAATATTTGCTGATTGTTTTGTACAATGTAAAAAATCTGGGAGGAAAGTTACGGAGGTTTGAGGTCCCCCTAGCAATGGGTAGGACAGGACTGCATGAATATGCAAAGGAACATGTATTTTACTTCTCTGACTAGATGTTAATAATTCTAAATATATGTTTGTGTGTATATATATATATATATATGTATGTCTATGTGTGTACAGAGAGAGAATTTCCACAAAGCAGACATTTCCTGGTCACCTTCAGAGCCTCACACCTTTCATCTACTCTTTTGTTGTTTACTTAGGGAGAACATAGCTTGTGTGCACTCCCAGCACAAGAAGGACCAGGCCAAGAAACCTTTCTAGGTGATGTCAAGGTGAACAGCCATCTGTGAGCTGGTCTGGAACAGGTAAAACAGGATTCTGCACGAGGAGCATGTGGGAGGGCTCCCCAGAGTACAAACAGCGTAAAGTGGGTTTGTTTCAGGTGACTCGATCTGAAGAAATAAAGAAATAAAAATTCATCCTTGAGCTCAGGTGTCAGACAGAGATGAGACTGTTATGATACATAACCTGATGACACTAGGCTGGTTGTAAGATTCATTGGCTGAAGTTCAGTGTTGAACTGAAGCTGTACAGTTACAAAGGCCAAAATGTGACTTGAAGTGTATTATGTGTCCCAGAACCAGGTTTATCTATGTGATAGGTAAAGGAACAGGTATGGCGTACATTTTTTGTAATCTCCTAATTTCACAGCTAGGAAAATCAGCCTTTCACAGACCTTTCCATCTGGAGAATAAGGCCAGAAAAAGAGAATGTGTCAATGATATGTTTGTTAAGCGGGCTACCTGTGAGCAAATTGCTCATTTCTGCTGATACATCCAAAAGACCTCATCTTCTATAATTTGTCATTACTTTGCTGATGCTGACTTGGAGGGCACTGGAAGCAGTCAGTCCAGCTGAGGATCTAGCCTGTGTGCCTACTTGTATGACTTTTTTGCATCCCTCCATCTTGTTGTTTCTTGTTGAGCTGTTTGCTGCTGTCTAGCAGGTAGAACCAGGAGCACAGCTCTGCAGACACTGCCATACTGGCTGTGTTACACTGATTGCCAGAGGCTTTGGGGATAATCAGTGTGCAAAACTCTTGCAAGCTTACAATCTAAGCAGAATCCAAATATAATACAGAGTAGAATATGGCTTATTATAGGGAAAGACTGCTGCAGAAGGAAGTGAGAGGTGCATGCAGAGCTGAGCCGAAATCTAGCAACAGGTAATGCAATATTTCTGTCATCCTACTTACTTGTTTAAGGATCAGGTCTCAGGTTTGAAGTATAAAGGCTTAATAGCTGCTTTTTGTAAAAATGCTCAAGGTACCTGATGAAACATTTCCAGTTTATTGGCCTGCCTGTAGACCTTCCCATTACCCTTCACATCAGGAGAGTGGCATATTGCTGTGCTCCATGTATGTGGGTAGAGGGACCTGCTGTCCTTCTTTTGTAACCCATGACACTTCAGAGCAGCAGCCCTTCAGTCAGTCAGACAGCTGACAGGAAATCTTACAGCCATGGCAAAGGGACAGACCACCTCCGCACTGGGGCACGGTCCCAAAGGGCTTATTCCTTTCTGCCAAGGCAGGAACACGGCAGGAGGAAAAGCACCTATGACCAGTTCTGCCCCTGGGCATGCATGCATAAATCCTGTTAATGTTAAAAAGACCTGGCCCTCTACCATGGATCACTCACTATTTTTGTGGCATTTAACTGTAATTTCAGATAACATGAGTGGTTAAAGTGGATTTCTGCATTTTGACAGCTCCATTCTCTGCAAATTAACCATAGTCTGAAGTGTGTTCTTTGCAATACTAACACCATTCTGGCATACCTTATTGTGCAAAGCTACTGAATCTGCAAACCTGGATGATCAGATTTATTTGCAGGGTTCACACAAACCAGCCCAACCTTGGTGAATCAAGGAGTTAACATGTAGGGGACTTAAATATAGCACAGAAGCAAAAGTAAGTCAAATCCACGCTTTCAGGGAACATCAAAAGTCCTGAAGTATTTTAGTGAAGTTTGATATAGCAGCTTTGCCACAATGTCTGAATGCTTTGGACTTGCCTGTCATCAGACTGAAGATAGGTGCTTTGAGCAGGCAGCTTTGCCCCTTGTGTTTCTCTGGTCTGTATCTCCCACTTGTGCCTGTTCTCCAACATTTAACACTCCTAAGTGGGGTGTTAGACCATGACCAGAGTCCCTCAGTCCCAGTTCATTATCTTTACTTCTAAGCAAACTAGGTGTCACTGCTGTGGTGATCACAAGCAGTTACAACTTGATCTGTGTAAAGCCAACCTGCAGGGCCCAAATTTAAAGTACTGCTCTCATCCTCTGTGCTTTCCCACTGTGGCTGAGCCTACCTGGCTCAGGGCTGGCACAACACTGGGATGCCCTCTCCTCCCTCTATCCCTGCTCAGGGGCACCCAGCCGAGGGGAGAAGCTGGTTCAGCCATGTGTCTCCACCCTTTTGTGAGTCAGCAGCCAAAGACTGCTCTAGGGTGTGATTCCTTAGTAACTACAAGTTACTAAAGCCCAGAAAGAGCTGGCAAAGGATAGCTTTTGCCTCCACTTTAAAGTACCCTGCTCCTGTACAGCTGTGTATCAGCCAGGCAGAGGCACAATTTTCCATCTCGATGTATGAAGTATGTAAAACATAAGGAGGAAGGAAGATAAGCCTTTTGATAAGGTAGGGGGAAACTCATCTGTATGGAGTGCTGAGAGGGAGTTTTAAAAAACCATTAGCGAAAAGAGAACAAGGCTTATGAGTAGTTTTAAAGAAAAGTAGAACTTTTAGCTAAATGGCATTTTTCCCTGTGGGTGTTTTTTTACTTTACATTGATTAGCATTGCTAATAGGTTCAGGTGTACTTTTGCAGTTGATTTGGTTACTGAGAGGGAATTTGTTTTGAAAACAAAGCTCTATTCTTTGATAAGTTTTCCTAGACTTGCAATATGAATTTTTTTCCTACTGTGACTTTAAAAACAGTAGAATTTGAGTGTTGAAGGGATTTTTACCCCCTTCTTTTAGTGAAAAACAGATTATCAAATACTGGTTATTCTTAAACAATAAATTTTAGGGTCTTCATAATGAATGTCCTAAAATTCTCCCAAATTCAATTTGTTTTCTGCCTGAGAACATACTTGAGCTATTACATAGCTACAAAGAATTTTTAAAGCTGTTTTCCTGTGCAAGGATGGGATGTATATTTCAGGAAGCTCTAACTCAGTAGGAAAGGCGGTTCTTTTGTTAGTTTGTCAGTACAAAATGTTCAGGTAACACTGAGTAACTCAATTAATCTTGTTCTCACATGTCCTAAAAGGCCCAGAGGAAAACCTGACAAAGATTTTCTGGAGGTGTCCCTGGTCTGCTATTCCAAGGTCTTTATTAACTTAGGTGTATTTATCCCTTCTGTTTGTGTTTTCACTATTCACACTGAAAACAAGAGAAATACATCTGGAAGTCTATAAATGAACCTGGAGTGCAAAGATGCCTCTCTTAATTTTTTCTTAATGATTGCACATTATCAGAGACCAAGTAAAAGTCATATGAGTGATGTTACTCGGTATGCTGATACTTCAATCTTAGAGGGTCATGTGAAGGTAGAGATTTCTTTTACTCAGATAACTGTCTTCTAGTTTCTAAGAAAATATGTACAGCTGTTTAAGATAAAAGTCTGCCCCTATCTTAGGAGACAGCATCTGTAAGACTACATACAGAAGGTTAAAAGAAGAATTCTAATGGCTAACTATTTGAACACTTCTGTCTTTATGGCTATTTGCTATTATTACACTAAGAAGGCTGCTTAGGATACTGAGTAATGGAAAAGGAATAGCTGAAAGTAGAGCATTTATTTCAACCTTTGCTCTTTTTGTTACATGATTCTAAATACAATACCACTACTAAGGTCTTTGTTTTCATCAGCAACTTAAAAGTCAATCTCCTACTGAATTTTTCTTTATTTGCATACAGATTTTTAAAAGAACCTAATAATGCAGCTTAAATGTCATCCAAAACCTTTCTTCTTTGTAGTATAAGTTTCAAAGGTTTAGCCTTTGCCGTTCAATCAGTGCAGATGAGACCGGTTAGCAGTGTAAGGTACACACACATGCACTTCCACATCCTGCCCAACAAAGTTTACAATCAAAATAATAAAGAGAGACAAAATTATCAGCATGTACAGAAAATAATTGACTCTTTTTTCTCCTTGCTATTTTGTAGGTAATTTCTCAGCCACAAACAAAGTTAGCTGTTTGTACTTCCTGATTATTTTAGTGAAAGAAACGGCACCCATGGTGTGATCACAGACATGAAGTGTAATCTGGATAGGAGAAATCCTTACCCTCCAGTACATGGGACAGTATCTGTGGCAGATGAAATACCCTGTGGCTTTGATACATTGGATACTTTGAAATAAAGCATTTTTCTGTAAATGTTATAGCTCTGCAAAACCCAACAAAAATCACATTAGCAAAATCACATTAGCAAAAGTTATTTTTCTCCTCCATTTTCCTGGAACAATAATAATATCGGCTCTTTAGTCACTGAACCAGAAACATACTAAGAATTCAATAAGTGGTTTCCAAGAAGAACAAACCACACTGAAATTAAATAGTAAGAACTTTTCATATGAAAGAGAAGTGAAATTACATACCTTGACTGAAAATTCACCACTGAGCAGATGCAAATGAGTTAAGTGCAACACCTCTCTGGGAACAGCTCCTTCTCTAGTATGAATGAGTCTAACTTATGGTTTTACTGCCCCTCCCTGAACACAGCAGACTCATCCCTCTGTTGATGACATCATATTCCTGGATTTTCTCCCATACTATATTTTAAAAACAATGTTTATCTACTGTATCCAGTATGAGACCACTGATATTTTAATATGGGTGGCAAACAACACAAACACAGCTAAGATACTGATGTTCCCCAGTATGTGTATAAAACAGTCATGTGTTTGTACAACAGCTTCCAGAATTGTGCATGAGCTTGCACGCACAAACATACAGCTCTTATCCTGATTTGGGGTAATGATGAGAGCATTTTTTATTTTACTGGTGTTAGAGCTAAACAAGTCAGCTTTCTGGAGGACTTGGATCTTTAAAACAGAAAAGACATCTTTTTTCTCATGGGAAAAAATTTACTGTTTTTATTCTGGAAGACACTGCTCTTCCTCTCTGACTACTTGGTCTGCTGAGAGCAAGTACAGAATCCACATACCACTTAAAAATTTAAATTGGACCAAAATTTCTTCAAGGTTATGGATGAAGTCTCTATATGAATCAGAATTATAGGCAAACACCAGAACATACCTTTTTACTTACTGCATTCATTGACTTTTATTCTGGATGTCAGTTAATTAACAGAGAACTAATTTTAGACTATTTATTAGAGGCATAGCTGGTTTTCCTCTAATATTCATGCAATTAAACTGAAATCTGAAATGGCAACCATGGTTGCAGAATTCCACACAAAGGACACATCTTCATTCAAAGGAGGAATGAACAGAGAAAAGAACGGTCCACTCCCTTAATTTGCCACAAAATTCTAATTCCAAAAGTGAACAATTCAGGAAAGATGCTGGTCTATATAGTGACCAGTGGTATCTACCAGTTAACATATTTGGCTCCCACTCTCCACTGCTTTGTCATTTACAGTTCTAGTGCAATACACTTCCTTGGTGTGTATTCTGACAGGAATCACTGCTTTGCTTTTCAGTCATTTTCCTTTTCTTTTTCTTTCTCTTTCTCAGAATCTGTCATAATGGCTGCTTGGTACATTTTCAGTCTTTATTGGAACTAGTTGAGTCATGCTCTACTATCAGCAATACCTCCCCCTGGTCTGTCCCTGATTTCCCTGCACCAGTTCCAGTTTGGCTGGGTAATCTTGAGACTCACAATCACAAAGATCTTCATTCTACATTTTTTTTCCAGTTCTTCTTTTAACTCATTATGCACTTGAATAAAAATTTTAGGGCCACCTCTAGATTTTTGGTTTTTAGCTGGTCATGGATTTAATATTAAATATTAACATAATTTTGCAAATACAGTGCCTCAAAACTATGCTTTGATTTTAAGACACATTTTATGTGTATATAGGAGAGACTCTGCTGTCTCATTTGTAATGATGTAATAAAACCCAGCTATAACCAGATCTACTCAGTTGCACCTGAGGAATGTGGATAACTTCTGGAAGAGCAGGAGAGGAGTATTCTACAGCCATTTCAGGAGGCTGAGGCTGGTGTTGCCAGCAGCCAGTCTGCTGTGGAGGCTTACTGAATGGTGAAATAAATGCATGCAGTCATCTCAAAAGCTTTAGAAAGGCAAAGCTCTGCAAAGCAGGAGCTATTAGTCTATACACACAAACAGGGTTGCCCCATCCCAAGTGCAGAATCCAACACTTTCCATTGCTGAATTGGTGATTCTCCCTCTCTCTAATTTGTCGAGGTCTCTCTGCAGGGCCTCTCTCCCCTTGGAGGAGTCAACGGCTCATCCCAATTTAGTGTTGTTGGCAACACTTAGTATCCCTTCCAGTCCTGTGTTCAAGTCATTAATGAAGACGTTGAAGAGCAGAGAGCTGATGATGGAGCCCTGTGGAACCCCACTAGTGACAGGTCCCCAGTCTGATGTCACCCCATTCACTGTAACCCTTTGTGCCTGACCCGTGAGCCAGGTTCTTACCCAGTGCACCACTCAATTATCCAGCTGTGGGATGGACATTTTGTTCAGAAGGATGTTGTGAAAGTAGCAAAAGCTTTTCTGAAGTCCCAAAAGATTACACCTACTGGCTTTTCTAGACCAAGTAGGTGGGTTAACCTGTTGTAGAAGGAAATCAGGTTTGATAAGCAGGACTTTCCTCTCATGAAGTTGTGCTGGCTGTGACCAAGGATTGTATTGTCTTTCAGGTGTTTTTCAACATCTTCCAGAATAATCTTCTCCGTAACTTTACCAGGCACTGAAGTGAGACTGACAGGCCTGTAGTTTCTGGAGTCCTCCTTCCTGCCCGCCTTGAAAATCATCACAAAGTTCACCAACTTCCAGTCAGGTCCAGATTCCCGAGATCACTTGAAAATCATTGAGAGAGGCTTTGCAATTGCCTCAGCCAGCTCTTTGAGGATTCTAGGATGAACCCCATCAGGCCCCATAAATTTATAGGGAGACAGCTGGAGCAGCAGATCTCACACAAGTTCAAGGTTGACTGGGGTTTGATCATTCTCACAGTCGTGGTCCTCCAGCTCAGGACACTGAGACCCCCTTAGTCCATCACTGGTGCTGAAGACAGAGGTAAAGAATGCATTAAACACCTCTGCCTTGTCCCTGTCCCTGTTTTTGAGGTGGCCATCCTCATCCTGGAATGGGCTGCTGTTGTTTTTACACTGTCTGTTGCCATTAATATATTTGGAAAAACTTTTTATTGTCCTCCACATTTCTGGCAGCTTCAACTCCAGCTGAGCTTTGGGCACATGAATTTTCTCCTTACAGTGGTGATCAGCATCTCTGTATTCCTGCTATGTCACCTGACCTTGCTTCCACTGGGCATACACTCTGGGTTATGTGGGAACATTGCTGCTCAGTTAGCATTTGTCTGGGAAACTGAGAGATATGTGTGTGAACATTTGACTCTGTTAACTCAAGACAGCAAACAGTGAGTAAAGAGTAAGTATAAGGGGAGAATTGGTTGCCTAGGTAGTTGTTCAGGACTGTTGCAGCACTTTCTACGAGAGGAAATTATTACCATGTGATTTTACTTATTGATTTCTGACCTTTTCCAAGTATGTTTTGCTCTTTTTGGCCTACCAAGTTTGCATTCCAGATTTGGAAGAAGGAAGCAGTCCTTGGCTTTTTGACAGGGACTTAGAACTTTAATTGTTGGTGTTTGAGCAGAAGTCCCCGGCCCCCATGTGAACAGGCGACTTGCACTATTGGCCATGCAAGTTATCTGAAGCTACATTCAGATAAGTGCTGCTCTTCAAATCTCTGTGTGTATATGCACACACTGATCAGTCTCCTAGAAGAAGCTATTTTTGCAGCTAAGTCTGTGTATTACTTCCCCTGCAAACTCAGTGTTTTTCCAAGACTCACTGATTAAAATTAGCAGCTGAAGATGTTTAGGTAACTTTCTCTAAAGAGGATAGTGATTAATTTCCTTTTCCTTGCCCTGAACTGATCTGATTCTCCTAAATAAATTGTATCGGCACAGTTTTATAGCAGTTGTAAGGTTTTTGTATCATCATTGAGCCTTAACTTACTGGGATGTCTTCTGGTTTAAACAACCACCCATTTTGGTCAGTTATATTTTTCTAGAATGAGAACAGCTTTTTTATCTCCTATGTGTTTCTGGCCCTTCAATATGTTGCATTTATTTTAAAACCTCTTTTCAGTAATTTGTAAATACACAGTTTTTTTCCTTTCTACAATTTTAAGAATTATGGTACTTATAATAAGGGGGATTGAATTAATCAGGATCTAGAATGTGTATGAGCTACTGAAGGACTGTACAATCAGTTCAGTTCTAAAAGACCTCTAAGGAGATAAAGTTTGACTACAGATGTAGAGAATATCAACAGAGAAGCAAGACAATGCTGATGGAAGTACTTGCATCTTACTTACCAGGAGAAAACCACTTTTGTTCAAAAACTGGATCTTCTATACATTGTATTGTAGAGGTACACAGCCAGAATTAAACTTCTTCAGTTCTGTGCAAGGGGCAGCATTCATCTTTGGAAGTAGCCAAGTGGATCTCATGCTATACCTTTGCAAGCATGTACAGAAAACCACTAGGAGCCATGAATGCTGTGGTGCTCTTTTAGCAGTAAAAGTCAGATGAGCAGCCAGAAGTTGAATCTGCACTGGATGAGATGAAGGAAATGACACTGGAATGAACAGAGAAGGCTTTTCTGTAGCTTTTATAGGTCTGCTTAGGCTGCAGCAGGAAATGCTGCTGGAATGAGAATGATTTTTATCTGTACATCCAGAAACATTGGAAGGAATATCATTGTAACCGCAACATTTGGCCCAGCTTCTTCTCTAGCATTAATCATGGTTTGGCTGCACATCCAAGGAAGGGGTGATTACCTTCTCAAGGAGCTGTCAGTCCAATGTTATGTACACTTATCCTCACGGCAATGCCAGGCACATCTCTGCTACTGAGTGATGACTCTATAGCTCTTCATCAAAGGAACAAACAAACAGAATCAGAATTGCTTCTCTTTCTTGCTTCCTGAACATTTTTATCTCACCAAGCTTCTCCTAAGGGTGCCACTGCATGCTGATGTATGGGATTAGCTCTGACATATTGTGCCACAGGGTGTTACTCTTCAGGTTATTCCTTTTCTGCTGTTTTGCATCAAATTTTTTTCCTTTTTTCCTTTTTAGACATTGGGTGGGATTAATTGCAACCACTTAGCACCAGGAAAAAGATTTAACATCCCCTAAGAACAAACAACAAAAAACCTCCCTAACTGATGTTCCTGGATTGTGCACCTATCCTCACAGTTGCTGAAATCCTGTAAACAATGTTACAGATGTACTTCAAATTAAGTTCCCCCATTCAGGAAGGAAATTTGCTGGTTCTTCTCATTAAAATCAGACTATTTTTCGCTCTTACTGGAAGTGCTCAAATTGCTGAGTTAGTCTGTGTCCTGAGAGAACTTTGCAAAGGAAACCTGCTGCTTTCTGTATCCAGCCCTGCCAACATAGAAGTTATGTTGCACAAGCGAAGCAAACATCCTATTTCTGAAATATCCTTTGGATTGGACATATCCAAGTTAACTGTTGTAGTTCAACACTATGTCACTTTCATCTAGAGATTAAGGAGACTTTTATTTTTTGTGTGCCTCCTCAGTTGCACTGGGCTTTGTTAAATTTGCCAGTGCACACTGTTCCCTTCCTGATCTTCTCAGACAAAATTTCACCAGTTGGTTCATTTTTTAGCTCTTTTGTGCTAGTCCTTTTAGTTCCACTAAGAGAGACATAATGCAAACACAGGAATCAAGGTCTCTCTGGTGCATGAGTATGAAGTGCAGCAATAACCATTTAAGTTAGCTGATGAAAATTGTATCTGTGAGAATGGCTGTGGTAGTAGAGGTTATGAGTGCCCAGATATGAGGGTGGCTGTATGATCTGCCCTTTACTAGCAGAAGGGATAGCAGTGAAGCAGTGTGGCACAGTAGGGACTGTCAGAATTGGGCAACTTGTTAGGGCAAAAATAAGAGAGCCATGTAGCCTGCTTCTTTGTAGCCTTCCTTCCCTGCAGGTGGTGACAGGTGGATGAAAAAGTCTTGTTCTCATATGCATGGAGCATTTTCTGCACAAACTCAAATAACCTGTGCTTTCTGTGAAAACCTGCCAAAAGAAAGACTGCTGTGATTGCAGTTGAGATGCTGTGATGATTGGACTGTTTATATTTTATTTATTATTTTTATTTTGAAAAGCTAATGGATTTTCAGTCAAAAGCAGCCCTATACCTCAGGGAACAATACATTCTGTTTATGTCTGGGTCTTGTATTTATATGAAAACTCTCCTGACTTCCCAGATTTGGTGAACTGCTGCAGTCTTTATAGACATTGAGGTCCATACAGGCTGAACCTAAGGGAAATTAAGGTTTAGGTACAAATATTCTAATGCAAGTTATCTGCACGTTGAAGGCAGTTGATGTTTTTGCAGTATACACCATAAAAGAGCTTATTTTATTGGCAACTTATTTTTGTAACTTTCCACAGGTAATTTTATTCTGATGCTTTTTGTTTTACTCTCATCAGCATGTAGGTACTGTTGTCTCCTTATGGCATTGTTTTGCTGACAGGAGGACACTGCAATGCTGATTGATGCACTCTACTGAACTTTGCAGTGTCACACACTGATCCTTCAGGTGATGAAAAGACACAGCTCCTCTTGTTGTCTCGTTCTTAGGAGCTGCATTTAAATGGCACAGTCTCAAGCTGGAATTTTAAGATATATTGCAGTTCCAGACAAACTGACTATACTCATGAGCTGTTAGCATTGCGTTCATCCACACACCTACCAAGTGTTAATACAAATCACTTATAGAGGAAGGGATGGGTCTTACTTTTATAACACTTCCAAAGCAGTTTGCTTAGTAGAGGATTTTGAAATTAATCCAGAGGTGTTTTCCTGCAAGGATGGAACTGATTAGTGCTAAAATCAAGTGTGGAAAATGGAACTTTCAACTGCGCACTTTGTTGAGCCAGAAGAGTGACAGGACATTTTGCTTTTGGGAGCAGGGTGGTCATGAGCTGCTCAAGGACTTGAACCACAGGCTGACTCAGGCACCGTATGCAGGGAACAGAGGAATCAGTGGTTTAAACCTTTTCTGTGTCAGTAATGCAATGAAAATTAAACAGATGTGGCCATCATAACTTAGCAATATCCAAATTATCTTTCTAAAGTTACGTAAGGCAAGGATTTGATGATCATAGTAACTAAATCCTAAAGAGGAGTAGCTCCAAGTAGTTCTGGAGCTTCAATATGAAAATTGTTATCTTTGTAAACTTCTTATAGTGACAATGGGCTGGCAGGGACTAATTCCTGCTACAAATAGTGATATGTGTGAATTACTTTCAGCTTTTTCTCAGTGTCCAGTAACAGCCCCTGCAATAGCATGCTTGATTTAATTCTGAGCATTTATTGTTTTCTGGGGGAGGGTGGGGAAAGGGACACAAAACCACTGGATTGCAAGAAAACTCTGTGATACTGGAGAAGGGAGAGGTTATTTTTGTTTCTGGATAATATGACTCTTTGGTTTCATATTCATAACCTCCTAGAAACCTGTGCCCAAGTAGTCTCATGGGGATTATTCGTGTGTGACATTAAGGATGATGAATGCTGTGTTGTCTTCTTGGTTTGGGCATCTTCTGGCTACAGAGCATATTCATGTTTCAATAACAAGAAGAAAAATAGCACTGGGCTATAAACTCATTAAACCCCTCTCTTCTACTAGAGCACAGGCCCACAGCTAGTGAGTCACCCCTGCCATGATCTGGGTATGAGCAGCACATTCTTCAGCGTTTACCAGTTTTACCAGTGTTAATTTTGCCCTGTCTGTTGTTGCATGTCATGCTTAACCCCTGCTCTGTTGTTCCTTTTGCTCCATTTACAAACATGTCTTTGCATTTATATTTATTTCATTCCAACCTTAATAGTGCTGTTGCAACCCTCTCCAGGGCTAAGCTGATGTAAGAGTAAGACTGAACTAATAAAGTGGACCCATACGCTTCTCATTTGGCTGAATATTATAATCCTCTGTCCTGAAGGTGCGTGCCCTAACTCTAGCAGAAAAGTGATTTACTAAATATTCTTTGTAAACAACTGTAGAAAACAATGTGTTTCCACTCCTTACTATAATACCATGGGGCTTGCTTATTTATTTATTTATGAGAATTAATTGGGTACAGAAACCAAATAATTGCTCGTGTGTATTTTTCCACACCAAGTGGTAAGTAGTAATGAGAGATAGGACAGCCAGGAAGAATACTGGATGAAGCAGTGAGATTAAAGGGATCGTAGGAGCAAGAGAAAATAAGCAAATACACCTTGATACCATTTTGTTGCCTTTCCCCAGTCTAACCATGGTCTGCTTCACAGCAGTGAAGATCATATTTGCCTGAAGTCAAACAATACATCGTGTATTGTCTGTTTATTTTTCACTGCTACCCAGAATGAGTAGACAAGGAAAATTAAGGTTAGCATTTACTCTTATCCCCCTTGATTTTAAGTGAGACCACAATAGATTTAAATTGTTTATTGATTCAACATTCTTTTTTAATGCCTGTAGCTAAATGCTTATTGGGTGGACAATCCATATTAACCATAGCAGAAGAACCAAAGGGAAAGACAGGATCTGATAAATTGCATTCTGCTTATCTTCGCTTTAGTCCTGAGAGTACTGTGGAGAAAACTCAATTGTTTCCAAGCACACAAACGAGAAAGTGGTTGGGAACACTCAACACACATATAACAAGGTCAAATGATGCCTGATGGTCTGGATTACCTTCTCTGATGAAATGGCAGCTGACTGGCTGGAAAAGGGAGAGTAGTGAATGTTGTTTATCTTGACTTTATCAGGTTATTTTATCCTAATTCTATGAACTATATTCTTACAAATGAACTGGGTAGGTATGGATTTGTTAAGGGAGCTACAGAGTACATGAAAAACTGGATGAGCCACTGGGCTCAGAAGGTAATGGGCAGTAATTCAGTGTCAGTGTTTTGCCACTGCTTAATGTGTTCGTCAACAACCTGAATGATAGAAAAGAGCTCCTGCCAAGCTTAAGGATGACACCAAGCTGTGGGAGGGGGGGAGGGACAGGATACTGATAAAGGGAAGAGAGACCTCAAAAGTCTAGAGGAGCTGGCTGATGGAAAACTTGTCCAATTCAACAAAGATAGGAGCATCCGGGGTGAACAGCCCCATGCTCAGTACAGGCTGTAGGTGGGCTAACCAGGTAACAGCACTGCAGAAGATCTCGAGCTTCCTAGTGAGCAGCAGGTCCAACACGAATCAGCAGTGTGTCCTTTAACAATGAAGTCTTGCAGCATACTGGTCAGTTATTAAGAGCATAACCAGCAGGTTGATGCAATTTTTCTCCTCTGCCCTGCAATTTTGAGGCTGCCTCTAGAGTCATATCTCCATTTCCACCCACTCCTACCCTCAAGAGAGATTTACAAACTGGAAGCTGAAAGGAGTCCAAAGAAGGCTCACTGAGATGACAAAGGAGCTGAAATATGTGACATTCTAAGAGGAGGCTGACGGAAGTGGTTTTCTTAATACAGAAGAAGAAGAGTTTGAAGGGGAATACTTGCCACGTAAAACAGTGTAGTGGGTGGTTGTTAGAAAATAGAAATCCAGACTCTTCTCAGGTGTCAATGCTAATGGACAAGAAGGAGGGGATAAGAAATGCATCATGGAAAGTTCCTATTTCCTATTGGGAAAAGATTTGTTGAAGAATGGAACATGTCACACAGAGAGATTGCAAAGTTTCTGTCCTTGAAGATACTCAAAACTCATCCAGACAGAGCTCTGAGCAATCTGATCCTCTAACTTTGAAGTTATATTGCCTTGAGCAGAGGGTTGAGCTAGCTGACCTTCAGACTATTTTTAACAAAATTCTCTCCTTCTGTGAAATTCTGGCAGTTCCAGAGATGAGGATCCTATGAAAATGTGAAAAGATTTTTAGGACTGCTTCCTTCGCAGACCTGGTGTCTATGTGCACGTCTTCCAAGCAGTGGAAGTTCTTACCCTTTGTCTGCCGTACTGTAGAAACCTTCACTGAAGTTTTGTTCTCTGTGTAGGTAGCTGTATTCTGTGATGCAGTTATTTCTGCACCTTTTCTGCAAGAAGTTATAAAGATAGCGTTATGAAGCAGGTTTCCCACTATTTAACAACTTTTTTCTAAAACTTCTCTGATATACTATTGTTTTCCCCAGCTGGCCCTCAGAACTGGAAAAAACACACTTTTGAAACAGAACTGGACCTCTTTCTTACCACTATCACAGAAGAGCCATACCATTTCCTTTCTTCTTAGCCATCCCTCAATGAAACATTCAAGGACTGCATTAAATAAATGGGCAATAGAAGCCCATAATTTATTTTTGCCCAGGTTATAACAGAAAACCTCCACTTTTTCAATTTAAATCCACTCCCCCTTGTCCTATCTTTACATGTACTTGTTTTGGGAATAAACCTCTCCTTTTTTCATGATTTAATCTGTATGAGTAACAAACTTGGGCATTTTTAAAAATCAAACTCACTATTTTTTTTTTTTAAAGCTGATTATCAACTGTCCAGCACTTTCACCAGTTTCTTTCTGATCATTCCTCTCTTCCTTAATGAAACACGACTTACTGACTTTGTAATCAGCTGTAATGACAAAAATATGTGCAAACATAAACACGTGCAAGACAATGACAACTGAACTGCAGAAAGGATAGTCTGAAGCATAAAGGTGAGAAGATGAGTTAATCTCTTTACATTTTCCCTTTACAAGTCTCTTTGGAACAAAAGCTGCTTGAGTTGTTTTACTGTTGCTTGTTAGATTTTAACAGAGCTCAGAATGTGAGGAGCCTTTTGACTGTGGTATGAGAGGCACCCTTAGAAGGAATAAATATGCTGGCTGCAGTCTGTCTGGTCTGTCTTGCTGGGTGCTGATATATATAGACACCTTCCCTGTTTGGCCTTCTGGCTGTGGAAGGGCAGGGAAAGGGACTATCCCTTTCTTTCCTCCAATAGTGAGGGGACTTCAGCTCTGAAGGGATGTGTTGGCAAGCAGATATGGGAATACTACACCTAGCTGCTACTACAGCAGTGAGTGGAATGACACATGGTAGCTCAGGGGAGGATTGGATTTTCCTTAAAAGAAACATAAATAAAACCCCCACATTTCTGCCCTTTAGATTTCATGGCCTTCATACAAACACAGGAGTATCACCCTAATTCTATGATATTTGAGAGCTTTAATAACCCACTCCACAAAACTATAGACGATCCAGGGAAATGTCTCAGATCTTCTCAGACCAAGTGTGGAGACTCTAGAAGTCTTTTATCTATGGGGGAGTGCGTGTAATGTTTCCCTTGTTCTTTTTGCTTTTTACAAGTAACACTTTTTACAAGTGGCCTCATGCCAAATACTAGAATATCTACTGTGCCTCTGTCTGTGTGTCTGTCTGTACATTTCTAAAGAAATTTTAGCTGATTCTTCACAAGCATAAAGGTGTTATAAAATGCTGGCATATCATATCTCCCTTGATTTTTCATCACTAAATATTGCAGTTTCTCTTTATTAGTCTGGTTTTACCAGAGTTGCAATTCTCCAACCTCCTCTCTAAAGTTTTATTTCTCTTCAGCCATCTCCAGTTCAGCCTTTGCTCAGAGTATTTAGTTTCCTTAATGATCTCCATTCATTTCTTTAGGTTCCTGTCTGTTTATTGTATCCACGTTTTAGCATTTGGATAATTCTGTCAAATAAAAGTTTCCTAACGATTTCCACAGTAGCCTTCTCTGACCCAGTCAAAAAACTTTTACTGAAAATAGTGAGAATACTGGGTCTGTTGATGACTGTGAGATGCTCTTGTGCAGTTTTACAAAGGGGGGAAAAATCAAAATCTTTTATACTGTATCTGAGAAGTATTGGCTGAGTTACATCTTTTTCTTCATGAATCTAAATCAGGATAATTCCAATGATCCAATCTTAGATGCAGAATTAGTCAACAATTTATCTCTAAAGGACTATATAGGTGCAATTGAGCCTTTACATGACTTTGTCACATAGGATTAAGGATGGAAAATCATATATATATTTATGAAAATAAAATTAATTATTTATTTAAATGGATGATGATAGATGATTAGATTAGACTAATGATTAGACTAAAATATATTAATCATTATTATTTAGTACACAGTATAGATAGCTATACCTGCTAATACAGGGCACTATTTATTGAAGCAATATCCAAGCCATGATATCAAAGTCAGCAAAATAATTATGAAGTAGAGATTGATGTTACATACCCATACCAATGACCATGAGCAAATCTCTTTTGCCCAACCTCAAGGAGTAACCTGGAGAGGGTTCTCCACTCAAGGGAGAAATTTCCACACACACTCCAAGAGGTGATATGTTAGAATATCCTATGGTTAAGAAGTGGAGCAGGGGTTTCTTAGTATGAAGTGACTGTCAGTCATATGTCTCTAGGCCAGCTGTGCCAGCTCAGCAGCTTTAGATAAACTATCAGCATTACAACTTTTTGGTTGCTTTATCAGGAGCTTTCTCTGCCACATGCTCAGTGGTGACAGTTTCTGTCAGGAAATGTTGTTCTTCCTCAGAGCATTTAACTTTCAGACTGAGTCAGACTGGTCTCAGCATTCTTCAACACCAAAGCAGTGTGATGCCCCTTCATCCAGCACTCGTAACTTCTGCAAATATTGTACAGTTCCAGCTCTTTTGCCTCCAGTTAGGCAGGGCATCCTGCTACAAAGGCACCATATATGTGTACACATATGTGAAAGAGGAAAAAAAAGGCAAGGCAGGACAGGGAAAGACGCCTCAGTATACTGGAAGAAAGACACCTTATTAAAACTGAATTGCAGACCACCTCACTTCAGCTAGGTAAAGACAAGATATACACAGGTGCTTAGCCAATTATTCCCATCTAAACAGCAGTTTCATGAGATAAAATACAAGACAGAGAGTATAGGGGTTTACAAGAGAAACATAAGGCAATCACATTGTTTGAAAGTATGTGACTATACTGCGATTTATTAAGGAAACCATATCTAGCAAGACAAAAGAATCATTCATTGTTGAGGCAGTGGTAAAGCTTGAAGAAAAGTAGTGTCAAGTTTGGGTGGTCTGATCAAAGGCCAAAAATCAGAGATCTGAAAAAATTTCCTATACAGAAGAACAGAAGGAATTTGAGTTCTTCAGTTTTAGGAAGAGAATTCTGATCTCTCAGGTGAGCAAATGGTGTTGCAAAAAGACACAGGAGATTCTCCCAATTTTAGACTGTCAACAAATCATGGATGTAAATTGCAGAAAGAGACATCCAGGCTGAATGTCAGAAAAATTCTTCTGGTAAAGACATTGAAGCACTGACATGTTTTTTGTAGGAAGCTTTCATCGTTTTAGGAACAGCTATGTCTGATTGGCTGTGAGGGAAGAGGATTTTCTAGGTGGTCTCTTGAGGTTCCCTCCAGTCCCCTGACATAGCAGTTTAAAGACATTTGATTAGTTTCCTGTTTTATAGCAACAAAGAGAATGTAGGCTACTTTACCTAAAATCAGAACCATCTTTTAAACACTTTCAGCTGATCCTAGAGTGCTATGCCTCTATTAGCTTATAAAGCTGGGATTAAGGGCAGTGGTAGGAAAATGTGTTTTATTTTTTGAGATGCTTAAAAATATTTTTAAAAAATTAAAACCTCAAGTAGTTGTATTAAAATATAGGGACTAAATGACAATGTAAGTGAATTCTTCAGCATCCTCCTTCAAGTAGAAAATAAGTTTATTCTGAGATACTGCATTTCCCACTTTAACTCCTGTCTATTCTAGCAGGGTTGAAGCTCTGACTGAGAGATGTGGTCTGACAATTGCTGGGCCTGCAACACACTCTTTTTCAAGCATCTTTCAGTATTGTTAAAGCATGAGCATCTCCTCTAACTAGACAAATATTGTCATCTTGCACAATGACTTCTCTGTAAGGCAAAAATAAAATATACCCTGTTGTACCAGCTATTGAAGGAAACACAAACATTTAGATGATAGTGTACATGAGGGCATCTGGAAGCCCTTTTGTAAGTCATGGAAAGGACCTGGATATAAGTGGTAGATGTTAACCAGATTGTCAGCTTTTTAGTAGGGGTAAGGAAAACCTGTAGAAGTAATGTTTTAAAGAGTTGCCATTCCTTCTGTCACTGATGTAATTTGTCCAGATGTATTTTTGTCACTTATTTAAGGAATAAGGAATCCTTTCTATTAAAATTGGAGATCTTACTTTTTTTCCATCAATCATTCATATTCTCTGAGAATGTGGTAATCCCTGTGGAGAAATTAACTGCAAGTAAAAATCAGCTTTGGGAGGTGTCACTGCTGCTGGAAGACCATGCTAAAGGAAACTAGTTTTATCATTGGGGATAGTAAGATTTTCTCAAGTTGCACCCACTGCTGTGATATCGGTGATCTTTTGTGGTTTTCCCCCACAATGGTTAGTATCATGCACCTATTTTGCAATAGAGGATATGTTGCTGATAACTTCTGTAGCTTCGGCTGTGTAAGCAGGTGGAACTAAACAGCAGGGGAGATTGCTCTGAAAATAGAGTGCAGAGTAGCTTGTTTCTTAGGTGAAGTTATATTTGAGCACCCTTATGACCCTCTCTCTGCATTCACTCAAGCTCTATGATAGCCAGGTCACTCTAGCAATCATGACAAACTATAGAAATCCTCTCTGAGGTCAACTGGTCTGAAACACTCGTGATTCAGAGAGACATCTGCTATGACTGAGATGCTCAAAAAGGCGGCTGCATTTCAAATGAAGATGGTTGTAGTAATAACTTCAATTCTGGCATACTTACCTTCCTACTTTTGGATGCTAATTAGTGGGAGAAAAATAATGCCTGAAAAATAACATCTGTTTAAGGACAAATAAAATACAAGTCAATATATGAGTGCTTCAGAAGGATGCTTGCATCCTTCCTCTACCACCCCAGCAATTTGAGGTCTGAAAGAAAGCACTGCTAGAACATACTTTTAACTGCGCACACACAGGGCTGAACAGATTGTTGTTTCAATTCAGCACACGATGCTCATGCTGTTTGCTCTGCCTGTACCAATCTCAGGGGACTGAATGCGTGCCTTTCTCATTGTTGCACAGATGTGTTTTGAATCTTGCGGGAAGAAGTTATTTTAGGACATGGTAGTTCTCCAGGTGAGACTCAATGAATTTACACATTGGTCATCTTGGCTTCCTCCTTCCCCTAGAAGGTTTTGACTAAATCATTTGTTCTTCTAGTCTACATAGTTTGTAGACTCTCCATGATAAGGCTGTGATGAATTTGAAAGTTATAAGCAGTCAGTTCTTCTTACATGTAAGAGCAGCTGTATCACTCAATCTGGGGCACCAAACCACTCTTAAATTGCAGAGTAGGTGTGGTATACTTGAAACCTACCAAGTCTCTCCTAAAAAACAAAAAACAAAAAAAAATAGAAGTTCTGTTGGCTTCTGTAGATGTCAGTATTAAACTGGTTCATATTTCTGAGGCTGAATGATTTATAATGACCATAATAGTCCTGAGGGTAGAGATATAGCAATATAGCAATCTCCATCTAAGCTGAAGGCAGAACCTGGTAGAACAGATTGCTTCCTCTAATAAAAAAGGGGTTTAAACAAACCCCAAACAATATAAGATATTAAGGTAGAACAAGATCAACTCTATTTACTTTTCTTCTAGCTGTGTGTGCAAATCTATCCTTCTCACTTCAGAAGCATGTGCTCAGGAGAAGGGTATTAGGTAAAATAAGGACAGAAAAATAACTGTGACAGAGTGAATAGTATTTGGAGATGGATTTAATTATCCAGTGTATAATAACTTCCTTTAAATGCTATCCATTTTGTTGGCTTATTAAGGAATACGTGAGATTTAAAGTGCCCTGTCCTATATCATCATAATTTTAGCCATGTGTTAAGGAAGGCAATGAAATTTTGGATCTTTCAGGTTATTGTTTTATGCCTGAGGCCCCACAGGTTTTGGGAACAAAACCCGTTTCAAAGCACAATCCCTTATCAAGGAAGGAAGCACGGGGGTGTGCGGGGGTGGGTTTGTTGGACTAGATGTCCTTCAAAAGTCTCTTCCAACCCAATATATTCTATAATTCTTTGAAATTGAATCCTGATCCAAGTGGCATGATGACCAGACCCAGGACCTGTCTAGCTGGGACATGTCTGCCCCAAGGCTGAGGTTTGACATTCTGCCACTTACAGCTTATCAACTCCTTCAAACATCCTCATGCTTATTTCTGCTCCTGTAACAGACTGTGCTGCCTTCTGTTGTTCAGGAACAGCTGTTTGCAGCAAGTCTGACTGAAATATTTTGGAGAACCGGTCTGGTTGAAGGACTACAAAAACCATACATGGACAATTTATTTTAATTCCCTCTCCACATTGCAGCATGAATGATCCAACAGCATTTGCCATCCCATTGGCTGCCTCAATGCAAGAGTGCAAGGCAACATGAAGACTCTGCCCTTTCTTCCAGTTAGAAAGTTTAGTTATTGCAGATATCTTGGAGGGATGTAAGGACAGATTATTACGAGTGTAGATCAGGCTGCTAAAAAGCTATATGAATGCTGCCTACAAGACATTGAAATAAACCATTTGGCTCACCTGTAACCACTGCTGCTATTGACTCCTCTGTTGCAAAAAGCTGTCAGGAGTTTGTCTTAATGCTCTTCTGATGGTTGGGACAACAGCATTAAAAAACAACACCATAACAACCTGTAAACACTGCTTTGGAGCTAACATAGATGGAGTTTATTCACCTCACAAAAGTACTGGCTCTGATATTACAATCTCAAATTACAAGGGCTACTTTTTCACACAGCAGGTATTACCCTGAAAATTTGATAGTCTAAATCTCCGTGTTGCTACAGGATGTGAATTGTTGTTGAAATATCTAACTCATGGTTAACTGCGGTTTGTACTTCTGAATGTACTAAAAATCAAGATACATATGCAGATATATTTGCATGCACTTGCATATGTGTTTGTGTACATATTTTCATAAGCAAAAATACATTAGGTATAGGTTATATCTTTCTGATTTTATAGCCAGAAATCTATGCACACTCTGATTCTTTTGCTCCTATCACTTTTCTTTTACCATTAATCTGATCTTATTCCTGTCCTCTTCTAGTCGGACTTGATGCACAAAATCTAGAAAAACATCCTGAATGTCTTTAAGAAGCAGATCAAACTTCAGCCTCAGAGTCTTCATGGAACGTGATACTTCTGCCCACAGCTTGTTCTGGTGACAAGTCTTAGAGCACAGCTGCAGAAGTTGAAGCTGAATCTGCACCTGCTAACCCAGCTCTCAGCCAGCAAAGATGCTTATACTGGTTAAAAAAGTGCTACTGCTCAACTGCTGAGTCCTGCTAAGGCAGGAATTGCATCTGAACTCCCGGTTTGCCTGCATATGTCTTCATTAAACACTGTGGTTTCAGTAGGTCTGAGCTAATAGGTGGGGGCGTTTGCCACAGCTTTTTCTGAGAATAGTGTTATCCACTGGCTTCCTTGTAATACTCTGGATGTGGGGGTCAGAGGTGGGTGAAGATGAATGTTTGAGTGAGAAGGGCTGAGAGGGATTTCTTTTGTTTTTGTTTATATTGCTCATGTTTATACAGATGACATAACCTCCTTTTGAAATTCAAAGAGAGCATTACTGCAACTTGTGTATGTGTATAAATGTTTTCAGCTACCTCCAAACAGTAATTCAGTACTGATGCTCTGAGATAATGGAAAGTTGAGGTATGCAGGCAACAGGAGGTGGTATCCTTGCCTCATCAAGCACTGTTAGGTCACTAAAAGTTCAAGTCCTGAATGCAAAGGAGTGGCTTTCTAAGCAGCCTCCGCATGAGCAAAGAACCACAGCACTTTTGTCTCTCAGAGACAGTGAGTTGCAGTCAGAACTTCTCCTTGCCTTTTGGCAGGGACAGTTACTCAAACATCCTTCATCATGAGTTTTCAAATTTCAGAGCGAAAGAAAGTGTTAGTAAGAATGATATTGCCATTTTAAAATTTTTTTTTGTTTTTAATTAATGAGATCCTCTTCTGCTGGGAATATATATGTTTTTTTCCTTTGTGTATAGACAAGTAGATAATTATTTTTCCTGGCTTCTATTTTAATGGTACCATTGAAAAGGGAATAAATTCAACAGTGAATCAAAATACATTTTATTTACCCACAGATGGGGTTAAGGAGAAGAAAAATCTGATTTTTTTTCATCTGAAGTGTCTGATTGAGAAGAATTATATTAGTTTGAGCGAGGAACATGTTGTACATCAGCTTTGTCCTGCCCATCCTATGGGGATAGAAAAGTTCCATGTCAGTCACAGCTGGAACTGCTGCAGCTTGTAGCAACTCCAGAGGTTAAACAAAAAAATTGGATTAATAATAGATTGACTACTGGTTAATTAATTGTGGTCAGCTGTTATTTTAACTTTTGTTCCTCCAGTTTTAAAGACAGAGGCAGACAAGAGTTATCTATCACCACTGATGAGCATATCAAACAGAAAACAGGTAATGACTTCTTTCACAGTTTCAAGTGTGCCAGTTGTAAAAACATTAACACTGAAAGGATCATCCTTTCATGTATGGAACCAGAATAAGTGGCCTCCACATGATGAAATGACATTTTGGACAATTTTCACAAGAAAAAGAATCAATTGAATCACAGAATCAATTAGGTTGCAAAAGACCTCTGGTATCATTGAGTCCAACATATTTTAGCCCAGTTTCTGTTGGACGATCTTGGTAGAAGTGCCAGGGTTTTTCCTGGTTCTAGTTGAGGAACTGAATATTAGTAAAGCAATGATGTCTCTTAGACTGAGCTTAGAGAGCTCTGTTAAAGTATTTTTTAAGCTCATCAAAGGTCTGAAAAAAGTTGGTAGGAAAGAGGCCTTTTATGGATTCTCTTGCTTCTCTCATCACAAAAGGCAGCTGATTATTAGAAGTTCATTAAATTAAAAAATCTACTTTTGTTTTTTTTAAGATATGCTCTTTAACACCTGGGCCTCACTTAAAATTTGCAACCATACACTTCATCAGCTGAGGAGCCAGGTGCACCTGACAGTTTCTCACGTGGGGGAAAACTGGGTTAGTATGAAGCTGTTGCACTGAGGACAATGCAAGGGATTAAGGGAAGCCAAAGAGTGGTCATCTCCCTGTAACGCAGGCTGAAATGTGTTGTGTTCTTCATTAAAATCTAATCTCAAATGAAATCTGCAATAGTGCCTATGCTAATTGCTTGTGTTCTGTGCTATTAAAACACATCAGGGACTTGTTTTTCATTGTTTTGCCTCTTCTGTTCGACCTCCATGCAAGTAGTTACAAACAGTAGTAACAAGCCAAAGCAGTAAATTCTGTCCCACAGCTGTTGTTTCTCAGGCTAAAACTCTGAGGTACTCAGTTGTACCAAAACGTTTATCTCAGAAGTTATTACTTCTGTATGATAGGATAAACAAAAGGTGGATTTTATAAAGGGAGAAAATTACCTCCTTTGAGGCTGAACCAATATTTGTGTTCTTAGCACTAACTCACAGATGGAAGTGCATATTTGGTCATACACCTGGATATCATTAAAAATACTAATGTAAATATTCCTCAGAGACATATTGTCAATGTAAAGTAATGAAATGTACTAGCCTGCAGGCAGGCACTAAAGCTTGTCTCAGATTTCTAATGCATAGAGTAGTGGTTGCTATAATAAAAACATGAATCTAAGACACAGTTTCACTTAATGTTCACTTATCAGAAGTGAAACTTGTGATAAAGTAGCAGCAGCTGGACACGAGCACCTTTTTGGGACAGTGGCAACTGTGCTGAGGCCATGCAAAGGCAATGCCAGTGCCAGCTCAGGGTCATGTCTGGGGCTGTGAAGGGCTGCCTCATTTTCTTGGCTTTGTCTCCTAAATAACTGATGCCTCTTCTTAAGACAAGACCTTGAGGAAACTGCTTAGCAAGCCAAGGGGAAGGGGGAACTGCATTTAAATTCATGAGTGCTCTCTTGCCTCAGTTTTCACTGCTCTGGTTTTCTGCCAGTTTACAGTTAGTTTTTAGTACTTTGCAGGGCAGGCAATATTTAACTCATCAGTGGTCGTACAGAAAAGATCAGCTTCTCAATATCACCTCCTTTTAAACTTTGCAGCTTCTGTGGGGGTTCTTGTTTGTTTTGCCTTTCCCCACAGGGCTCTCCTTGCTGCATTTGTGGAGTAATGTGCATTTCTACTGTAGGTGCTGTTTCTGGGGGAGGTGGAATTGCACACCTGGCAAATGCAAGCCAGGTGCTTCAGGTCCCACTTTTGTCTGGGTTAGTTGTGGACAGAAGGTGAGAGGGAAACAGCTGAGGGGGATTTTTATCAAGAACTTTTCTTCTTGAAAAGTGGGAAAATAGTTACTTTGTATAAATGTGTATTTGTATTTTATTATGAATCCATATTCCCACTGCCTTCCACAGGTTCTGTTTAAGCCAGGAGAAAAGAAAACAAATGTGGTTTAAAATTCCCCAAAGATATAAAGACAGTAAAGCAGCACTTTTAGTGACACTTTCAGATTATGTCTATTTTCCAATTGAGTCTGGGGGCAAGTGTCTTACAGAAGCTAAAAATTTATAAACATTTTCAAAATATTGTCCATTTAAAAATCTACCTGATGGTACAGTTAAAAAGAAGAATTTTTCTAGTACTAGCATAAAACCGAGGTCTTCCTGTTTTCAGTCTTGGGAAACACTGTCATCCCAGTCATCAAGTTTTTCATGACAACATTCTGTCACTTTAGAAATAAGACACTCACTCTGAAGTCTTTCCAACAGAGAGCAGACTTTTGTCCTGTTTAGCAGTTGATAGAGCTATCTTCTTTCTCACAAATTCTTTTCACTGCCCCCCTTGGGACAGAGATCAACAAGCTTCAGCCACTTGGCACTTACCATGTAACTGTGGCAATATCCTGTTCCTGAGGGACAGGTGAGTGCCACAGCACCTGGCACACTCAGTCTCTCCAACCCGAAGGACCTCAGGCATTTCTTCACTCTTACTTTTGCAAAAGGCCTGTTGCTTGCACTTAGTACAAACACTTGTATTAAAGCAAGTTTAGCGAAGGCAAATTAGCTTTTTTTGTTTTCTTGCAAATTTATGGTGGAAGAATATAGAGCAGTTTGAAAAGGTGGTATAAGGATGTAATTAATCTTGGATAGAGGCAGAAATGTGAAACTTATAGCTCTTGTGGTGTTGACAATTCTTGCCCTGTTTTCAGGATTACTAGTGTTTGCCCAAAAGCCTCGGGTCCTGGAAATAAGAGGAAATCATACACAAACCTGAAATTTCTTAAGGAAAAAAAGTTTCTAACTCCCCTGGAGACAGACCATATCTAGGATAGATTTTATGATTTAAACTTCAGAAGTGAAACACCTGGAGACAAACAGAAAAGTGGTAACTATTTGTTTTAATCCAGATCTGTGACAGTTGTATTTGACAGCACCATTTTTGTGTGAGAACAAGCAACCACAGATACATGGCCTCTGTGGAGGGAGGAGGCCCATTTTACATGGGAATTGACTCTACCTCCATTTTGGATGTTTTCCCTCTTCTCACTGCCTTAAGCAACAGTCAGAACAGACTACCATAAGCTGATGATTCTAAGTCAAATGAATTAATTCCTTGGTATTATGTATTTAGCCCAGTAGCTCTTTCACATAAATCTTGGTAAAGCGAGTAAGTACCAAAGTAGCTTTGAAGACCAGGACACCAAGGCAAAAAGAGCTCAGCATGCCAAGAAAGTGCAAAGCTATCCTTATATTCATGCAAAGCAACAGGGAAATTTTTGAGCTGGAAAAAAAGTTAACCTAAAATGATATAAAATGTCAGCCTACTTCATGGTAAGTTGCTCAGGATGAGTCACACAGAGCCCTTAGGGAGGGGGAAGTGGAATCCCCTACTCAGTTAAGGTTGCATAAATAGGCTGGTTGATTTTTATTACTTTTTTTCTTCTCACATTGGATTTGTTTGCGATCATATTGGTGAACCACACACGTTTCCTTATTTAGGCTTCTTTTCTTCATTAGTTTGCTGAGCTGCCTGGAACCCAAGATGGTTGTTGTTGTAGAGACAACAATCTGTGCACACGAGGAAAAAATTTAAAAAAGCACAACCAAATGTAAAACACCTCCCCCCCACACACATGAAAAAGAGAAAAAAAGATTAAAAGGTGGTTAAAATGAGTAAGAGACAGGTTGTGAATTCTTGAGTCTGTATATTGCTTCATAGGCAGTGAAATGGTATTGATGGAATGTGTAAGAGCTAAGAGACAGCATATAAACCAGATTCCTAACGCCATCATAATATTGTTTAGATGCTTCTGCGAGAAGTAAACCTAGGGAATGAGCAAATTGCTTTTGAGAGGTCAATCTGACTACATTCGCTGAAAGTTTTTTAATAGTGTAGCCTGTTATTTCTCATTTCCATTCTACATGAGCTTCAGGCTACATGCTGCCAAGGGGGCACCTTAAGTTTCAAAAAGAATCTCAAGGACATAGGTTCTAGCAAAGGCAGGAAGAGGAAATGTCCCTTCTGTTTCCCACTGTTAGGACAGTAGTTTCAGGAGTTGTAGAATTGTGTTTTGTTTTTTCAAGCTAAGGACTTCCCCCCCAGAACTAATCCACTGCACCTCAGCAAAGAAACAGATGAAAATCTGAACTCCTGGATATCAAAAGAAGAGACCCCATTCTCTTCCAGGGAGATTGTACAAGATTTTACATAAAAACTCTGAGCTGGCTGATGCTGGACAGGAGCCAAGAAACATGGGGGCTGAAAACACTCTCTACCTTCTGAAATCAGAGCTGAAAAGTTGCATATTTTACTTCCATTGCAATTCTGATCAGATAATTTAGATGTTTCTCTTCCTCTCTAAACACAGTTTCAACAAAGTGGGCTGGTTTTCAAGGCAACCTGTTTCTGATTATGCGTTGGAAAAGCAGGATCTCAGCTCCTAGAAACTTGTGAAAGATAATGAATGAATTGAGAATACAGAATTGCTCATTAGCAGACGTAGAGTTAGAACAGCAATTTTCATTACTTTTATTTGTCTTGCACCCTCCTTTTGTGCTACTGCCTTACTTTTCAAGGCATACATGAATGAGGGCAGTGAAAGGGGATGTGAGGCAAAGAAACAAGCCTCAAAATTTGAGTTGTCCATGCCAAAAATTAGGGACTAGAATTAAAACAGAAAGGAAAAGGGAAATCTGCTGATCTTTCTTTATAATTAATTGGCCTCATGTATGACTTGATCATCTGGTATACATCTCCTTCATAGCAGTTTTCATTTGATTTCTCCCCCCCACCTGCCAGTATGTCAGGTCAGAGAGGAATGATGGCTCACTGCACTGTGACAAGTGTGCTTGAGTCTGTGAATAAAGTTATAGGGAGTCCTGGTAAAAAGATGTGGGGTCTGGAGAGAGTTGCTAATCCGGAAGAAAAGCTAACTGGATTGTTTAGCTATACAGCTAAACAAGTACAAAACCAATTCTACTCAATTTATTCAAAAGGCATAAACAGCGAGAAGAAAGAGAAATTTAAGATGATCTAAAACAACTTTGAAGTAATAGAATGACACAGATATTTTGGATATACTCTGTAGAAGCACCAAACCTGAGATTTGTTGTTGGTGAACAATATTCCCATGGCAAGAGAAGGATGATCTACATATTTGGTTTCAGCTCACAAGTATTTGATCTGGAACTGTTCTGGAGTAGAAGAAATGAACTGGAATGTGCTCAGGGAGAGACAACTGAGATTGTCAACATGAGCAACAGAAGTACACACAGAAGCTACATGTCCTGCTTATTGTCAGACATTGTCTCCCACAGAACACATCTGAGAGCTTGCAGAGGTTCTTGACCCCAAACACCCATCAGCCATTTGCAGAAGCAAAGGTGGCCCGGCATGAACAACAACTTTCTCCCATCAAAGCCCAGCTGAAACTATAAACCAGCAAGATTTCAGCTTCATGCTCCTCGAATCTGGCTGAGCTGCCTTTTGTGCCAGTCTGTGCTGACCATTCCCAGCTGATCTAGAATCTCTTTTTCAGCCTCTAACCAAATTGCTTTCAGATGGGTTTGCTGGGTTTTCGATGAACAAAGGGACTGAGTTACTTCCATTAAAGTTGATGATGCCTTAACGATGGTTAAAACAGAAATCTGGTTTTGTGTCAAGTGAGGACATCCTCATCGTGGCCACTCAGTGGCTTTGTTCATGAGCCTATTAATTTTATCCAGACTAGACTGACTTATATTAAATATAGGATCAAGCCAAGTATTCAACATTACTTTTTCTAAGACCTTGTAACTGTGGCTATTAAATGCTCATTAATGCATGACTTCAGTGATGCTTTAAGATTCTGTATCTACTTAATTGTTCCCAATACCAAGACCACAAGGTCCTTAACAGGGCTCCTGGATGGACCCTCAGCAGTCACAAATGGTAATATCATGAGGTTGTTTTAACCTGAAAGGCAGTGTGGCTGCTCACTGTGCTGATTCTTGTGCTCAGTTCTCCCTGAAGAGAGAAGCCACTGGACAGCTTCTGTGCCCAGGGAGATCCAGCTGAAGTGTGAGGGTAATTTCCTGACCCTCTTTGTTTGCCTGTTTTCCTCCATGTGTGATAACTAGCTGATAAAGAAGAGAGGTTCAGATGTCCTATCACATTACAAGGGCTGCAGTTGAAAATGCTGCAATGGCCAAATGATGAGAAGTTAGTACTACTAGGCTAAGCAAGAAAGATGATTGCAGGTGAATATAGTCAAATTTGGAAGGTCAGTAAATAATATTAAGCCTAGAGGGGAAAAGAAAGCTGCTCCTAATAGAAGTCAGTGGAGTGAAATTCCCATCACACCGAGCAGAGATACAGGATGGAAAACAGAGGTTAACAGAGAGCACAAAGCAACTGTGAAATATAATTGCATTTAATCAAACCAAAGTGACTTTAATTAGACCAGCTAACTGCTCAATTTTACTTCACATTCATTTGAACATAAGACCTAGTACTGGAAATTAGCGACTAAATTTTTGCATACTGTCTTGGACTTTTGTCGTTCTTTTGTTAAGGGGAAGAAGGAGAGGGAAGTTGAATTTCTCTCCTAAAACAGGAAGGCACAATCATTAAACCAGCAGTCATTGAGAATAACTGGGTGGAGGAAGGCAGATGAATATATCCTTACAGAATAAACAGCTTTGCAAGTGGAAAAGGTTCTGATGTTTGATTAAGGGGTGGAGGTGAGATGTTTTAAATTATGGGCAAGAAGTGTAGGAAGTAATACCATGACAGTAAAATAAATTGATAGCTGTCTTTGGACTTGTAGGGATATAAAAGTCCCTCGTGTGATGAATATTTTTGTTGTATTTGCTTCACTGGTAGAGTGGGATATAAAAGATGAGTTCTATTGCACCTATGGATTCGCTTCAAACCCTGTGTGGTGGTTGGAAGCTCAGAAAGGCTTTCCAAAGCCTTATCTATTGTCTGAATGGAATCATAATGACACTTGTAATGGTAGTCCCTTATGGATCATTAGAAGGAGCAGTTCTGAATGCTGGAATGAGTGCTATGAGTGCTCCTGTGCTAGGATAGCTGAGGTTCCTAATGGTTCTCCCAACTGCAAGTGGAAGTGAGGACTGTCTAAAAAATTTATATATATATATATATATACACACATATATACATACACACATATATATATTTAGAAAGCTAATTATCTCTCTCCAGTGTTTTCAAACGGGCTGCGAAGTTCTGTGTAATCCGTGCAATGACATGGAAGATAAAGATGAGCAATTAGTTGCAAATACGTAGCTAATTAGAGAATAAACTGAAGGAGAGATGAACAGGACCAGTCCCAAACATGGAGCTGTTTGGTGCTCCTGGAATAAGTATCTCATCAGTTGCCTTTACATGGAGCAAAGGACTTCAAACTGCCACTTTTTCTGAGCTACACTGCAAATTAGGATTTGCTGAGAAACATACTGTTTTATCACAAATATGTGCAGCTTAAAATAAATTAATTAAGGAAGGAGGTTATAAGGAAGCTATACTCAATTTCCATGTCATGAAACTGCTTTTGTGGTCATGACACAATCTGACAGGGTCTACTAGCATACGGATAAAAGAAGTGGATCTTGGAGCCTTGCCAGTGCTACATTACAGATTTTATTTCTGTCAAGGGAAATGGTCATTATCACTTGCAGTGTAGTAGCCATCACCATTTATTGTGTTATATTTAAGAGAAAGTAATATTGGAAAAACTTTTGTTTGTAGAAAGGTGGGGGTTTGGAAGAAACAGCCATTGCTTTGAGGGAGATTTCTGATCAAAGAAAGAAACGTGGTGGAGGATCCTTGTGTCAGGGCTCCTCTGGTGTTCCAGCTGTTAAAAAGTCAGCTATTGAAAACAACAGACATGGTACTTTTTTCAGCTTGGGGAACCTTGACAGTGCAAGAACACTGTAGTTGGTAGATTGTCAACACCAAAATGCCAATGACCGCGATCAGAAGATGATCCAAGGTGGGAGGTTGAAGTGGATGAAATTCTGAAGGCAGTAAGTCAGAGTTAGAATGAGAACTGCAGTGAGTGTCAGAGATGCTCAGTACAAATGAAGGTGTACGTGGGGAGGAAATTAAATGCCCTGTTAGAGCTGTCAAGGAGTTTCCTTTGGGTAATGATAAGTTGTAGTGGCTTTGGTGGCTTTGGTTCCAAGTAATTGATTGGGTCAACTTGTGGATAGTGCTGCAGAAGGCAAAAACAAATGACTTGGACTGAATGAATCAAGTATTTGTTGCCAAGTGTCAGATTAAACAGCTGTTTAAATTACACTGAGCCTCTGTACTTTATTTCTTCAAATACCATCCCTTCAGGGGATACAGCTCAGAGGAATCTTTTTCTTTCTTAAATCTGAAAGGACTGCATGTCTACTGTGTGTATCACACTACTTTGTGGGAAAACAACCTCATCAATCACAGGCCCACCAAAGAGAGGATCGTAAGCAGGATGCCTGGGTGAGTGATCTAATACAAGTGGGGATTAACACAATTCCCACTCCACAGAGCTCAAGGACTAGGCATGAGTGAAGTACTGGGCAAGAAGAGGTGCAGGCTGGAGCAGCCATAAATTTCACTTTTGTTCTATATACTTTCAGGATTGGGCGTGGATCTAGACTGTACCCCACTCAACTAATTTGGGAGGTTATGAGTGCAAGGTGGGGAGGAAGGTGGAAGACTGTCTTTTTGAAGCCAGTGTTAGAAGGCAAGACATGAGAGGAAGTCTGTGAGACTGGGAAATGTGTGTGTTTGTGTGAATGTGTTGGGGAACAGGTGGGCTTGTTTGACCTTTTTTCTATTTTTTTTTTCAGGATGTATTTTTCTGATTTTGGATCTGTCATACTAGACCACTTGATAGATCAAGTATGAGGTGAAACCACTTTGTAACAGACTTATCAAATGAATCAAAAGTTTCCTCTTACCCAGGATTGCTCAAGGATGCTTGTTACCTAACATTTGTAACTATGTTTTGAGAGTCTGCTTGTGGGAGTTCTGACTGTTCTGGCATGTTCTGGCATGTTCTGACTGTTCTGGCATGTCTTAAGTCTTGTCTTGTTAATTCTTTGTCCAGACACAAAACATAGAATATTTCCTTCTAGAAAGATGGAATCAGCTTAAGTCATTGATGCTGAATTCATTGGGAAGGAGAGGAAATGAATTAATACTGTATTTTACCTGAAAGAAAGATACTTATCTGGCTTTGCAGACATTGTAAATATTGATAAAAAGATGCATTTAAAAATCTTGATTATTTTATTGCTCTCCTCCCTTATGCAACAACTGAACCCCAGCCAACAGGGTCTTTGAAGGAGGGTTCACTTGTTGACCAAACCTCTTCACGAGTGTGTTGTCACGATAGACTATCACAGCATGACTCTACCGCAAAGAAGTACATAACTGGTGGTTTGACTTGCAGACAGTCTCGTAAATATTGTTTGCTTTTCCTTAGTTTAGTCTTGCTGTTTCACTGTTCTGTGATACATTGTGCAAAAGGAGGATTTTCTGCTGGAAACCCAAAGTAAGACCTATTAGTGTCCTGTTTGTTACAGCACAGTTTGCTCAGCAGTTTGGCTACCAAGGAACATGTACCTTGAGTAGCTCACTGAAGAGTGTATTCACTCCTAAAGTGAAGCCAAAGCGTTTTCACACACTGTCACAGCAATTGCTCCTGTTCCAAGGCAGGGCTTGATCTCCTGGTGTGTGCATGTGGGGTGGGAGAGCCTGCAAACAACACTGCTCTGGTGGTATGTTGTGGTGGCTAAGGCCACTTTACACCCCTCAAGTTACCTTAAAAGTAGTCTCTCCTTACAACACTGTGCCAGAAAGTTCTCCCTCTGTCTAGATTCTGCTGGTCACTGGCGCTCTCCCCCCTCCCCTCCCTTTTCCCATTGGCCTCTGTTCTGTCATTCAACCTTGCCTCTGCCCCCTAGCCCTCAGACTATTGGTTTTGGATGCTCTGCCTGCCTTTGGGAGCTCTCGGGATAAAACGGGCATGAGCTTTCGAGTTGTTCATTCTTGCCTCCGTTCCCTTCGGGTGTGTTGCCATTAAACGCCTCGGAATTGCACGCAGAGAATCCCTCTCGCCTCTCTGTCTCCAGTTTGTGCACAGACTGTGGGTGTGAGCGGCTGTTCACAACCACCTGTGAAGGTGAGACTGTGTGCACCCATAGGTGCTGGGAGAGCGCTGCCTAAGCGTGTCCACGAGGGACCCAGCAGGGACAAACACGGCATCGATCCACCGAAACCCTCACTTCTTTAGTGGTACCTGATACTTAGCAAAATACTCATCCTGTGGTGTGTATATAAGCAAAATCCCTGATGTGGAGCCAAGGAGTAAATATATGTCTAAGTTTATTCTCCACGTTTCAAGCCAGTAAATTTAGTAGAGTAAGTACCTGCATCATGAGTATTTGAGATGCAGCAATCTACAGTGGTAGAACTTGGAAACTGAATTTTCATTTAGGCTGCATTAGGGTGCAATCAAACCTTTAGATAAGATGCTGTCTGTAGGGTGGTGGAAGCAAAAATATGACAGCTACCTATGCTAGATCATAACCAGAACTCAAGGCTACCAAAGTTGTTTAAAGTTGAAGGCTGGCGAATTGCCATCACTGTGCTTGGCTTTGCCTTTGAGTGAAACAGAAAAGCAATAATGTTCAGTGCTGTGCAGAACCTTACTTTAAGAATTCAGGATGACCTGACATCCAAATAGCTCATACCCTCAAGAAGCATTTACTTATTTTCTTTTTGAGGTTTTATTTTGGACAGAGAATTGCTTTTAAAGGCAGAAAGGACTGTATTTTTTCTCTTATTATTTGGTATAAACTGCAAGTAAATTGTATATGTCCCAGGACTACAGTATAAATGCTTTCAACAGACTGGCTGGTTTGTGATTCTTTTATTTGGCTGGTTTGTTGGGGTTTTTTTGTGCTTGCTTTTCCGTTTTTTAGTTGTTTTTTTTTTTTTTTTCTTTCATTTCTCTTTTAAAATAAATTGAAGTGGGAGCATTGTTTATGTGTATTTATATGATGGTTCCCTTGTTCAGCTCAGTTTATGCAAGAAAATATGAAAAGTTCTCTGTGTAGCACTGATTCCAAGCAGCATCTGAGGATGGTCTGCCTGGATGCAATGGAAATACTTGACACTTGCAGGCACAGAAAGAAATCGGTGTTATTGTTGCTGACTTGATGAGAGAGGTGGTATATGGACTAGTCACATTACTAACAATGTGAAGCATTGCCACAGGCTCTTCAAAATCTTCCTGGACATCCATCACCTTTACAGACAGATGGTGCAAAGATGCAGGGCCTGATTAAAATAAAGGGTAATTTTTTTTATTTTAAGTCATTTTTGGTTTTAAGTCATTGCTAATTTAAGTGATCCTAACAGCTGAGAGCACCACCCAGTACTCTGACTGGTCACCCTCCAGGGGCTGGGGTCTCACAGGGGCAGGTCTAGAAGGTAGGTGGGAGGGTCCAATTCATTCTCTCCATCTACAAGTATCCACTGATGTGTTCTGAAGCTTGGAACACTGATTTGCAACTCAGTGTCTCACTGCTTGCATCTAAACTACTTGGAATTGTTTTCATGGCATACAAAGATCAACTGCAAAACTTCACTTCTGTTATTGAGCGCAAGGCTTTGAGAAATATGAAAGTTTAGCTCATGGAAGTGAACTAGAAAAGATTTCAGATTGTCCACCCTAGGCTTAGAAACATGAAACCTGCTACAGATAGAAATTGCAAGTGCATTTTACTTCCATTAACTTTTGTCTAAAAACATATATATAATGAACACTTTTCAAATGTATTCAAAATACAAACAAATCTTTGCTTACTTCTATTAGGAAAGCAATTTGTTTGCTGGAAGCAAAATGGAAATCCATTTGCCATATAAATAAGAGAAAAAAATCAAAAGCTTTTCACTTTTCAGCCAACGTGAAAGAGAACATATTTTCCCAATGCTGTAGTACATGGGTGTTGGCCAAGGGGTATATAAAGTAAAAAGACAAACTGGTCTAAAAATTCTCTAGAGAACAGAAAAAAAAAAAATAGATTGGTATAAATTATTTTCCTTAGCTTTTTTACAGTTAATTTCTTGTCTTATTTGTTCAAACCTCTGTAATGGGAATATTAGTATATTGGCAGAGAGCATCAGATTTGGTATATAGCAGAGAAGTAATGGCAAATGAATCCCTAAGGTTTAATGCAACGGTTCCTGTTGGTGGAAGGCACATCAGCTCTCACCTTTGCTTATGGGGAGAACGGTAGATTTACAGAATGCAGCCTATTTTTTCTTGGCTTCTTGCATAGCACAACAAATGAGGAAACTGCTCTTGGTGGGGCAGTGATGATGAAGCATATATTTAATATGCAGGGAGGAAGTTAATAAGGTGGAATTGTTCCTTCCCAATTGAACCCTGAACAGGGAACATAGTGCTTAAGAAAAAAAATTGACAGACCTTGGTGAAAGTTCTGTTTAGAAAAGGTCCACTGTAGATCAAAGGATGTAATTTCAGAAGTCCCTGGATCTTGCAAACAAAAATTTCTTAAGCAAATAGTTCCATGCTGTAAACTTACCGATGGAAAGCTTTTGACTAAGAAATTATCTTCCCCATTGAAGACTATAACAAAGTGAGAAGACAAAAATTGTGCCAAGTCCCCATGTTTTGGAAAAATCATGCATTTACATTTAGCCTATCTCCTGTATTGGCACTTGGGGTGTTAATCCCCATCAACTCTCTGCTCACTGTGCAAACTTACAAAGTTTCTTTCCCTGGCCCAGGTTGTAAATGTGATCCTAAAGCCACTACAGAAAGGAAGGTTGGGCAAGGCTTCCTTTGTTCATGTGCTATCTCTGAATGTACACAGGCACATCCTATTTGGCATAAAGCAACTCAGGTGTTATGCCAATTTTTAGCATTTTATTAATCCCTGATTTTAAAAGATTGATCTTATTTTAGTGAGAATGGGTTAACCTCTGCCTCACAGTTCTGTTAAGTCTAGAAGCTTCTTGTACCCATTTGGACAACCACAGGAGCTAGAAACCCTTGTGGTGACCAAAACAAATAAGTGCTCTGACTATAACAAATTTCAGAACAAGTGATAAATTAGTGTACTGATTTCTCAGCTATTTTAATACTGTCTGAAGAAGGTGCATAAATAAATAACAGCTGAATATACTTACTTTAACAAATTAAAATTGTCTGTGATATTTTTCCAAGTGCCACTTAATAGAACTTAGGAAATTAATAGCAACAGTAAAACTCTGCTCAGGAAGCATCTGGAGAGTCACCTACTCTTTGTTCCTGAGCCCCCTTTCCTTACTTTTCTGACATACGGAGTTAATCAGAGTCAAGAGGGTTCCTTGTGCACTTAAGTCAGGGGCATGATCATTTCCAAAACAGTGCAGACCCCGCCTTCTCCTGTGCTGTGCAAGTCTGAGGTTGCCTGGCTCCGTCATTGGATTTCTGTTCCCATTACTACATGTAAATATTAAAATATTGTTAAGCGATCCAATCTCCTAGAGGCTATTCCGTGCCTATATGTTGCTGGATGGAAATGTACCTTCTTGGACAACTTGGTTTCTGTTTTTCCCTGTCTCTCTCCCATGCTTGCCTTGGGCTGAGCTAGGTGATCTAAAAGCCTATGAGAGAAAAAGAAGTGACATGCACAAGGTCTGTGAACGGCGCTTGGAGGAACCTGCTCTGCCTGAAGATGCCCCTGCTCCTTGCAGTGGGGTTGGATCAGCTGACCTTTAAAGGTCCCTTCCAACTCAAATCGTCCCATGATTCTAGGAAAAGCTAAGAAATTTTTATCTCCAGTACAAGCCACTGCAGGTTCCTCAGAGGCTGAAGTAAAGCACAAATCAACAGGAAAAAATGGTTCAGATTTCTGTGAAAACAAAGGGCCCAAATAGAACTGGCCTTTGGTTGACATAATAAAAGCTACTGAAGGTCCTATACTAATTTCTTCTCATAATCAGCTTTTTTATGGGGAAAACCATATGTGTCTGGCTGTTGTGTCTGATAAGCTTGTTTTAGGAAAACTATTATATGATGGAACTACTAGCAACTGAGAAAAAGGTCTCAGGAGGAATTTAGATTCCCGTATTCACTTTGTTTTTCTTCTTCCCTCCACATGTTTATTTATGGAACAGCTGAATCTGGGTAACGCATGAAGTGTCATGGAAGGGCTGGAGACGCTTTGCTATTCTGAAAGAAAATTTAATTTCTTCAGGCAGAGAATCCCTCTTGAGAGCCCTGAAATTATACTGAATGGATTTAACGTCTTATTCTCCCCTGCTTTATGGTTTAGTTTGGGGTTTTTTTTGTTGCCAGTTTTCTTCAAGTAGAATGTGATAAATAAAAAATAATTCCTGTCCTGTTAATAGGAGGGTGATCTCTAGTGCAGAGTTAAACGGAAATATACCCACACTTCTGCATTAATTTAATCTGCTTTCATTAACTCAGAGTAGGTCTGCTTATTTTTTTCTGATTCATGGGGTTTTATTTTTAGCATCCTTCTCTTCCTGTCTTTGGGGCCCAGATCAGATAGATAAAATCAGATTTTTTTTCTTATTTAATAAGCCTTTCCTGTAAAACAGCAAGTCTTGAATGATTTCACCAAACAATTGGAAGAGACTGGAAAGGGAGGATGTAACAAAGCAGGATCAGGGTGTGTGCAGCACAGTCACCAGATGCAGGGATATTGTCTTTATCCCAGCACTTGGAAAGGTACATCTGGAGTGTTGTTTTGGTTCCCACAGTATGATGAAGACGTTCACAAACTTGAGAGAGCTCAATGGAGGGCCAATAAGCTGTTTAGGGGGCTGGAGCACAAGATGATGATGATAAATTAAAAAAGTAAGCTGGACAAAGCCCTAAGCAATGTGACAGAGTAAGACAATCCCTAAACATGAGTTTGAAGCTGATTTATTATATAATTCTATGATTGATGCAATCCAGATAAACAGGATACTTTTTATATACTCTGTTGTTCAAAGTGTTTACAATAAATGGTGAGATAGAAGAAATAGGATTAAGGTTTTATTCATTTTAAGGAAACTGGGAGAGACTAGCTAAAATGACTGCCCAGATAAAAAATCAGAGGCTTTGGCTTGATGCCATGTAAAGACAGAAGACAAAAGCTCTTAGAGAAGAACAGCTGTGTTAAGGACATACTTTTGGGATGTTTCAGAGGGGTTTGATGGGTGGAGACGAGTGTCCTGGTCAGTAGAACAGGAGCCTTTGGAAGTTACAAAGAAATTAATTGAAATTTTAAAGTTGTTGGATATCATATTATGTATTCTGATGCCCAAATACAAACATATTACCCAATCATTTGGCTCTTCACCTTTTTAACTGTATGTACATCTATGTACATATATACCTCAAATATATATAAATACATATATATATATATAGATATACTTATATAACTAGTATTGCTGGTCATAATGCTAATAATTTAACATGATACAATGTTAAATGTGCCTTTTCTAGGCATGTATTTTATTTTATCCCTGGGTTTGGTTTGCATTTATGCAAACTAGGCCATGAAGAAATTGTGATGAACTACCAGGCCACATTAAATTATCATCAGACATCTTTTACTAGCAAGGTAACCAAATGAAGAAAGCAATATCTAGCAGTGATGACAATTGCCATAACTCTCCATATAAATCTGGGAATGCTAATGATCCCATTAGTCTGGTTCAATAAATCATTGATAGGAAGCAGCTTGAAGTTTGGATTCCAACTTCTATTCCACAACAAGTCATATCTGCTGAGATGAAGCAACCACTGGAACAGCCTGTTCCCTTACATTCTGGAAATGGTCCAGCTCATCTTCAAAGCCCAGTTCTGATCTAAACAAATACCTTAATTTTCCTTAGGAAAGCCTGATCTATGCTTTGCTCATTTTCTTGTCAGGATTTTCTTGTCAAATAATGGATCTTGGCAAAGTTAAGCTTTATTACACATGCTAGACATTTTGTTCCTTTCTTTTTGTCCTTGTTTTGGCAAAAGAATTGGGATATTTCTAAACATTGGAAATCCCTTCATGTCTCATTTTTTTACGAGGTCAAAAAATTAATGAGTAAGGCTGATCTTGGGGCAGCATCAGCATATGTTTCACCCACAAGCTATCTGCAAGTTCAGAGGGGCACTTTTTTTATTTCTTTCTCACCAGACCTTTCTGATACTAAAAACTGCGTAGCCGTTGGAAGGCACCAAACTGCATTAAAAAAACCCAAGCCAAGCCAAAACCTAAACCAAAAAACCACAGCTGGATTTCCAAAATTTCAAGCCATATCCAGGTAGTAGCTCAAGTACAAGTCAGTGAAATCATCATGACTTGCTGCGTGTCACTTGCCTCTGAGCAGGCTGGGTTCAGGCCCTGGGGATGGCACCAGGGCACAGACATCAGAAATACGTGCTGGTTTCCAGTGCAGCAGCCCCTGCCCTGATATGTGTGTGCAGAGACTGCCAGACCTTCAGGAGTGCACATACACGTGCACACACGTGTGCTTAACCAGGATTTATAAGATGACCTTGATCGTATTCCTAGCGCAGGGCAGCTTGCATGGAGTTGGCCCATCTGTGGGGAGAGTCTACTGAGTACCAGGGTGTAGTGGTTTGGCCCAAAATACTCATTACTGTTTATCTTCTGCGAGATAAGAATTAGGAGAAACGCAAAGCAGGCACCAAACTTGAAAGAATATAAAGAAGTTTATTAACAGACCTAAAAGAAGAAAAAAATCATACCCCACCTTCAGAACTCTTCTTCCTCCCCCCACCTTTCTCCCTTCTCCCACTGACAATGTAGAAAGACAACCCTTGAGATGTTCAGTCTGTTTACCACTTCCATAATAACCTTGTTCAGTCCATTTAGGAAGAGGAGTCTCTCTTGCCCATGCTATGAAAACATTATCACAACGAGATAGCGGCCCACTTCCAAATAACTTTGTTCAGTCCATTTAGGACTGTGAGTCCCTTCCCCCGACTTGCAGCTTTTCCCACAACTGCTTTTGAGGGTCCACTCTTGAAGTTTTTTGGGGTACAATTTTAAGGTTGAGCCGTTCAGAAACAAAAGTTCTCTACAGTCATCTCTAGGAGCATTTCATCTCTAAGAACAGAGGCCCTTCTCCTTCCCTGGGAGCAAAGGGTTTTCCTCATCTTCATCGTTAGGACTATCTCTGGGAGCATCTCCAGGAACTGAGGTTTTCTCCTTTCCCATTTGGAGCAAAAGTCCTCATCGCTTCCATCTCTCCCTGTCCAAACTTCCCATGAAATTACAGCTGCATCAGCATCTGCCTATCTCAGCGCAGGTGCTTTTGCTCACAAGTACAAGTTGAACGCTCCACCCCCCATGCCTTCATGAAATTACAATGGGTACTCTGATAGATCATAGCTTTACAACAGAATTTCAGCTTTAAGCATCTCCTCTTTCTCCTCCCTCAGGTTTTCAGCTCTTCACAGCACTAAAAGGGTTAATCTCACCTAGGCCTGGCAGCTGGAATGTTGCTTATCTTTGTTGGTCACATGATCTCTGCTGGACATCGGTGCAGCTTCAGCTGAATCTTGGCTGTACTGGAGAGGGGGGGGGGAGCCGAGCCGCTCTGTCTGCACAGAGCAGGGCTGGGGGGGGCGGGGGTCCGCAGGTGGAACAGGGCCCATCGGCTCCAGGATGGCCGTGGCCCTGCCCGGCCTGGCCCAAGCTATAAAGCTTCACCAAACAGCTGTACAAAAAGCATAAATTTTTGGTTCAGACAGAAATCTTGGTGTGGGACTTCTTCATGCTCTTCAGTAGGGCTTGATGAAATGCTTCCATTTGTTTTTGGAGATGTGTTCCCAAGGGAATGAAAAGTTGGAAGATGAAAAATGCTCTTCAGCCATACAGATTTTAGTAGAATTCTGAGAGGTGTTGTGTTTAGTGTTTGGACAAGGCACTTTTATGCAAAAAAATTTAAATTTATGGATGTGCTGCTCCCACAGGGAACAATGCTGATGAGACTGGAGTATTAGAAGACTTGAAGGGCCAGGAAAGGGAAGCTGTGACAAACTGAAGGCAGTGCACAGAAAGTAGCCAGCGTCCACCTGTCAGAGCTTTTCTTAATCACATACATCTTGTTGCTTGCATCTAGGAATGGCAGCTGCCTTACCTGGAGTCTGCAGTCAAGATAACGTTTAGCTACATGATCCTCAGGACTGAAACAGCAATGTCAGAGAATTTTTAACCCCTAAGTTGCACATGGCTGGGTGCTGGTAAAGGACAGCTCCAGGATCTGTGCTTCTCTCACTGGTGTCTTGTGCAACCTCAGGGCAGGAGCTAGTTTTGCTGCTTGTGACTATGCAAGGTTTGGATTAGTGGCTGGTCTGCTCTATGCCAGGTTCCCAGCTGATAACCAGGTCAGCTGTGGATAACATCAGATTTTCTAAACTGTCTCCTTCTGAGAAAAGAATGGGTGTTTCACAGGAATAAACCAGAACATCATCCACTGATGACAATAAATTTCTTTCTTTGGTGGTCATCAAGCTTGCTGGGATATTGGAGCTTGAAATTAGACAAACTGGATATCAGTCAGGCCAGAAAGGCCACCTGAACAGGGTGAAGTGGCAAGTGACTTACAAGAACAAACACTTCATTTACCACTGAAGGTGTGCTGGAGTAGCTCTGGCACTGGTTGTGCTCTGCAGGTACCTGTTGAATGCAGGGCAATTGACTTCCAGGGCTCAACTTCCCAAGAAATAGGCAACAGGCAATGTGCTGTGGTTGCTAAAAAGCAAATCAGGATCCCTGTGGACTGTCATATCCTGTTTATAATTTCTTCTTTTCTATCTGCATAGAAAAATGAAAAATGGTTTGTAAATATGCTGAAGATCTGGGACTGGGGAAATAGTTTGTCCCTGCTGGTGACTACATGGCAAGATCCTAGATGCAAACAGTGAAAACTGTTCCTGATGTGTGAGAGCAAAAAGGGGCTGAGTACTGCTGCTCCGTGTTTAAGTCAATGAATTTTCAGCCTCTTGGCTATTCCCTGTCTGCATCTGTCATTCCTGATGAGTGGTCTCTTTTCTGTAGAGAGCTTGTCTGCCTTTGGTTGTGTTTTATTGCTCCCACTGTCCTTCTATTAAAATGGGACAGGTTTCTGTACTGCAAGGGAAAAATAGTGATTGCAGCAAGTGAGGAATAAGCAGCAACCATGGCCAATGCTTCATCTTGACTTAATGCAAATATCCAAACAAAAAAATTCTCAGTAAGAAAGAAGGAAAAACTTCACAGCAACAAAGAGCAGAATCTAGAAACCATGAGACTGGATGGGGTAGCAATTCATTTATTATCTTGGTGTGCTTTGAGGGAGTGCTTTTGAAATATGCATAAAAGGAATTAATAGAGTATATAAATGATAAAAAAATGTTGTATAGTATTTTAATTTGTATGCAGTCTCTCATCTTTCACTTCAGGGAGCTCTGCAAACAAATTTTCACTTAGCCTCTTCATTTGTGTGTGAGGTGGTGAAGTATTGTCTCTATCTCACACATGAATAAATTATGATGCAACACCAGATTTGAAGAAAGCAGCTTTTGCAGACCTTTGGGGTCCTGTTTCCCTGTGAATTCTGGCACCTTTGTATGCCAACAGCCCAGGTGGCTGCAACTCTAAGGCTGGGAAGGGAGTGCTGCTTCTCTGAATTGCAGAGAAGCCAGAAAGAAGGGAGTAATTGAGGAAAGTTGAAAGAGATCCAACAGTAATGTTACAGCTGGATTTTTGTATTTTTTATTTAATCCTCCTAGGTTTTACTGTTTTGTTTTGTTTTGTTTTGTTTTGTTTTGTTTTGTTTTGTTTTGTTTTAAAGCACACATTTACATTTTCAGTTTGGAAGCTGAATACCCCCTCACAGTGTTGTTTTTACAGCAAGACTAGAAATCACGCCCCAGTGCTGGAACTTTCAGAGATGTGGACACACTTTTCTAGTAACACCATTCTTCAGCTCCACAGCAAACACAGGATGTGTATAACATTGCTGACCAGGTCCTGCCATTGGGTGTATAATTTTCCCCAGATTAGTATCTGTCTCAGAGCCCCAGACCCCAGAACTGTCTCAGCAGGGTATGCAGAACTGAATTTCACTACACCAAAGACTATGGTCTGGACACAAGAGGGTGGCAGCTGGTGATTTTTACAGGAGCAGCTAGGTCTACTAGGAGTATCCTTCCTCTTATGCTTCTGGATCTTTGAGTTGCTGAAGGCAACATGCAGCCTTTTTGCAGTTCAGCTGGAGGCAAATGCACATCAGCAGCATTGCTGGTCCACTGCCTGAGGTAACTGCTTACTTTCCCTGTGTCCAGAGTTGGCTTTGGTCTGATCAGAGATGAATAAGAAGGGATGATGCAGACCACTTTCTCCTTCAATAGCATGTGTTGTAAGGGTCTTTCATCTTAGGGATAGAAATAAGGCTGCAAACTTCAACTGAAGTGTATTTGTGAGTACAGATGAGGGCTGTCTGTCTCCCTATGAGTGATGCATAAACCTTTCATTTTCCTTCTTTATGTTGTACTTGAGTTTTTCCATAGCAGAAGTGATGCTGAAAAGGAGGTGAGGACTGAGCTAGCAGTACAGCAGACTTACAGTGTGACTGCAAGCCTGGGAGAAACATCGCAAACATCAGCAGCACCAGAGAAAAATATAGAGCAACTGGTAAATTCAATTTCCACAATACATTAGTTTCTTCAACCCTTTCTACAATGAGTAGTGATTCTTCATTACATTGAAGAACAGCTGGTAAGGAGAAAATTGATAAGGCTTTAGTGCTGTTGCTTGATTATTGTTCCCAAAGACTCTGTGTCTTGGCACATCATCGTTCAAGAAGATAAAGGAAAAAACCACATTGCAATTAGTTTGGCTTCAATTTACCATTTACATTAAAGAATATATCCAGCTTCTTTCTCTGCTTTTGCATGGATCTGATGGATGGATGTACTTTGCATGCATGGAACTGATGAGGCTTTTCCCTCTTTCCGTGGTAAGACTGTTGGCAGACACTGGCAAGCCTCTTGCTGGATTTCCATTTTCTCTTTCTCTTTATTTTTTTTTCATTTTTTTGTTTTACTTTGTTTCAAATTGGGGTTTCCCATTAGAAGGTCTGGCACCTACTGGCATATTGCCATACAATTCCCACACCTGACTGCTATTCTGCCACTGTACATCACAGCACTGTGGTTTCCCAGAGGTCAGTGGAGCCCATTAACCATGAAGGGTCACAGTCCAGTAAAATCAAACATGTTTCATGCCAATCTTTTATTCTAACTGCCTAATTTTCCAGTGCTTCTTCATTATTGGAAAAAAAATTGGAGTGGAATTGGAAAAATAATTCTTAGTTTTGCCATACAGTAACTTTCAGAAAGATGGGAATGACTTGAAATGAAAATACAAAATAGGGAGTAAGTAAGGTGGAAGAGATTCTGACTATTACTTTCTTAAAAACATTTTGTTATTCACAAAGTTTGGCAAATTTTTTTTTGTGGAAAATCCCACTGCAGTTTGTCAGCTACTCCTAGCAAAAGAGAAGGGGCCATGTGGGAAGCCACATAAAGGATTCACTGATGATTCCACTGAGCTGGTGGTTTTTGTATGAGGTTTGCCTGCACTGTCCCATCTTGCTTGGAAAATGATTCATTTAGCACTAAAGACAGTTGAAACTAATCACCACATAAAGAAAGGGGAACTGACGGCATATGCCGGTAACAAACTGATCCACAGTGATGAAATTTAAAGGTTAAGCACAGGTTATTATTTAATAACAGATGACCATAGCAAATCATCACTGAAAGTGCACCCAGAGTGCTCTGATAAAAAGCTTAACGTTATCTAGTACCTTTTCCATATTTGCAAGTACATTTTAAAAGCTGTACATAAAAAGTGTCTCCATAGTAATAGAGAAATAAATTAAGAAAACTAAATTACAATTCTGAATTTTGCTATGAAGCTATCCTCTGCTTTTCATCAAGATACTGAAATCTGTAATACTCCTTCTTATGATGCACATCTCAAAATCCCCATTGGCCACAGCAAGAAGTTTTGCTGCTGGGCTTTTTGCTGTTGTTTAGTGGGGGGAACAATGACCCTTATTAAACTCCTAAGTTTCCATGCATACATCTGCACCTCCAGTGCAGATGCACAGACATGTCAGCCTGAAGATTTTCAGTAGTGTATCATAAGAGTCACAAAATATATTAAAAGATTTTGTAGCTAAGAAGCATGAGGGCCAAACTTAATCCACGCTTACAGCAAAATTCCCATTACTGTCTGTGGTGCTGTTATAGAAGAGTTCTGAGCTCAGAGGAAATAGCATTTTGCATATTTGTTTCTAAAGGAGAAACAAGCCCAGCCTGTTTTCTGTGTACTTTACAATGCCTGAAGCTGACAACATTGCAAATTCTAAGCAGCTGCAATCATCACCAGTCACATCTGCAAAGAAATCTCTGTTAGTGTGATAATAGATTTTTATTCTAATCTCTTGCTGTATAAACCTCAACTCTAAGTACTTAAGGGCTTTTTACTGAATGTCAGCTGAGTAAAGGAAAGATGTCACCTTGGGAACTTAAGTCCTCAAGAGTTGGTGATGTGATACTTCTGGAGGGACAAGAAGGCTAAGAGGTAATGAAGCAGAAGGGCTGACATGAAGATGAAGTTGGCCTTGGCAGGATTGTTTGTCAGCGTTTGCCTGCACAGTCCACTGGGGAAGGAAAGGGATGAAAAAGAGGATAGTAACAGAGAGACTCAGTCATAGACAGAATTACTAACCAGCTTAACTGTGTTTTCTGTGTGGTTTGTATTTTCTGATGTGCAAGGAAAGGGGAAAGCTCACACATAAAAACTTGTAATGCAAAGTGACTGCTTCCCTTCCTTTTCCTGCCAGTCTTGATTTTCTTGTATGTACTCCACTCCTTTTCTAACCTGTTCACATCTCGTGTCCTCTAGCTCTGTTCTCCCTCCCTCATCCTATCTACTGTGATACCTCTGCTGTTATAACTCCATTCCTCCTCTGGCTTCCACTCTTCTGCCTTTTGGTTCTTCTTCCATACCCCTCCTCTCATACACTGTTTCCTCTGTAGGCACCTGTCCTATTAGACAATTTAAATGGATAGAAGGGGTCTGCAGCTGAGGGAAAAGGTATTAATGCAGTAAATATAATTATACTGTATTCCACAGCCGTAGGGAGGAGGAGAGAAGATCCAGCAGGCAGGAATTGTGCAGCAAGATTGATCTATTTAATTATTTTACAAACTCTTTTATAGACTTTTTCTTCATAGTCTAATTGGACAAAGGATCAGTCACCCCTTAGGGGTGATTGGCTAAAATCCTAAAACATCCATTGTCAAAATATTTTTCTACTGTACTATAAACAAGGCTTTTCCAAGGTTGCAGGTGTTCATGGTTTAGAAACTCTGCAAATATCTTCTGTGAGAGAGAAAAGTCTCTCACAGACTTAGAAAATAGCAGGAAAAATTCTTGCTAACAGCAATATTGTATCCACAAAAAGGAAAGGATGTCTTCCAGCAAGGGCAAAGAGAAGGAAAATTAGGAGTGTTTAATATCTGACACTTCAAAAAATGAAGCCTAATTCCTCTCACAAGCCCTCCCCAATTCCCTGCCTTCTTCTGCCAGTATCCAACTATGGGAGCTGGCTATAAAAGCTGCAGTAATGGAGATATTCAGAAGCAGTGTAAAGTGGGTGAGAGCGAGAGCCTAGCCCTGTGCTGATCAGGATCTCACCCTCTGCACTCCGGGGCATCGCTGCTCTGGTGGCTGGAAAGGTGAGGAAGGGAGAATGTAATGGGTCAGACAATCTGAGTACTCTGAGTACTCAAACATCCTGCCTGTGAGTCTTGCCTCTACCTTTGTTGATGTATATGCTGTCCTGAGATGTTTTAGGAGGAGGGAAGCCAGCCAAGCAGGTACAGGACTGAGTACTAATCCTGGACTTCCAGCTCCCTGGTGTGCCCCAGGCTGCAACAAGTTTTTGTGTCTGAGATAGGAGAGTGCTGAAGCCTTCAAACCCACTGGAATACTAGGACTTGAGGGTATTTTCCATTAAGGTTTTGTGTGTTGGCTTTTAAGTCACTGTTACTTTTTCAGTAAATAATGGAAGCCTATACCCTTCCCTGTACTTCAATGCTACAGAGAAAATACAACCCATGCAAGAATCATAACTTCTAATAAGCAGATCTGTTTGGTGGGGAAGGCTCATAAAAGATATATTTTGAGAAAATACACAGTTCTAAATCAAGCTTATTTTTCAGAATGGCATTAAAGTAATGGCTAACAACCTCATGAAGAGATTTTTCTGTAGCACACTGTGAATATTAAATATTTATGGCTAATAGATGTGAAAGGTGTGTGCAGAGAAAAAAGCAAGAGAGAGTATGTGTGTTGATGTGGAGGAGAAAAATAGGCTGTTGTTTGTTGTTCATCTCAAATAATTTTAACCTTATCATACATGCAAATTACAAAGGAGAGCTCTCTCTTGTGAAGGAGGGTGCTGGAAATGGTAACAAGGGAAGAAGAGCTGTCCACAGCTCTACTTGCCCAGTGACATGAAGGAGATAAGTGATGACTGTGAGGAATGGGGGCTGTCCTGCCTTCTGAGGATCCAAAGGTCACTGAGACTGAATGGGAATATACTCGTATTTTGTCTATGTCCTCTGTGCCTTAATAATCCTAACATGACATTTAGTTCCCATTTAAGGAGGGAAAGAAATAATTAGAGAAAATATTTTAGTCCTAAAAGTTTAAAATTCCAAAGGGGTTTCCTTCCTAATTGATCTGTTTGTGTTTTCTCATAGAACCTGAAGAACAGGGAACTACTGGCAGTTTTGGTCACGTGTGAAAGTTCTGATTTCTGACCAAACTGAGGATAACTGGTGTCTACCTCTTTATGAAATATGACCTGGATTCCAGGGTTGTACTTTTGGATTGCTGAGGAGAGCACTTCCATGTGCAAATTCAATCCTGGAAAATCAGCTTCCTGCTGTTTTGATCAGCAGTTCTCCTTGCTGTGTTCAGAGTGGTGTTTGCTGGCTTTTCTGCAATAACTGGGGTGACAGCGAGAGACAAAAACCTCTGTGTGACTTGTGAAGAAGCTAAAGATTACTGGTGGTCTTCTTTAATTTTTTTTTTTTTATTGTAAATAAGTGTCAGGCTTCATTTTCATGTGCATGCTTTATTCGTCTTGTTTTCAAGTTAAATGAAAGAGTCTTTATGTTGTAGGTTTTGTTGCAAAATGGGAATGGTTAAAGGAATAGGTTCCGAATGAATTACATGAGAAATCTGCCCATTCGTCCATCTGTAAATATGTGTGCAAAGTATTTCTGAAACTGAAAGTTAAACTAAATGGTCAGCTGATTTTATTGACATGGCTTTTTTGCTCTTTTTTTCTGAGATGATACAAGTCATCCTTGCTCTCTGTTCCCTTTTCTCCTTCCAAATAACTTTTCTAAGCCAAACCCAGTGTGTATTATTAAATTATGAATATCGAATGAATGAAAGCCTGTGGGCATGTTGAGTGTCTGCCATTTTAGCAGGTGTATCGATCCTTGAAAACATCTACATGAACTGCTTTGGACAAACAATTTCTCCTCTATTCAGTTGGAACAGTCAGACACTTGTTTAGTTAAAATGCTAGTAATTATCTGCTCAAGAACCTCCAGCAGCAGCAGAAATCCTGGGGAGTCAATAGGCAGCAAGGCATGGCAGGGACTGTGCCTGCTCCCACTTACTGGGAGCTTGTAGCCAGACACCTCTTTCTGCCTCACAGGCTGACACATCTCAGATGTTTCAGAGTCACTGCCTGGAGAAACCCCCCAAACCAGACGTGTGCGTGCCACAAGGGACACCTACACAGTCTGGCTTGCTCAGAACAGCCACAAGTTCAGTTTCAAACTTGAATTCTCTCTGAGTGGGAAGAGTGGCACGCTTCTGTTGGGATTCACTTTTGTTTTAACTTGCTTAATTTGGGTCAATAGATTACAAGGACAAGGAACTAAGCACTTATTCTTGAAACCTTGTGTTATAGTACTGCTGTGGTTGGCTGGGCTGAAAATGGATCTGGACAATTGGTTCTAAGACAGGTTGTGAAGATTCTCCATGGGATACCCCAAGTAGTGCTTGCATAACTGAAATGGTGAGCATGGAAAGACTGGGGGTCTTAAGGTATCCTCAAATTCCTTGAGTATTGAAAACAGACAAAATATAGAAAAAGATTATATTTACTTTTATTCAAGAGATTATTTCAAAAAATGTTGCTATATGGATCTTGAGCATACAGGAAATGAACCTGTGCAGGGAAATGTCCTTTGATTTTCCGCAAGTGACATACCAGCTTCACTTCCATAACTGCACTGAGGTGTATCCCAACTTCTCTGCTGTGCTTGGATTCCTGGGCCCTCACCAGCTGCTCCCACCCTTTGGCAGTGATGGGATGTAGTGATGTTCAGAGTGTCCAGGACACCAGGCAGGATCTCCAGCTGCCTGAAGGTGCATCCACATTTAATAATAAACTTTCATTTCCACTTTTGGAATTCAGAACACTGCCAGGTTTCATCTGGAGTGAGGTTTGGTAATATAAAAATGGTTCTAGAAAGTCCTCTCTAAGGGAGAACTTTTAAAAGGATCAACAAATTGGAATGTCTTTCAGTGAAGAACCTGAGAAATGAAAATGAATTAAATGTGCTTTAAGGTCCCTTCCAACACACATCATTCTACAATTTTATCATTCTGTCTGATGTGGATCAGCCATTTTAATGCCAAAGCATTTATACCTTGCATGTAATTTATGATCTGAGAAAATAGTTGAAATATTTACAGCCGGGAAGTCAAAGTTATAAAAGCTGCAATTTGTGCCTTGCTACCTCTCACTACTTCCTGGAGAAAAAAAATAATTTCCCTTTTTCTCCAAATATTTTGTTGCCTTGCTGCTTTATATTAGAATGGATTATGTCTTCAGGTTTTTGTTTTATTTGTCTTTTTCATGCTGCCAAAGAGTTTTGGTCAGAAACTGTTCCAGTGCTGCTGATGAGAAAAAAATTATCTCAACCAATAAATGACCATGAAATGAATAATTTATAAAATTTATTTATTTATTTAACATTTAGTGTCAATCTTTTGTGCAGCATAAACAGGTGATGAATACAAGATGAAGATAAGAACAGTCTCATCCAGACTGGTGTAGCCCTTGTCATTTATGCTAACTGCAAAACTAGCTGTGGTTATCCACTATGCTTTCTATTAAACTAAACCCTATAGAATACCTACCCTCTGACTGATTCATTATTTCCACCAGTTCAGTATTAATTTGCAAACATGCAGTCTTTATGACCAAGATTTTTCAGGCAATATTTTCCCATGTGAACAAGAAGAATGTTTCTGAAATGATTTATTGTCAGATCTCGTGCTAAAGATTATTTCGTGCTTTGCACTTGGGAGTTATTCTGCAGGGCATAGTTACTCATATCAACAAAAGTTAAATCAAAAACATTCTTTATCCATTAGGTGTATTTTCAGTGCTTGTAGCTTCATTAGCTTCTAAACCCATAGATTGTACTTGTTGCTGCATCCTGTTTTCCATCAGCTCAGCACTGTAATAATAGAATTTCCATATTCCAAGGTTTGAATTCATGATACTTGGTTTAATCTAAGGTAATGTAGGCCAAATCTTGGCACCAGCCATGGAGAATTGGTCATAATATCTTGTTTAAATTTGCCCTCAGATTTTGGTGAGATTATTTAAGTCTTACTTGTGACTCCCTCTACAAGCATTAATCCAAGTATCTACTTTGGGTAAGTATTTTCAAGCAAATATAGTATAACCATAGGGAATAATTAGATTATCTGGCAGGTTGCCATGTTCTAAAAGGAATGTGCAAGGCTTGCAAGTGTCTTTCAGTTTCCTGACATTTGACTCTGACAATGTACATCATCTGTTATTGGTAGCAAATTGTGTCTGGAGCTTTCCTCAATGCTCTCTGTGTTCCTTGAGTATATTCCATATAGTAAAACATCAGTATGTTCTTTCTGTACCTTCCACATGGCAAACCAGTATGAAAGCAGAGAGTTAAGTCTTATGAATCGATTTGATAATTTTGGCCCGCTCTATAGTGTTACTTTTTTGTTGTTGTAGATTATCTGTGAAGTACGTTGTGATGGGTATGGTGTTTTATTACATCCTGGGTACTTAGTAAAATATGTGATTTTTACTCCTTTCAGTTGCTTTTCTATTGAAAGTGATTTCTCCTTCTGAGATTAGTTTTGCTCGGGCTGTGTCACTGGGGGGCTGAGCATTAGTGTGCTACACCTGAGCTTTCCTCTGTACTGTGGATACACCTGTATCCATTTTGCAGAAGAACGGTCTCAGTAATCATTTTTAAAAGAGAGCAACGTCAGTGCATGGAGGGGTAGAGTGGTGTGACTCTGTCTGAGGTAACACTCAAAGGCTTCTCTGCTTTCTTACAAGATGAGCACTTGAACTGTGCAGCAGTTTGCTTCAAAAGCAATGCTGAGGATAATCTGCCATAGCACTCTCTTGTCTTGGGAAGGGTAGGTACTGACACTCCTTCTGAAGATCACTTGAACCAATTTTCTCTTCCTTTCCACCCTCATAAGCAATGAGAAGAATGGGTTTCCACTGTATAATTTAACTTAAAATAAAATCATTTTGCATGTATCAAAGCAGAAGACTGACACAGAATTTCACTGAAATTATTTATCACGCTACAAGCAAATGACATCTATGAAATCATTAATCTTTTAATATTTCCATCAGAAACAAGGAAAAGAAATTCAAAGTTGATAACGATATGCTAGAGCTGAACCTGAGGACAAGGATAGTAATTTAGCATAGTTGAGCTAATTCTTCTATTTTCAATCTATCTTTTAGCTTAAAATACTTTTTTTCAGAAATTTCAGTATGAGATAAATGTGATGCACTAAGAACTAAAGCTGTTACAACTCTCTTTGAAAGAATTTGTTTCCTATCTGCTCCTACTATTAAAATCTGATGCATTTGGGCTGGACACATGCATGGATTTTGTCAACATGGAATGCAAAGCAAAGGACTTTGACATGCAAATAACAGACTCCTTTGAGGGCTGCTTGTAAAGCTTATAGCACTGAGGTCAACTCCAGTGTAGAACTAGCCAAGGCAATGACTGTCTGTCCTTTGGGATTTCACCAATAAGCATTTATTCATCTGAATGGGAAAATGTAGTGAATAGTCAGTAAATGACCTAAAATAAAAAAATTAAAGCAAAGCTTTATTTATCACACTTCTGATAAAACTATTTCTGCTCTCCCAAATAGCACTTTGTGTGGCTCTGGCCAGTGTTGGTGTCACAGCTGCACTCAGCAGCACTAGAAATCATACATTACACTTCAGAGCTGGAAGTTCAGCAAAGTTCAAACGATTTTGAACAAAGAGATGTGCACCATTGATTTGAGTTCATGAACTTTTTTCTGCTACTTACTCATTTCTTTCTTTGAAGGAAAATCTGATTAAGAGCAAACTGCAAATGCTTTGCAGCTAAAAGGAAATGTGTGTTATATCCACAACTGAGTGCCTGATACAGAAAAGAAAAGCTGATTGGTGTATCTGTGCTAGTAATCCCTCTTACTGTGACATTGCTTGAGAGAAGCAAAAGAGCATGTTAGACTGATTATTTTTCTTGATACCACTTTGGCTGAATAAATTAAATTCTTATAGAAAAACCACTTTTACCACTACAGTTACATATCCACGTGTGCCTTTGCTGATCATGGAAATCACCTTTCCGCAGAACTATTCCTGTCTTAGTAAGAATAATCAGAGTAGAAATATGTCTTTCCTTTTGCCAAGCCTTCCCCCCAAAATTAGGATTTCTGATTTGACTTTCATGCTTTTAAAGAAACATTATTATTTTGCTTTCCTAGTGTCTTTGTGTTTGTTTGCCCAATAGGCTGATGTGTACTTTTATTTTATGTTAAGTACCCAAGTAGTGCCTGGAATTGTCATATACATATTTAATACCTTCCTTTGAAGATTCACAGCTTTTGATGGCAGGGAGGAAAGCCCTTAACTGCAAGCCCCATCATGTGAACTGTAAGTTCAGAGCATTGCCTCAGTGTTGCTGCTTGCTGAGATGTTCTGCATCAACCTTATCTATTTCCCCCCCCAACAAAATGAGAAATCCAGGGAAATGATGCTCCCAACTTTAGCACCACCTTAGCACCAAGTTAGGGGTTGCCCTGCCCAGGAGAGAAGAAAATACCTACAGTTTTCCATTTCCCTTTCCAAGTGTTATCTTCTCCCTGCTCCCTTACACACCCAGTTTGTTTTACTGATCCATGCTCCAACACTTAGGGTTTTCATCCAAGCAGAATACTTTTACCCAGGGCTGTTGGAATGAAATAAATTTAGTTGCAGCCTTATCTTGTTTTATTTCAGATATGCCTGGTCATAAGGGCAGATTTGGTATTCTGCAGTTGAAACTTTCTAACTCCCCCATCATGCTGTTGAAAACTGGAGATGGTTCTTGGCCATCTCCTGCACACGTGAGTTTTTCAAAATACTTTGATATCCTCCCATGCAAGCTGCTCTGTATCTGTATTCTGTGAGAAAGGGATGGAGCTGGTGTATCTCATAAGCACGGGGGAGCAGCCAGAACAGGGGGTGCACACAGGAGCAGGAGAAGTGGTGTGCAGCTTCAAAAGTCAGTCTAGACCTTTATTCTGTCCACAGCACTGGCTGATGGTCTGAACTTATGGAATAAAATAAGAACAGTCAACATGTGGAAAATTCTTCCTAACTTCAGCAATTTTAGGATTTCTTAAACTGATCTCAGTATCTCTACAATCTTACTAAATACCTCTAAATAAATCTGTCCCCATGAATGTGTCTGCTATAGGCACTGGTGGAAAATAAGTATACCCAAGTCAGGTAAATATTTTTTACTTGAATCTATTTCTAAGTATTGTTTTGGGGTTGTTTTTTCTTTTTATTTACAATTCCAGCAATCAATGTTTAGAGCAGACACTTTAAAAAAAAAAATTGCTATGTGTTTTATTGTATTTGTGGACAAATCTAAGAAATTTCCACTTAAACTTTATCCTTTATTACTTATTTTCACACAATGTGGACATTTTGTGCTGAGCATTTTGACACTGAGAGGTGTCTGCCGGGGCTGGAAAGCACCCTGCAATCATGGTTCAGGGGCTTAGTTTGAGACCCCTGCTCAGGTCTTTTGTCATGTACTACACTGTGGTGCATTTTGGAAAGCAAAAGACCATTTCTGCAGTTCGCATAGTCAGACTGGGATGAAAAACCTGTAACAGAGAAGGAGAACAAGAGGGATAAGAATCACAGCCCATGTAGGGTTACTGAGGACATTCAGAGGGACAGAGCTTCAGGAAAGCTGTAATGGAAAGCATTCCTAAGTAATTAGAAGCCTTGAAAATGTTTTAAATTTTAAAAGGCTTATGTGAAAGTGAGCAGCAAGCAAGAAGCTGCTAGAGGAATGTCTATCTAAACATCTGTGTTTAAATTTGCCATTTCAAATGATAACAAGAACCTGTGTCTGTGTTTGTCTGGATCCAAGGCTTTTTTTGCTACCCTGTTGTTTGCAGAGCAGTTAACACACAGTTGGCTCGAAAGAAGGGACTTGTGATGAAGCCACATGTTGCTGACCCCAGAGCAGACTCCTAACCAGGTCGTGTCCCAGTGGGCCACCAAATTACCATCTGAAACTTCCCCTTTTGCCTTAATTGCTATAGAACATAGAGTGTAAAGCTGTGTGAGCAGAGATGACTCTGACACCACACAGGCAGGTGTGCTTCTGCTGGATGTTGATGGTCTAGTGGAGATTAGCCCAAGAAGTGGTACAGTTTCTGTCCCATCTCTTCAGGAAACAATGTGACTTCCATCTGGTCCTCTCCAATGGACAGTGGGTAGGAAAGCACATAATTTCACCATGGTCTTTCAGGTTTCTGTGACAATAATAATCAGATTTAATAAATGTTGTGCTGCTATACTAGGTTGAGGGATATTATAGATAAATTTTCAAAGGGTGTTTCTGGAATTGTGTGGCTTGTGCTTGACATCATCCCTGCAATGTGCAGCACAGACGTGACTGGTCTCGTACCATGGCAGCCTCTTTCAGAGAGACTGCTGGGATGAATTAGCTTGTAGTACTCTTTGTGTCAGTCCTTTGGTATGTATAAACTGTGCTAGGATTAGTTTCTGACATATAAAAATACCCAGTAACCTGGACAAAGAGCTCTGCCTAGGAATTTCTCCTAGGAAATTAGGAGAGGAACCAGCTCACTGTCCTGCCTCCTCTTGCTTAGAAAACTGCAGTTGACTTTTCATAGACTCTAGCCAAGAAAAATACTTTGCAGGGCAGCTTCTCTATAAAAGTGAGTAGAGATAGGTGTGCCTCACAACAACCACTCTCATGTGTGACAGGTATTTAGCCTAATCTAGGGGTTCATGCTCTGATTTCTGCTTCTGTTTACAAAGCTCTAAATAAAGCTTAGAAGTATGATAATCTGTGTGTTTGCAGCAACTCCCAGCACATGTATTTATATGCACACAGGTATTCATACAGGCTTCCTGCTAGAAAAGGCCCTTGCGTGCTTTTACCAAGTGCTCCAAGACAAGTGTCCAGGTTTTTACAACTGCTTAGCTCACTGGATGCAAAGACCTTTCAAATATTTATATGAAAATATTTCCATTGGATTGCTGAGAGTTTTGAACACGTTTGGAAATGCCCAGAGATGATCTGAGGTCCCTTCAGTTTTGCACCTACTGTTAAATGCTATGGGCGCTTCTTTCTGCTATATTGGTCTCACCTAATTAACAGAGAAAGGGTCCTGACTCCTCTTGCGATCCACTGTCATTTCATACCTCTTTAGAAAGTACTGGCGTGCAGGTAATATTTTTTTTCACCCTCACTGAATTCAAAACAACTGATGTGAATCACCACAACTCCCCATTTCTGGGGGTTCATACTGGGACCAGTAAACAGGATAGTGTTTGTTAATTACCATGGAAAAGCAGCAGGGGAAGAAATCCAGATGGACTAGCCAGCGTTCGCTACATCCAAGTGAGTATAAACAACATTCAGAGATGAGAGAGACAAATGCAATGCGCTGTTTATGGTCAGATTAAAAGCATGGGACAAGTTCCAACTACTGCTGAAAACAGTTCGGCAGGAAGGGTGTTTCATCCCATGGTGTACCAAGGGATGTACGTTTGTGAGAAAGGTGTGTGCTTCCCCTTGCCTTGCCCAGGACCTGAGGAGTCTTGAGGTGTTTACAGCAACTACGAGGAAGTGTACAGAACTTGTTTCCCCCTGAAGTGGCCTGGGATTTGAGTTTTAATATTTCACCAGCTCTTATTTTGATGTACTATTTCACCAGGTCATATTTTTAAGTATTCTGAATGTTATTTATCACTAAAGTGAACAGTCCAGACCTCTCTGTGCTGCCAGGAAATAGGGGTACTCAGTTATGTTGCAGCACACAGGGAGCAGAGGAAACAACTGACCCCACCTCTGCTTTCCCCAAGCTCTGGCATGGCCCCAGGGCTCTTCTGGGGAAGGAGATATTGTAACAGGAGAGGGGGGTGTTTGTCACTCTCTCTGGCAGCATAGGGTTGTGACCTGAAACATGTGAGGTGATTTGTGTGACTGTGATGCGGCAGACACAGGAGTGTGACCATCTGCCAATGATAATATGCAGTAGCAGGTTGGACACAGAAGCCAAGCAGCAGGGAGATGATGGCCCCTGGTCCACCCCCTGACTCTCATCACCCCCACAGGGAGGTGAAGTGCAGGTCATCCTTTACGTGTGAGAAAAGAGAACTGCAAACCCTAACTTCCTGTCCACAGTATTTGAAATAAGAGAATAGCACTGCAAGTGACATTCTTGTTCATAAATTCATCTAAGTATAATTTCTAAAGGAAGAGGCAAATAGCTGGTAATTTATTTTTCATTTTCATGATGTACTTATGTTTTGAGGGTCAGTGGTGTCCGAAACTAGCACTAAGCAGACACAGATATGTACTGTCAGTGACCACCTTCACGATGGTCAGTGATTATTTTAGTTCACACACCAGAAGGGCTGACCATCCCTTTTCTCAGCATAGTTCAGTACCTCTGCTCCTGGTTGTAAGATATGGTGGTGGCTGTGTGGCTGGGCAGTCCTGTCTCACTTACCCCTCCACTGATCCAGGCTGTTGCTCCATCTTGTCAGCAATGAATCTTGGGGATAAATTTGGCTGTGATGTATGTGCTGTGGCTGTATTGTGCTTGTGTAACTGGCAGAGCTGATGGGACAAAACTTTTCTCTTGTTACCGCAACAGTGTGATTGTGCTGTATATTTTCTCACCCTTGTGTTACCTCCAAAGAGGAGGATGATGCTGGAGAATAGTTGGATTTGCTCAGTTGAGAATTTCCCTGCTAGAGGAGACCTTTTGGACTATATGCAGTTGTGTCATCCAGTTCCTTCACTTCTTCCTTGTCCAGGTTTAGCATGGAGGATAAGACCAGGTTATGCTGTGACACGTGGCCTGTCGTGAGCTATTTAGTCTGCAGATTTTGTCCCCACATGTGAGGTAGTACTCGGCTAACTGGTACTCTGGCCAAATCTTTTCTTTTGACAAGCAATTTATTAAGGAGATAAATAATTGCTCAACAAAGTGAAATGGTTTTTATTAGCATAAAAATTTGCATTAGAAACAATGAAGAAGCCTCAGTATGCACTCGAATTTTATAGCAAGATTTTTAGCTCTGGGATCAGAGTATTAGGGACCCATATGTATTTAAACTCTGTTTCTAAGAAAGTATTTTCATCTCAACTTTCATAGATGAACTTGCTTCTATGAAATGCCTAGAAACCTCTCCAAAATAGGTGGGGACCTAAGTAGTCTTTTGGGCAGTTCCATCCATATAATTAGGCACACTCAAAATTCCTTGGGCTGGAGACTTTCCCAGAACATCCATTTCATCTACACTAACAAAATGTTCTTTTCATTTGCAGAGACCATAATTTAACATGGTCAAATTTTAACTGTATAAGCATGGGGAACTGAAGCAGGGACTTTCTGTGAAATTTGGTGATAAAACAAATCACAGCCTTTTAGCAAAATTTTACAATTCTTTAAGTGTTACCACAGCATTTAAAATGAAAGTGACAGGTGTTCCCTGTCCTTTGATAGCTGTGACCACTACCATCATCACAGAGTGGTCTCTTGGAGCTATTTATTACATCACTATGCTGGCTTTGAAAAACTGTTTGCCAACTCTCTTCTTGTTTAAAGATGATGAAAACCTTGATAATTTCTTCTTCCCTGGCAGAGGCATGGTTTGGGAAGCAATGTATAAACAGGGGGATTCAAAGTCTGGTTCAGATATGAGGAGTAAACAGGACAGCCAGCAAGGCCAAGGCCTCCCAGCACCGAGACTGTTGCCTCTCTGGCAGACCAAACTTCCTCTCCGTCTGCTTTCAGCACAGACTTAAAGAACAATTGTCATTATTGCTCCCTTCCCTCATATTGCTACACTTTTAAATATGGCATTGCATTGCATGAGTCTCCAATTTCCTCCATGCTATTGAATTCTATTTTCTGTTACAAAGTTGGGACAATACTGAAAATACTGAATGTTTATTTTCAGAAATCCAGCCCCAGAGGAAACAATTCTGGTTTTCCTCTTTTTGGCCATCTGCCTTGCTGATAATTTGTTGTGTTGCAGACAAATCTTATTTTTAGTTAATTCTGAGCTGCAGCATGTGGCTTTGTTGCCCAGTACTGTTTTCCCTGTTTCATGGTAATTTACCAAGACGTTTCCATATAGTCATGTTCCTTACAGTAAACATCTCTCTGAAGAAGTTTGTCTCCCATTTCACTTCTGTTACATTTGGGAATATGCAAAAAGTCTCAGGTTTCTCATTCAGGGTGGAAATTGCAGTCTTGCTGAATCTGAAATTATAAATTTGTATTTATTTTTTTAATGCCCAGCATATTTAATCACAGAATCACAGAATTGTTTGGGTTTGTAAGGGACCTTAAAAAAACATTTAGTTCCAACTTTTCTGCCATGGGCAGGGGCACCTTCCACTAGACCAGGTTGCTCAGAGCTCCAGCTTAGCCCTGAGCTTCCAGAGAGTTGGCATCCACAACTTTTTTTGAGCAAGCTGTGCCAGTGCCTGACCATCTTTACAGGAAAACTTTCTTCCTAGTATCTAATTTAAACCTACACTCTTCCAGTTTGGAGCCATTACCTCTTGTCCCCTATCTTCCCTTGTGAAAAGTCCCTCTCCTGCTTTCTTGTAGGTCCTCTTTAGGAAGTGGAAGGTGCTATAAGGTCACTCTGGAGCCTTCTCTTCTCCAGGCTGAACAAACCCAACTCTGTCAACCTGTCTTCACAGGAGAGGTGATGGAAATTAAAATAATGAAGATGAAAAAAAACCCTAACAACCCTGAACCAATAAACAAAAGATCCCCAAGCATACAGTCCTCTTGCTCTTTTCAAAATACTAGAATAGAGTATTTCAGTTGGAAGGGACCTAAAACTTAAAGGTAAGTTGTGGATGCTGTAGGCTTAAGGAAAAAAAATTAAACAAAAAACCCTAAACCCCCCAAAGTGGCTCTCAACATCTACAGTGATCAGTACAAGATTTAAGATAAGAGCTCCCTCTCATTAAGTTAAGATTCTGAGGTTTTGTGAATGGTGACTACCAAACTGTAGAATGAAACCTCACAGTTAGAAAGGGACCAAAATTAAAAGCAAGCATCATGTAAGAAGGTGACAAAAACCCCACACAAACCCCCCTCCCCCCCAAAAAAAACCCCAAAACAGAGGAGAACAAAACAAATATAGTGGCAACACAGAAGATGCACTGAATGTATTTTTAAAATAAAATTTATAAAGCAAGGAAAAAGTTGATCAGAGATATAATTTCCACTAAGGTGGTATTTCTTTTGGAGTGAAACACCAGAAAGAGGAAACCTTTTATTGTTTTTTCTTGCCCTAGTGAGACAGGATATCGCTCATGGAAAAGTGGGAAAGCAGTGTCGAATAGTGGCGACAGGAAACATAACATCATCAAATCTCTTTTAAGGCCCACTGGTCTTGTGGTGGGTTGTTTTAAAATTACAGAGCCACTGAAGAACAATAGGCATCTATTTGTGAGCCGAGCAGCAGCTCTCATATCCTTATGCAGAGAATTTTCCCCTCATTGCCTTCAGGGATGCAGGCTCCCATACCAAAAGAGGAAAAGTAGTAGCAGGATGTGAGGAACAGATTCACTCTTTTAATATGTTGATTCTAAAGGGGAAAGCTGAGTCACTATTCTGCAAATAGAAACATTGATAGGTATCATGGCAAATCAATAAAGGAGAATATTCAAATTCCCCTGGGTTTTGAGCTTGCTAAAGAATGATAACTTGGGAGACTTCCTCTCAGTCATGAACTTCGAAATTTTCGGGGCGATATGTGAAATTAAGGGTCTGACTCTGAGCTTACTGTTAGTAGCCTTAATCAAGAAGGACCCTCCTGAAGCCAGCATTTCACTGGGTACAATCATTTGAAATGTGTGTGGAGAAGATGAGTAAGATTATCTTTTGGGCATCTGCTGAAAATATTGCTCAATTTGCTCCAATCAGTAAATTATGATGCTATTTTGAATAATGGAAACCAAATTTTCATGTCCTTGCTTTCAATGATTCTCAGCAAACTACACAGGAAGCCACTGAAAATAACTTTTCTGTGTTTCTAAACTGCACAAGAGAGGAAAGCTTCAAGGCTCTGTTACAGACATTCAACAAATCAGAGGAATCCTTAAAAGGATTCCAAAGCCAGAGGACACTTTGATTATTTTACTTGATCTTGTATATAAATAGACCACAGATTTCCAAACAGTGCTGAATCTTTTCCGTAAGTGAGTGACATTTATTGAGAAGGGCTTTTCAAAGCAACGCTTTGCTGAAAAATGAACATAGGAGAAGAAATGCACTATATTTTTGTTTCAATATCTATAGTTTGTGAGTCATCTCTACGTAACTAACATGACTGTATCCTATGTGACTTAGGATAAAGCAAGCAGTAAGGGGGTGGTGAGCGCCTTCTGTGAATTCCTCATGTAGTGGTGAACAGATGGGATATAAATAATGTTGTTTTCATAACCTATAAAGAAAAAGACTCATCAGTCACTGCAACTGTAATGTGGTAAAAGGATTAGTTCATAGTAGATAATGTAGCATTCCAGGAGAAAGCTCTAATGCTGTCTCGAGGCTAAACTATTACATTGCACACTATTCATTACTGATGTAACAGAAGGGAAATACCTTGGTTATGATTATCTCAAACCTACTGGTCTCTCAAACAAGATAGGAAATATATCACTTTAGATTTTGATTGTGCAGTTGTAGATGTTTTTCGTGAGGAATAATGTTTCAGTCTCATGTCTCAGCTTTGCAGCTGTCCAGGAAACCCAAGTACTTTTCCAGGGTCAAAGCATCTTTGAAGAATGGAAGGCATTTGTAGTGTGTGCAGCAACATAACTTAAAGAAGACAGGAGAGAAAAAAGAAGGTAAGTAAATATCACTATAGAATAAAAATAATTCTTACAAATTGTATTGTGTTGAGGTAACTTTCTAGGTTAAAGGAGAAAAGGAACTTGGACAGCCTCATATCTGGAAAATTAAGCAATAGAGGCTTAGAGGTTGTTATTTCTTGGAAGCAGGTAATGATTTTACCTCTGATTTAATAGCAAAGAAGAAGAACAGTTGATAATGTGTATCAGTACCTCATATCCAAGCTAACTTGTTTCTAAGACTAAGATACAGACCCTGCAAGGTTTATATGGAATGGCATTTTGCAAATGAAAATCCAGCAATCAGAATTACTTCAGTTCTCATTAGAACAAGACTTTTTAAACAGTTTTCTTTCAGAAATTTCTTTCCCTTTCTTTAAATTCCACTCACAGAAACCATGATGCCATCCTCTGACAGCCTCACAGATTGCACTAAGCCAATTAAATTATACAAACCCTATGGTTTGTGGAACAGACACTAAAATCTGTTACTCCAAAAACATATTGTCTTGAATCTTATTATTAGAAAGGTTTCCACCCTGAAGAGGTAACACAGTTATAAATAATATAGTTTACTGGAAAAAAAATATGGCTGAATATTCTAACAGTGATAGAAATCAAACCAGTTGTGAAGTTGTACTGATTTCTTAATGAATTTCAAGTATAAATCTACTAATAGACAAGACTTAGGCTTCCAAATGGCTTAAAAAGAGTTCCATAATAAAGCTAAGTTTCTGAATTCTGTCATCAGTGTTTCCATCTTTAAAAAATCACAACAAACCAACCAATGAAAAAGAACCCTAAAACTCTGAATTCCCAAAAACCTTCAAATCTCTCCTGGAAGCTGTCTAACCTGGGAACTCTCCAAGTGTCTGTAGGTTCTTAAAGTCTGCTTTGGGACATTACCCAAGGGATAGCTCTTCTGATGGTCCCAAGTGGGCAGCTCGTGTTCCATGAACCATAGATTTCACCTGTGAGATTCAGAGCACCACTAGAACTAACTAACTATGAAAGACTAAGATATTCTATTCTTTCTCCTCCTTCTCCCCCCCAGCAATGTCCAGCATTCATTGGTCAGAGCACTTACCTGGATGTGGAGGAGAGCAGCTCAGATTCCCCTTCTGCACGTGGGGAGGGAAAACGTGTTTCTGAGGTTAAGGCTACACTTACTGAACTGTAGAATACTATTGGCCATACTCCCATTTTAGTGCTTAGATACTAAATAAAGATTAATTGGACAAGAGAGCAAGCGTTTTAGCAGTTAGGAAACTCAGCTGGGAGTAGACAAGTCTTAAACTATTTCTCCAATCACCAACTGCCTATTTAAAGAAGGGTAAGATGAAAAGCACCAATATGCAGTTTTGCAAATAGTTTATTAACGCAGCCACTGAGATTGTTTTAAGTTTCCTAGAAAATGCTGTGCAGATTTCCAACTGATGAATAGACATCTGAAGTAATTTAAAGGTTTTCATGTCTTCTCCTAGCCAGTTTTTTTCTATAGTGATGTGGACTGGATGTTAACTCTTAAATACCTTTCCTGAGGTGAACTGAGAATCAAAATCAGAAGTAGGCAGAGAAGGTGAGGCCTCTTTTTGCATGAAAAGAATTATTGCCTTCAAATATCCACAGTCAAGTGATTACGCTTTTTCAAGTTGGTCAAGAGAGGAGAAATCTCAAAATGACACTGCAGTAACCAGTAAGACCAGCTTAGGTATGTAGAACTCTTCAGCTGACTCACCTTGGCATTAAGTTTCAAGACCTGCTTCAGAAATTAGTACATTTTTCATTTAATCTGAGCTGTTAACCATATGGGTCCTACCATTAGCTGAATCTTCGAATCTATGCTACAAAAACTTTCAGCTGCAAAAACTTCAAGGTGATCAAGTAATAATCAGTCTTTAGGTTGCATCAATTTTCACAGTGCAGACTTGAAATATCAATTCTGGCAGGTTTTCAGTGAAATATTAACACTGGTGTTAGCTAAACACATTAGGATAGATTAACATGATTGTAGGTATGCTAAATAAAGTGGGAGAAGAGAATTGTGTGCAATGACATGATACTTAAATAGTTATGAAAATAGAGTCTTATTTTACAATCTCTGTTGTCATGAAAAACTTGCAACATTAAGTGAGAGATGCATGACAAAGGGAAATGAAGTCCCTTGGAAAGTGAAGTCTGTTGATGGTGTCCATAGGATAAGTCAAAGTCACACCCAAGTTGCTTTTGCCATTGAAGTGTCAGTCACACAGCTGCTCCTAGACTTGTCAGAGTTGCTCTTCCAGCAGGCTACAAAAAGTACAATCTATCCTTCAAGGGGACAGTCAGAATAAAGCCTCCAGACAAAATTTGCCTTTCTGTGCTCAGAAGCTGCCTGGGATTTTTTTGTGGTTTTGTGTTTATTTTTTTTTCCTGTTTGGACTTCTTTTGTTTTGCTTTGTGTTTTGGGTTGGGTTGTTTGTTTGTATTTTCCTTATTAAGTCTTGCTATTTTGCTATAATTTTGTCTCTGGGATGTGCATGGAATAGGCAATTGACACCTGCAGTGCAGGAAAAAAACTCCCGATGTTTGGATTTTTAATTTCCAGTTGTGGAATGGTCCTGCACTCTAGTTCTGATTATCTGATGTGATAGCATTTTCTGTGGCTTGTATTATAGGATAGGGGAAATAGCTAAGTGGTTTGAGAGACATTATCTTCACTTCCCTGGAGTGAGTCATAGGGTTTATCTGAACAGGGAAGATGGGGTAACCTGCAACCAGCTCCCCAGGTCGGCTGTGTGAGGCAGCCCAGTGTCTGCCCTGGCAAGCCCTTGCACACCCCCAGGCAGGAGCTGGCACAGAGCCCTCATTCCCAGCCCCATGCTGCACACAAACCCACAGGAAGCACAGCAGTTCCTCATCAGAGCAGCCCTGCTGTGGTTTTTGTTAGCACCCATGACAATTTCCTGTTCTGTTCAGACAATCAGTCAGTTAGAAGAAGAACTGTTTAGATCCCTAAGTAATTTGTTCATGGTGCATCAGGTTTCTGAGACATCTCTTCCCCACTTAGCAAGAATTAATGCATAGGAAGTACAGAAGCACTGAACGAAGCAGGGGACTGCTGTTGAGCTATAAAGTATGGATGGTTCTTATCTAACTGAAATCAGCCTCATTGGGGGAAACATTCTTGACTGGGCACTTGAACACACATTAAAGCACATCCCATGAGCTGTTTTTATCACAGAACAGATAATAGATTTAAAAAAAATATATAGCATAATTGGACACAGTATGCTGTTCATATACTGATAAATTTAAAAATTGCTTCAGTGGCAAGATTATATTGAAAATTTTAGCACATGAACATCCAAAGCTATTTATAGTTAAGCTGTCCCATTGTACCGCACTAAAAACGCTCTGATTCTAGTCATATCAGAAGTCTCAACATCTTATAGGTAAAATCAAAGCTAAAACAAAACTATTCTGAAATAGGACAAAACATCATTGAATTTTATGTTTATTTGGTTTTTTCAAATTTAGAATGGATTTTTTCCCAAAACTGCCTGAAGAACAGAAATTCTAAATTGTGATTGGAAGATGGAAAAATCAAGGTTTTGTCTAGAGTATCCTACAATCAGAAGTGAGGCAACTGAGACAACAACTTTAAGAGTTAAGTCCTACATATCCTTGAACTACAAAAGAAACAGGAAGGTAAGGAAAATTCTTACAAGGTCAAAGTTTGAGTTTGACTTTAGGAGAATCTAGTCAATATGTATTTCAAAAGATGGGACCTACCTGAAACAAAATTAAGTCAGTAAATAGCAAGCACAAATTATTAGAGAAGGTTGCACAGAGCATAGAAATGGATTTGGTAAGAGCAGCTGGTGTGGTCACAAAAATTATTTTAAAAACACAGAAGTATGAGGGTATGAGGCTTTCAAAGGAATTAATGGGTAATTTAATTTACCAGAAAGTGAAAGAAAAAAGTACTTTAAAGTAATTTGTTTCCATCAGCTGTTATTGCAGAGGACTTTGAGGTATATGTACTCAAAGAATTTTCAAGTAGCAAATATTGAAAAAGATCGAAAGATTTTGGGTATTAGCACAAGGTAAGAAATGAAAGAGTAGAGAGATTAAAAAAAAAAGAAATTAAAAACGCCAGGTGCTTGGAAGAAGAGCTGAGCTGCTAAGAAAATAAAATTCTCTGTTTAAAATTGTTTGCTGCACTGAAGGCCCTGGGAATAATAAATCACTTTACCTATCCTTTAAGGAATCACTAGGGAAATTCAGAGAGCAGTAAACCTTTTTTTCTGTACCCAACTAACACCTGTAGGCATAAAATCTTTGTAATTCAAAACAGAAATGACAAAAAAATCTTCATAAAAGGAGTGTTTTTCTTTCCTGTAATGGGCAAGGATTGTTCGAATATGTAAAGGAAATTTGAGTCAGTTGATCTCATGTATTCAGAATCATAAGGTCCATCTTTACAAAATTTAATACAAACATTGTGGGTGATTTGCTTAGCTCATAATAAGGTCTTTGCAATCAATAGCAAAAGGCAAGCTGCTGTGTGAGTCCAGTGTTTCTGTTATGACAGAAGGCAGTGAAATGGATGGCAGGTTGTTTATAGAACTTCACCTACACCCATACAAGATGTGCACATGCTGCAGTTAAAGCTGTGAAGTCACTTGGTCACATTTGAATTGATTATTTTTATCCCAAAGAAAACTGTAATGTAGCATTAGACACAGCAAAATCTGTCAGTTGAAATGCTATAGTGGACATGCTCTCTTGGGCTAAAAACCTGATGTTCTTTGTTAGTCTCACTACAGAACAATTTACATTAGCAGACAGCTTGTTTATATTGATAACGCTGCGCAAAAAACAGTACCAACAATTTCAATTGGCTTTATTATGCTGAACACACATAGCTGAATTTTTAAATGAGCGTTGAACAGAACATTCTCTTCCATTTCTATAGTATACTCATTTCCTAATATTGTGCAGAATTTAGAAATGAGCAGAAATGAGATCTGTATGATTCCAAATGTTCAATGGAAAAATGAATTACAATTAGATATTGCTGTAGTGTAGATATTGTACTGCCTTACAATCTGATGGGTAAATTCTGGAATATGCTATGTTGCTAGATTGATAAAGACTGGAACTAGAATAAAACATGCCTTTTTATTTTTTAAAGGAATTTTTGTCAGACTTGCTATCAGCATTGGTTCATATATCTTCATGATCCGAGTTTGCTGCATTCACAGGTAAGTCAATTTTTTTATTTTAAATTGTGCTTAAGAGGTCCCTTAGCATGTCCTTTTGTCATTCTTTCAGCAGATCTGAACTCAGCTTGCCTCAATGATTCTTTAGGAGAATCATGAGGTAAGGCCCATAACAATCTATACGCTGTATTGCCTTAGCAAAGCCAATGTTTTCCTTTCTTCCTATTGCCACTTCCTGCCTTGATGAAGCTTGCTGGATATCCTACAGCAAGGTCTGATGCCTCCTTTAGTTCCCGAGAAGCCTTTGGACAGGAGTTTGGGGCCACAGACACAAAGGCATCCACACAGCTCTGTGAGACAGGATGGCCAAGCTCAGCTGAGGAGAGAACTGGCAGAGAGCAGTGACACAAGGGCTTGTGGTACAAGGGCTTCTGAGCTCATGTTTGAAGAAAATGAGACATTTTATTTGGCTCCCAGGTGTGTTGAGGCACTTCTTGGACTTTGAGAGCTGGTAAATGCATTTCTGCAGAAATAGCCACAGTGTTCTTTCCATGCCATATATTCAATAGAGACGGTTTCCCAAGGCTACCAATCCAAGCAGATTTGTAAATTGCAAGAAATTACTCGTGTCAGAGTATCACTGGAGGTAATAATTAAATAACTGCAATTCCAGACTTCTAACTACTCTCAAGTAAACTGAGAACAAAATGAAAAATCACACACCATTATCAATTTGAAGAACTTTATCCAAAACCACAATTTCCATCTGATATTAACAAAACTTGTCATTTTTACCATAGTAAAGGAATGAACCAGTACTAAGTACACACACAGTGAAAGCAGTCAATAACTGGAAAAGAACATAACAGGAGCTTAAAAGAAGCCATATCTCTTAACAAAACTTACTAATTACAGTAAAATTGGAGAAAGCAGAGGGCATTTCAAAGTTGTCTTCCTCTTTACAGATAGAACTCCACAATTCAAGAACAATTACAACAGTAAAGGTTTTTCTAGAAACCAACCCATGTATTACAAAAACAATACACAGAATCCCTGCCAACCTGATAGTGTACAAAACACGGTAGCAGAGAGAAAGCACAAGAGAATTAAATTGCCCAGGATTATTAAGAAAAAGTAACAGTGCATACTAAAGGGCTCCTGTAAAGCTGCTTTACATGAACTGAAGATGTAATTTCCATGACTGTGACTTTGTGTGAAGCACAGATGCTTTCAGAAGAGTCATTATTTAGCTTATCTTTGGGAAAAAACTCCCAAATAATTAGGCAGTATTTGAGATAACTGAAAAACAAATGTAACAGACTACCTCACAAAGCCAACTACCAGATTTATTTACATAGGCTTCACATTTCACTGAGACTTTGTACTCCACTCCTTCTAAACTTCTCAACTTCAGAACTGGAAGAAGACTTAGAGAAAAAACAAATATTTCTCAGGTTAGGTACTCATACTAGGAAAAAATAGTGCAACTATTTGCTATATTATATATCCTTCCAACATATCTATCAAAATATTTTGACTTGGTTTTATTACCTTCTCATTTAAAAAAATACAGCATTCTGCTTTCTTTCTTGCTTTTGTTTACGAAATTACAGACATCTTTACATTTAAAATAAAGCCCCAGCAACCCACAGCTAGTCCTGCAAACTGAACCAGTGAAGCAGATGTCAGAAGTATAGAAGTGTTATTAATGCAGTTGACTCCAGGTGGAGGCAAAGGTCCCTCTGGATAGAGCAGCGTGCAGGCTCAGGAACTTTGATCATCCTTATGAAGGCAGCAACTGAGAGTAGTTTTAGGCCTAGACCTGAAACAGTTCAATCTTATTTGTTCATTAGTGGGAGTGAACTCCTCAGGAAATGCGGTATCACCGTAATGGCTGCAGTTCAGGAAGCTCCCAGAACACAAGGCTGCATAGCTCCCTCAGTTCTGGCAAAAGAATGCACTTTCTTCTGGTCACAATGAGATTTCTAAATGCTCAATCTGGCTATTGCAGCTTGGCTGTGCATCCGAGAACTGCAGGTGTGCCTAGATTTGAAATGGCTTAGCACATTGTGGCTGTTTTCTTTATTGAATAGGCTGCTCTTTAATGGCTCTGACCTCACAGTAAATCACATGGAGCTTTTCTATTCTCCTTACGGCCCACTCCCACTGCCCTCACTTACCCCAAGAGCATTACCACTGACTGCTAAAAAAAAAAGGACTTTGGGTTGGGAAAAGCTCAGTAAATGCTGGCTGCAGAACAATGCAGTGTATTTATAAAATCCGAATTTTTGAAAGGTAACTTCACATTGTATGGATACTGACAACACAGTTATCAAGCTTCATGGCCAAGTCTTGCTCTTCAGCTTAGGGGAAACACTTTGTGGTTTGCTAAGGCAGATAATGATTAAGATTTTTACCCAAGAAGAGATCTTGTGTCACTGTTTTTTGCCCTCACTGTGCAATGTCCTTACTGATCACTAACCTTACCCTCAGAGGTCAATCAAGGAGCTGGCTAACAAGGCCTGAAGAACACTGCTGGCTTCCAAATGCTCATATGCTCTGATACCAGGGAATGAAAAGAATACAGACAAGACAAGGGGAGGAATAAAATGAAGGTATAGAGACAATGTGATGGTAACAGGGAGTTTAAAGAGATGGATGTGAGTTCGTATCAGGGTAATATGGGGAGGAATGAGGAATGATACAACATGAAGGATTGGGCAGTGGCTTTGGAGACATTCTGTGATTCTCTAGCTTGTTTCTGTTCTCAGCATCTTTAAAGTCTGGATAATAGTAAGATCTCCTTTGAGACCTACTGGCAAAAAACCTGAAGATTAAAATGAGACAATGCTACTGTACAGATGATACTTGACTCATTAGCATTCCATGCTTAAGAAAATAGGGCAGTTTTTGCTTTTGCAGGAAGACTAAGCAGAGCTTTGAGAGGTAAATCTTATATGCATTCTACCAACACAGGAAGCTTTTTGAGTATTTTCCATAACCAAAAATAGTAGCCTGGGAAAGACAGAATGGGTGGCACAATGGTCCCAAGACTTCCCAAAGAGGAGACTATTTGTGCTCACACAAAAGGGCACTTGCCTTGCTACCAACAGCTCAAGTCTGCCTATGTCACTCAGGAAAACCTGCCTTCAGAGACACGTCCTTGAGATGATTGTGACACGTTTGTGTTATCAGGGGTTTCGTTTCCAGTTCCTGGCTGTGTTGGTGTAATTTCCAAACCAGCAAAAGTAGATCTGGTCACGTTGTTTCAGTGTAAATGCTCTGGGAAGGGTCACAATGAGATAAAATTGTCATGCATTTTGTTCTGCAAAGGCAAATATTCCCCTGGAATCTCTTAAGTAGGTAATTGGACAATTTCCTCCTTCTTTGTGCCTGAAGGACCCCAAACTAAAATGGGACATGGCTGGTCCATAGCTGTTAGGAGCTCCCTACGTTTCCAGAGAATAGTGGCAACTTCATTTTCCCTGTCTTGAGCTGGAAAGACAAGGTAAAAGGCAAAGATGGGCTGTATGAGAAAACACAAAAAGTTAGTGTCAGATTAAGGGCAGTAGGAGCCTTCAAGGCTCAGGATGCCTTGACTGCTTTAGGATGTTCTCAGATGAGGGGTAAAGGGCTAAATACACATTAAGTCACCCGTATTTTGACCTTATGGTGACTGAACAATGTACCAGTAACAATATAGCTAACAGAATATTGATCTCTGCCCCTTCTGTGAATGGAACCAATGTGCTTGTTTCCCTGAGGATTAGCAGGCTGTGAGGTGAGGAGGGACGTGCTGTACCTGGTGGTTTAGGTCACTTACACCCAGCTCTGGCTGTGTGTCCAGGAAGCCAGCGGGGCTCAGAGGGACACAGCAGCAATTAATGAACTGCTCAGCTCTGCCTGTCAGAACCCTCATGTCTGACATTATCACCGGGGACCTCACTGCTCTTTCCTTCCTGCGCATTAACCACATGAAATCCAATTCTCCAGAGCTCTGAATGTTCCAACAGCACAGACACATTTTGATCTGGGATTCTGATCTTTAGTCTGTTTATCTCAAATGGAAATCACCCTTAAAAAGAGCAATTTTCCAGATTCTACTCTGTGATTAGCCACAGGAAACTCAGTCAAATTACACTGGATAAATGGACAGTGCTACATGAAATTAATAACTCTCAGCAGCCTGCAGAGAAATATGAAGAGGATATTAACAACTGGAATTGCTTGGGAATAGCAAAACGAAAGCTTTTAATAATAGACAAAATACATAACAACCCATAGACTACAGACTCCTGTTTTCATTTGGTCCCAGACACAAAGGTGTATTTTTTCCTTTATTTTCAAATGGGTTTGCAGGGTAAGACTATAATGGCTGGCTGCTTCAATCCACTCTTGATTTGGGGTTGGTTATTACAGGCTGCTCAGCAACTGGGTGGGATGCTGACTGCCCTCAAGTCCCATTGGAAGTGAGGATTTTGGAGCGGGGATCTCATTACTTCTGAGATATATATGATCTCCTTTGCCCACTGAAAAGACTAAATACATTGTTTGTAGCAGATGAGTCTCTCTGCTACTATTGCATCAGTTTCAAAATTAGTTTTTCAGTTTTGCAAGTGTGTTGACACAGAAATGCACGGTATTAATGCTGCGGGCAAGCCCAGACTCCTACTTGCAGATAAAAATACAACAGGAATAGCTGTGTGGGCTTGCCCATTCAGTTCTCCTTTCTAATGTGCCGTTGCACCCACCTGAATAATTGTTCAGCCTTTAGTCTCTCTGCTGTAGTGGCTGCACAGCTGCTGTGTTGAGCTGCTGGCTGCTTTGAGAAAAAAAGAATTCTTTAGAGGGAGTTTGATTATTTGGTATGTTGCCATAGATCCCTAGAGGCCTTGGCTAAAAGAGAATCATTAGGGCACCTCAGTTTGTCTTCCTGCTTCCCATGGCTCATTGATAACTTTGCAGGGCAAAGTTGCTTCTTGTGTTTGTATGATGATGTTGCACAACAGAGCTGGAGGTTAAACACCTCTAGAGGCAGAGCATGTATAAAATGGTTTGCTTTGCCTACCACAGAATGAATTCCAATCAGGATTTTCTAACTGCTGTCTGTGCTAGACATTTTTAATTGAAGCACTGATGTTCTACAAGAGGAATCCTTTCTCAGGCTGATACACAAAGTGCTCAGCAAAGCACAGAACCCTCTTCTTTTACAGAAAGGCTTCAGAAAACAGCTCTGGGGAATGTGTTTGGGCTTCCTCATCACTCCTCAGTGAGTGACAGCAATTATCCAGCTGCCTGGCTCCAAAGAAAGGAGAAGGTACAGTGCTCCAAGCCAAGCTGTGTTGACAGTTCAAGAGGCAACATATTTCACAGGACCATACCTGTGAAACATCAGCCACTTCTCCATTCCCCTCTGTGGCTTCTCTGAGCTTAATGATGGATTAGTCCCCTTTTTCAATGGTTTAATTTAAACTTTCCCTAACCTCCCAGAAGAGAGACGTGGTTGTAGTGGACGAAGCCAGAACACAACATCCAGAAACATAGCGTGCATATTGTCACTATCAAAGTAGATCAGAACTTGAACCAGCTCTGGCCACTGCAATTTAGGGATCTTCAATACACGTGACAATATTCCACACAGACCCTCACAAGAAGCATCCTTGTACCTGCATCCTAAAACTAACTTTTTCTCCTGACAGAGAAGCTGTACAGTTAGTGGGCAATTTAACTGTGAGGCAGGAAATGCCTGCACTTGCTGCTTGCAGCCAGCTGGCCATGTCACCCTGTCAAGCCAATTACTTAAATTAAAGTTTTGTCCAGCCCTTCTTGACAACACAGCCTCTAACGATGAAAATATGTATGATGATGATCTGGAGGCAGGAGATAGAACTCATTGTTTTCCAACACTCCTGCTACTACTATCAATTCCACATGAAAGTAGGGCATTTTCTTTAGGAAAAGCAACACAAAAAGTGTCACTTGGTTTCATTAGTAGAATAGTGGTTCTTTGCTGCTCCCACTCTGATGCTTTTCTTCAAGGTTAATGAGTTTAGTCCAGTGCTCTGGGAGAGAGATGCAAACATTGCTAATTGCACTAAGATTAATATTCTAGGCAATACAAGCAAAGAACTCCACTGGCAAATACATTAGGCAGCAGAATAATCCCACTGGGCAAGTACCATTGTGTCAAACTGGTTTTAGTCATGGTGGAAATGTTTTGCTCTTTATGCAAAAACGCTTGCAGGATCTGGCCTAACTAGACAGCCTGCAGGAACAATGAAGAGAAGCCCACGAGCAACTGATACAATTACAAAGGCAACAGAATATCAGAAAATGGTTGGAGACAGTACATTACATTAAACAATATTTTCATGGTCCTGCATGTTCACAACTTCTCCTGCTCAAATCTGCTTTGGAAACTTCTCTGCAGCTTTCCAACCGCTTCCTTTCTGCTTAGCAAGAATAAGCAAAAACAGACAGGGTACACCATTCAAGCTCCCCTGCTTTTCATTGTCCTCTGGCTATGAAGGAATTAATAACTATTTTAGGAAATGAAAATCATAATTTTTCTATCATTCTTAAGACTACAGCTATTTTATTAGACAGAATTACCTTTCTTTCCCTCTGATCTTCCAGAACTGGGTTTCTCAAACTTTTTTCCCAGTACAGGTCTTGTCTGTCCTCAACCATCTTCACAAAATCCTTCCTCCAGAAGGGGAAATAACAACAAACACAGAAGCTCATAATTGTTTTTCTCAGTCTCAAAATAACCGAATTTCTTTTCTCTCCACTGCTAGCTCTGTTTGCATCTTTCCTAGCTTTAAAGGACAGTTCATAGAGAGGGAAAAAGTACACACAGTGACTGCTGAGTGGTTATAAATACTCATTTGGGGCATGCTGCTTTGACTCAAGTAACTGTCCACCAGCCCTACAGGAAAATGGGTTTAAAGAGAAAAGAGGAAAATCCAAACCTCTCTATACACTCAGCAGCTCTTAGCCCAGCCTCAAGCTCAGTGGCAGGCAAGTGTCAAAAATAGTCTCTGCAGACAAGGCTTTCTGGAAGTAGGGTAGTAGCTATATGAGACAGAAAGCCTAGACAGTACATGCAGACATAGAAGAAGAATTTGTCTGCTGCTCTCAAAGTGCATACATTTTATGTATTTACGTTTAATTTTTAAGGGGGAAGAGGAAGATTTCCATTTCTTTTTTTCTTTTCTCAAGATTTTATAATCTCTCAAGCAAAGAAGGCTACAGCTTGTGTTGAAAAGATACAGCTCTTGAAAATGAACTGCCCATGAAAAAAGTGCAGTAAAAATGTTGCCTCTCAGTGGAACAAATCCAAAGCATAATCAGAATCATTACCTAAATCCAGCTATAAAAAAATCACTTCCAGGACTCCCACCCAGAGATACATTAATACTGAGATATAAGTACTTGCACATCTGACAGTTACTACTTTTCTTGTGTAGTTCCTATCCCAGGACATATGTGACTCTTGAATTCACCCCCTCATGAGCACAGAAGTGCCCAACCTTTCTTTCCGTTTTATCTTTCTCATACACATATTCACTATTAATTAGGCTTCACAATTTCCCCATCATTCTTTCAATACATTAATAACCTTATGAAAGTACAAAGCTGCTGTAAGAAATTTGGATTGCAGTCAAATGAGATGAAAAGTGTGGTATTAGGCTTTTGTTTCCTGGAAGGGACACATATACAAACCACAGCAATCCAGTACCTCTAGACAGAAATAGGACCTTGTGCTGCTGCTCTGTTTATCATTTCCTCCTCTGAAATGCGGAGGGTCTGCAGAGCAGCAATAGCTATGCCTCCTCCCAAACAGCAGACAGGTTCAGCATCACTTTATTGATTATCAGCTCCAGTAACTGTTACTGGAAGGCAAGTAATAGACAGCCTGCATCTGCCCGTCATGGCTCTAAGACTCAGGATTTTGAACACAGCCCAGGAGTCTATGGCCATGCTGAAGACTCACACATGATGAACTTGGACTTCATCAGAACCAAGCCAATGCCAACCACTTGGTCCATCTAGGAAATTAAGATGTCCAAAAAACATGACCTGGAACAATTCCATACAACATTATACCACAGTAAAAAATGCACAAAAAAACCAAAAGAGCTGACACACTGCAGAAGAGCTGCTAGAAAAATCTACAGTAGAAAATAAGCACTTTCTATATAAATATCTCTCTGTATTTACTATACCCAAGTTGATCTCTCTTTTATTACATTTCTATACAAAACTGGTATTGGCTCTGCTCTCAAATAAAGCTCTCACCTCCACACAACTTGCATCCAAACTTTCTGCCATCAAGACTTAACATGATTAACTTGCATTTCATTCCAATGACCGTGGCAGCACTTAATCAACAAAGTCTCTACTATATGTATTTATATAGCTATACATGTATATATACACACATACATACATACATACACATGACAAATACTGTTGAAGTTTTCCTTTCTTCCAGTGTTTGTAGTGACAGTCATCCTAGAAGGTGAAGGCATACACCACTCCCACAACCACAATATTTCCAATTGTTGCTATTATTGCAATCCATAACAATATGGCATCATTTGAAGAACGGGATGTCTCTTCTGGTGGATTCTGCATGGAAGAGGCTGCATGGACGTTGGCTGATGAGTTAAACAGGGAGTACTCTGTACTAAAGTCCTCGTTGGGTGAGTCCATAAAGGCTCCTCCCATAACAGGAAGCTGTGAAGAAAAACATGGCAAAATCAGACTGAAAGCTATTATCTGCTTTTGCATTGTCCCAAAGTCATTATTAAAGACTAACCATTAAGTAACTTGCAAAATTACGGAGATTTCGTGTACATGGTGCTAACCTGTCAGGAATACCACAGGCTATAAAATTTCTCCCATTTCTGTTAGAATCAGTATTATTGCAGAAAACCTATATATAATACATGCAATATACAGAAGAGCTAGCATGCAGGCTTCAAGTCAGCCTAAGTAATCATATGCATTTAGAAGAGATACACATATACACAAAGCACTCACATACCAGAATGTGAGTTTATAGCAATAGGATTGTTTTGTGACTACCAGCAAAGCTATCATGTCACTGCAAGACATTGCACACACACAGTGAGGATCTGATGCAGAGAATTTGTTCTCCTTTTATGTATCACTCAGAACTACACTTCATGTAGAGATCATGTAGAAAGTTTTTTATGGTAAAAGAGGTAAAGTGTAGTCAGTGCACTAACTTCACTTGCAAAGCATACCACTGCAACAATCCAGGATACAGTGGAAAACTTCAAAACTTTGAAAGGCTCCATCACAATGCAGTAAATTATAACAGTTTCTAGCAGTGGCTGATTTCTAACAGTTCTTCCACACCAGACTTCTCCTACTGGGAAGGACAAAGTCACTTTGGTGCTCTTAGTGGATTTCTCAATGGTACTGGGAAATGTTCTGGGTAAGACAGCAGTTACTCAATAAAATATGGAAAAGATAAAGGAAGAAGAAACTGTTTAACATTGTCCTTTTACACGTTCCAATTTTCTTCCCAACTTCATCCTAGATCACAACACATATTCTTCATGGTTCAAGAACTATTTTACCTCTACACACTGGTAGTCAAATCATCCTTCTGCAAATGAATGGTTTCCTCATTCAGGCAAGAGAAGGATACCTACTGCCGTATAAAGACCATTTACTACTAAAAAAGGTTCATGCAAAAGCTTTTTGCTTCTGTCCTTGTCTCTTGTATGTTTGGGAATGCAGAGCTGGGAGAGTCTCCCCTGACTCACTGAGTGCAGGCTCCAAGTCTCACGTAAGTATATGACATTGTTTCAGAAAAAGCTGCAGAACATCTACTTCCCATATCTATAAATGCTCAGGACACATATTTCTTAATATCCTGTAAAAGAGCATGAGCAGTGTGGGTATGGTAAAGCCCCAAGTCTCTGCAGAACTCTGTAACTAAACTCTGTGAGGATTGTAGTAGGTTGATGGACCAAACCCACGGATTTATTGGATTAAAAAAACCCCCAGAGTCATATGTCTAAATCTCTCTGCCAGCTTGTCCAGAATGAAAAAATTCCATCAAGGCGTCGATGATTGGTTTGATCTTAAGCAATGAGTAAAACCTAGACATCAGTGCATCCTACCTACATTCCCCTTTCAGATCTGGTAGGAGTCCAGGGCTTCAGGGAAAGCTGAAAAAAAGTCTGGGAATGTTGTCCTTAAGAAATACCCTTGCTGCAACACCAGCCAACCTTTCCTTCCTCACAGTGGTTTCTACACTGCTGCTGGCATCCTCCAACCTTTAGACACAATCTCCTGTTTTACACCCTGTCAGTAAGTGCATTTGGGGTTTTGGCACTATTTTTCACCTTTCTCAACAGGGCTCTCTTCTACTCTAACTTCAACACTACTGCCAAAGCCACCATGGCCTATGAATAACAGAGGAACAAGCCTTGCCTTCATTCAGCCATACCACAGAATACTGCTATACCCTCAGCCCTAAGCTGCCCTGTCAAATACTAACTGGGCTGAAAAATCATCTCTTTTAACACTCTGTCCTTCATCTCCTGCATCACGTTTTGATTCTCTGAGTAACCTCTCCCTTTGGAACCAAGCTACACCCATTCCAGCTGTGTGCAGCTGTGCTATGGAGGCTGCTGAACTGGACAGTATGTGAGGATAAACCATCTCTCCTCTCCACACTGGATGTAATCTACAGACTACACCAAAGACTTTAAGAAGTCTGAGAACGAAGTAATTTTTTCTGCTTGCCATGCATAACGTTTTACAGAGATATAAAATTCAGGCTCTTTTTCAAAGCTGACTGCTGAACAAATTTCATTTGTACTAGAAAATATCATGTCACATTCAAAATTAAACAGAGAATGATGAAAGACCACAGTGGATATGTCATGCTACCTAATCCACATTAAATAAAATTATCTTTGATATCAAATATGATTAGACAAAAGCAGTTTACAAGAAACCAAGCAGGAAATTGCAAAACTAAAGTTCGATACGTTCTCCCTTCATCAAAGATTTTTGCTGGCAGTTTCAACACAGTGTGGTTTAAAAGAGAGCAAAAGCTTCCATTTTGAAAGCCCAGATTGATGTTTTAAATCCAATTCCACCAGCCTTTTTTATGTCTTAGGATTTGATAAGGAAAACATTTCTCAGTTTAATCAAAATTTCTTTTTATGTAGAGATTGCCATAAAAGGCAGGTCTGACTTCAAACAGAAGTGTATTTATGCAGCGATGATGCCATTTAACAGCTACGGAGACTCTAATTAAAGATCTCTGCAGCAAGTGACAGGAATACATTTACCATACATTACCAGAAAAATGCTCAACCAGAGGTTCTTGCCTCCTTAGCAAACCATTTAAGGCTCTCAGCATTTAGGATAGTCAATTCTGCAAAATCTTTCAACTGAACAATCATCCCAAGTACAGAGGTACACACACATGTGCATGTGCCCAATATAGTGGGAGGTCATAAGCACTGTTCTGGTGGTTGATACCTGGGGTTTGGGCCACACATTCTGTGCTCTCAATGAGTTATTTGAAACGACAAGCTTCCACCCTGTTAGTTCCCCTGGTGCTGTCACAAAGGCAGGGAGCGTCCATGTAGCAGCACAGCTACACAGCACACTGTAAATGATGTCAAATCTAAATCTCCTTGTACTGTCTAAGGCTCAAACAAGCTGTCTGCACCATCTGAGGGGAACACATGGTGAAACAGCTCTGAAATCTGAATCTCTGAAAGGCTTAAGGTGACCTGATGTAAAGCACTGACATTCAGCACCTGGCACAGGCTCTTTCTGTAAGACTGACTCCCAGTTTTTCTGTTTGTAGGTCAGTAGCACTTCACCACAGATCTGGAAATAAACCTTCCTGCCAATTTCCCATTTGCAGAAATCATCTTTTGCTAAATGTGCATTCCCCCTTCTCACTGCTACAGCGGCCTCACATAAGAGCACGAGGAATGGCCATATGGTGTCCCACAGAAAGTCCATCTCCCTTGTGTGTTAGCTCCAACAGTGGCCATAAATAGATGCTTAGGAGAGTAACAGCACAACAGGAGAAACATGTCTGATACTACCCCTTAATAACTCACAGCCTCTGACTGTTTTCAGCTTAGGAAGTTCTTAAGCCGGATAGTATTGCTATGGATTTAATAACTTGCAAAGAATTTTGCTACCATGAACTTGTCCAGCCTCTATCTGAGCTCATCTGAAGCTGAGCATCCTTCTCAGTCTGGGCTCTTGGTGCCACTTAATAGTCAGGGCTGCCTAGTGATTAGAGTCATGTAAATCATCCTTGGGAGATATGCCATCTCACCACGGGAGGGAGAGAAGCATGGATGATTAGTATCAATGGCAATCTATCTTTTTGGTAGATTAAATTCAGTGAAATGAATCTCTACCACAGTCTTGATGTCTTCGTTCTCCCAAAAGGTACAGTATCTTCCCTCTGCAGTCTTATTTGAGATTTTACATTAAAGGCTGTGAGACCTCCAGACCTGACACTAATGGGAGTTGTGAAGTGCCTGTAATTAACAGTAGGCTAATGACAGAAACCTGCAGTGCTCTCTGTGACTGCTCTCTTTTTCTGCCTGTGGCTTTACAAAGCAAATATATGCCAATTTACATCATCCAAAACCTTCACCATGTCACTGCCATTACAGTGACCTGCAGTCTGTTTTAGCCTCAGAGGGTATTTATAGTCCAGGCAAGGCTGCCACTCTCCCCAAGAGCACTGGGCGAGGAGGCCAGGGCAAAGGGTTAACTGGGAAATATGACAGCGAGGGACATGACAGGAGCAGATGGCGAGGGGTAATGCTGTAGCACAGTTTGGAAATGAAACTCCTTTCCTAGTGACTGTGTCGACATTGTTAAGTAGCATTAATAGTACGTCGCTTGCTAAATGGCTTCTGGGACTGGCAAAGAAAGAATTGAAACCATTAAACAGCAATAGGCAGAAAACCAAACAGCAAAATGTCAAGTGGTAATGAGAACACCCACTGCGCTGGATACCTCCCACTGGCATGCTTTGGGGTCACGAGGAGAGCAGGCTCTTGAACAGTTCTGTGATACACTTTCTAGTTAGCAGAAAAATCCTATTTTATAACCAAAGTGATTCGTAGGAATGAAAAACAGCGTGTCAGGTACCAGTCACTGATACTGTAAGTATGACAGCATTCTTAGGCAGCATCACATAAAATCCATGCCTTAGCAATAACACTGCTCCATTTCTTTGAGAATCAGGTGTCTGACATTTTTTTCATAGTCAGCTAGAGAATTGTGACACTCAGCAGCTGCTACCTTATTGGGAACCCAGGTTTGGCACAGATATTTGAAAGCATAGCTGAATCTTCTAGTAAGAAACAAAGAAACCTCAGCAGCAGCTTTAGCAGCTCTGCTGTATCTTTGCCCTGGTCTCACCAAGCATCACTCTAAGAATGGGATGCTGAGAAGTGAAATGTCACCACAGCTCAGGCATTGTTCTGTAAAATCCATGTTTTTACTTCCAAATATCTAACTTCCCAGTGTTTCTTTTTTGTTAAATTTTTAGATAGCATATTTTTACATGATGGTATAATTTGAATACATAAAGTGAAATTATTATTTCCTTCTGCCCTGGTAGCATGTGATCACTGCAGTATTTGTGTCTGAAAACATTTCACCTGCAGTCACAAAATAATCTGACACAGTTGCCAAAGGCAGTTGCAATATATAGGTTCACAAATCCATCATAGCATCTTAATTCTTAAGCTCTTTTTAAAGAAATATTCTTTACTAAACAGATACCCCACATGACCAGTATTTTCCCCACACTAATTCTCTTTTGTCTCACAAAAACATGCATATATATATTCTCCTTATCTAAAGCATGCATTGTAAATGAAGATGTCTATTGGCTACTATTAATTTACAGGTAATATCTGGAGAACCAAGTTCTGTTCACTGTTTGCCAGAATATCACCCTACTGCTTACAATGCAAAGAGTGGGTGCACACTGACAATCAGGACACTTGTTCTATGTTCACTGCAAGTGGATTAGCTTGAATGCATTAAACTCACACCCAAAATTAACCACCACCTAAGGCAATCCTCTTTAATTTAATTAAATACATCTAATTCTGAAGAGGAAGAATCCATGTAAATGTTTTATGCAGTTAGCTTCAAATTCTCATTTTAATTAATTCAGATTCCTGCTTCACCCTGAAATAAGTCTTAGGTTGACAAGCTTAGAAAAACAGCTGCTTATTTTCAAAATATAGTTGTCAAAATGTTCACCCTACCAGTGGCAATGGAAAATTTTCACTCTAACATGGAGACATCAGGATTTCACCTGTTATTTTAATCTTGTCTAAAACTTTCCATTTTAACAATCTCTGCTTTTCTTCCAATCCATTATATTCCTAGGACCTGTGCATTACTTCCTCCACTGCTTTCCTGATCCATGCCAGGCTAGATACAATGTCTTTGTCCTTTTAGATGATAGCACTGTTCAAAGTTGTACCGTATCAGCAGTGTCTCAGATGCCAGAGGTTCGAGCCTAGCTGTTGAACCACACACACTGAGTTACCTTCATCAATAGGTGTCTAAACATTCAGGAAGGAACAACCCATCTAAGATGCTGCAGCAAACACTTCAATTCTGGATTTGCTCTTGGCTGTAGAAACCAGTTTCCCCTAACTAAAGTATTCCCACAAGAACTGGGCTCAGCTGGATTGTTGGCCCAAAGCTACCACTTTTATGAGCACAGGTCCTGTGCAGGCTGGAGCACCTCTCTGTGGAAAGTTCCCCTGCTGAATCAGCTGCAAAAAACAGTGTAGATAACTGGCATGAAGGTAAGTGAAAGTTTCATTCTCATATTTCTGCATAGGTAGCATCCAAGATACCCTAATGATAATAAACATGCTGTGATTCCACTCCTGCAATTTACATCTGCCTAGTGCCTCCTTGAAATAGCTTTTCTTACTTCAAAGACCCCACTGCTTTTAAACTGTTATTCTCAACCAACTGCTGTTGGATTTCATCTCCCAAGTGTGTAAGTCTGAGAACAAATAAAAGCCTTTTTAATAAAAAAAGCTTACAGTAGCTGACAAGTCTCAAAAGGATACAGAGAAGTTTCTCATTCCACCTATGGTCCTAAAAATTTCTCCTCTCTTTCCAGCTAATGCCAGCAATGACGCATCAAGGAAAAGAGTAAGTTATGTCAGCATTGAGCGGAAATTCAAATTTCTGTGAAGAAGCCACAACTCTAAGTCACACATAATTTATATTGTGAATCTGTATACCTTACATTGGAGGGAGTGGTGAATATAACAAAAGTGTGCAGGGCAATCCAGCAGACTGTGCTTTAAACTGTCTGAATGCCCATGGAACAACGATTAAAGCAGCACTAGCTGACCTTCTGTAACTAATCCAACTGATGTTAACATCCTATTTTGGACACCACACTGGGAGAGAAGATGTCTGGCCCCCATGTACAGTTACAACTTTCATGCTTCCAGAAGAACATGAATATAAAATGAAAATATAAATAGAGGGACCCAGAAAGACAAGCATTTATCAAAATTGAAAATCTCAGTGGGAGGCTATAAAACTAACCATCAATGTTATCAACAGTAGGAGCTATTAAAATCTGTTTACAATTTCCCAAAATGGCAAAACAGAGGACATTTCAGACCATGTGTAGTCATACTGGGAAACACAGGGAGAACAGGAATTCCTTTAAAGATAAGAGCAATCTGCAGAGCTGGAACAGTTTCATACAGAACGTGATTCTGGAAGAGCTTCAAACAGCAAGCTTGTGAGTTTAAACTCTTCACTAATATGTGAAAAGAAAGAGGTACTGATTATCCCATTTACTGCTTCCAAAATTTTTGGAATTGGTGACTTCAAAGCCAGACTACTGGATTTAACTGGACTTAATTGTCTCCTGTTTTGATGCAGGCTGGCAATTTCTTTCTGGTGTCAAGTTCCTCTATTACAAAAAAACCCCCAAATCAACCAACCAACCAACAAACCAAAAGAAAAAAATAATCTTGGGGGGGGGGAAAGGAATAGTACCTTGGCATAACGTTTTGACATCTCAAGGGACAGCTTTTCTCTAAGGACACAAGGCTGTATCACTGACAGGAAGCAAGCACATGGCTGCAGGGTATCAGTGGCAGTTTCAGTTCTTGGGCAGAGAGTAAGTGGCTTTCTATGTGTCAGAGGGTAAAGAGGACAATAAGAGTAACACAAGCTGATTGTAATGGCACTCTGTATCCGCTGAGGAAAAGGCATTCTCACCATGAACAGAAAAGCCACATTAGGAGGTGTAAGTGGAAAGCCAAAGAGCAGAACTCAAGAATGAATGTATTGGAAAATAACTGAACAAAGCCTAATCCCACTTCTCAAAGTGAAAAAGGGCTGCTCAGACCCTTCCTCCACCATAATCTTTGCAGCCCTGTTCACCTCTGACAAAATGGTGATGCCTCATTATCAGTTTGGTGATGTGGCCAACATACCTAGGTAGCAAAGAAAGAGACTGACCTTCATATTCTTTTGATTTTCCTTCTGCTCCCTCTCCCTTAGCCTAACAAGATGCTTAGGCTGTTCTCCAGGGGGGCGTGGGGGGATGTGTGGAGAGATGGGAATTGGCAGCCATGCACAACAAGGGAAGCAATGACACAATTTCAAAAGTAGAACTAATTCCAGATGAAAAATTGTTTAATCATTAGTCTTCAGGCATGGGCAAAAGTAAGAGTTTTGTAAATCACTGTATCCTTCAGTATTTCATAATCAGAATGCTTTTCACAAACACTAAAAGAATTTTAAGGGACAGGTTTATGGAGCTAGAACTAGGAGGATGCAAAATTTTGGATATCATCTTATTCCGCTAGAGGAAAAATAACAGCACAGAAATTCCTCTATGCTGCATATGCTGACCCCTGCTCAAACCAAAACCCAGAAGCAATAAAAAAATCTTGCGTGCTCCTCCAATCCCTGCTACACAGCCCATGACAAATTAATTGGCTGAGATTTAACTAAGCCACACTAACAGGCTTAGCTCTATTTCATCAGAGAAATTACTTACAATTCTATGCAGACTCAAAAGTTTTCAAACCTTTCAAATTATAGATCTCTTGTATCTTATGTTACACAGTGATGGCTGTACTGCAAAGACAAGTTGGGATATATTTATCTATTGAGAGAAGTAATTCCTACCACTGTAGCTCTGCTGTACCTAATGATGTGATAAATGCCTCATTTTCAGCACCTTTGAGATAGCCACCTTGAACCTATCTTCAAAGATGATAAGAGTTAGGTCACTGTAATAATGCAAACACACTGGGAAAAATATTATTCTATGATGACTTCCAGAGATTAATTCTCTTGTGGAAAATACTTGCAGGCATCCAATAAAAAGCCTCAGAATGGAAATTAAAACAATTTAATAGATTCGACTTATTCCATAAAGCTCATTTCCTTAAGCTTACATATTCTATCAGATTCTCTGAAAAAACAGCAGAGAGAGAAAACTGGTAATGATGTGTGCAATGTTATTTTGGCTATGCAGCATTTTTATCCAACATTTTTTTCCTACTTATTTTTTTCTTTCCCTTTCATTCTCATGTTGGATTATATCTTCAGAAACAAAGAAGTGGGGAGGGCTGAGGTATGCTGAGAGAATATTTGAGGTATATCTCTCATGTCTTATTTAAGGCTGTTTTTGTAAACATTTTTGCTTGCATACTTGGCACCTAGTTCAAGACACACAACAAGCCCGAGATGCAAAAAAACAAGGTATTCCAGTTGAGATGGACAAAAAAAGAAGAAAAATCTGACACAATGCTAGTCCTCTTCATGTGTGGAGGTGTTAAGGGTAGCAGCCAGCATAAAGATCAAGTAAAATAGAGAGCTGCTTCCAGAAAGAAAGGAGGACTGCCAAATGTCCCTACTGCATACACTTTGTTTGATAGAATACCAACATGTGTAAGGCTGGCATCCATTGTGATCCCATCAGGCATATCAGCCTCAACATATGGCTTGAACAACCTACAGACTACACATTCCCCTCAACTCATTCTGTAAGTAGCAGTTTATAACTAAAGAGGCACAATTTGCTTAAAAATTAATCCTATTCACTTGCATTTTTGTCTCATGAGTGAGCCAATCACACAATACTCAAGAGAATAAAAATTGGAAGGTGAAATAATGTTGATGGTTTCCTAATTTCTAGTATTTGAAGAGTAGTATTCATTGGGCTAAGAAATGTTCCATCCAACATTAACTATTTGCTGAATATCATGAAGAGAGTAAAAGCTCAATCACATGAAAATCTTGAGTGCTTAAGAACTCAATGCCACCAAGCAAGTATTTCAACCCTAGGATTTACTGTTCCCACAGCAGAGCCCAAGGAAGAGAAGTAACATGTGTTTCTCTTCCCCTTTGGTGCAAGGTCAGCAGGCGTGATGTGAACACAATTCACAAATGGCTTCAAATAAGCCTGGCTCACTTTGCTTTGAAGCAAAAGGGAAGCATCCATACGGGACATTTCACTGTCTCTTTGTGGGGCCAGGAACCTTCATCAAAGTGTGAGAACAGCCAGCATCAGAGCCAAATATTCCATATGTTCTCACAAACCCAGATACTCACAACCCAGGTTTTGCTCATGCCACAAGACCATCAAGGGATGATTAAGTGTGGCTGAACTAGACAGCAGCTGATGACAGCTTTATCACGCCAAACAAACACAGAACAGCCAGGCCATCTGTGTTTGTGTGCTTATGTTTAAGATTATTCAAACAGTTCAGAACACCTTACAGAAAAATATAATAAATTATGCATCAAATCTTTCTCTCTAGATAAGTGTGTCTATATATGTATAGGCAAAATAGCACTCCTCAGTGCCTGACATATACATAGGATGGGTACAAATCAATGTTTAATTTATTATACTTCTATTTGTAATTTGACACTTGTGCTTTGAAAGCTAGGTGCTGCTCAGGATAATTAAAGCCATGTATATGTAACTGTTCCCCTTGGGAAATTGTTGTTTTCCTACCCAAAAGTGATTCCTGCAAAAGCTTGTTCAGTTATTCTTGTGTTATGGAAGGCTGAGCAGGGAACAAAGAAAATAAAGTCAAAATGTATTGTATTTGCATTTTCCTCTCATTTCACTCAGTGGAATAAGAATTATGGAATCACTGCTGGCCTGGAGAACTGGATCAGTTTAGAGAGAAGTGATTTGGTATTCTCCCATGCCTGACGGAAGATGCAAGTTCACATTCCCCTGGCGTCTTAGCATCTCAGGATGTTTGGGGAAAGGTTTTGAAAGTACATAAACAGGAGAGAAATATTATTGTCTTGAACTTATCAGCTGTCCCTGAGTATGCTGCAGTTCAGGTACTGAAGAAATCCCCACAACCAGAAGGGTGCACCAGTTGAAAATCTTTCAGGTAAAAGGTGTTGAAAAGTAATCAGAAAATGGGTTGGCTCCAAGGTCAGGAGCTTCCTCCACAGCCTGAGAGCCAGAGCAAATGCACAGAGTCCTCTGCAAGCTGAAGTTCAGAGCCTTCTGAACTTCAGATGGTCAAAGCTACAAATCAACAAAACAGCTAAGGGATACCTTGGTGCTTTAAGAGACAGGTTCACACTGAAGCAAGACACTTACACCCACATGGACTTAGATATTTACACATGATGTAATTTACACAATTTTGTGATGGTATCTTGCACCTACAGAAGCAATCTTAAAATAACCCATCTGGCATAAAGCAGTCTAAGACTGAGAATAATTATTGGCTGCTGGAACACAAAAAGTAAGGTGAAGTATCAAGCAAGTGAACTGCACCAAAATCCAAAACTCTGTTTTGTTATACCCTTAGTACAAGTCCTACAAAAACAGTTGCAAAAATAAATAAATAAATAAATAAATAAGAAAAAAGCCTGGCAGAAGCAGAACACTCTCAAAGACTCTCAGCCCCAGGAGACGTGCACATGCATGGCAGTGCAGTTCCCAGCCCTTGGCTGGGTTCTTCAGTCCAAGCTTATATATTCAGATAATGAACTCCCTGATCTAGATTATAATACTCTTACCCATGCTGAGGTTTTATTTATGATCCCTCTGAACCCAATTTAAATAAAATATCACTGTCTCATTTTATCAAGGCAGCAATGAGCGTACCATAAAAAGATTAAATGATGGAGAAGACAAAAATTGGAGCATTCACGTAGATTCTCACCAAGGAGCCACTGGTTCTGAGACAGGTGCAGCTCAGCTAAAAATAGAGTTTGGTATCCCTGCATCATTCAGTGCAGTCTTAGAACTTGATGGAGTACCTGATAAGGGAGACATTTTAAAGACAGGTAACAGGCAAAGGAAATTTCATTGGAGGTAACACTAAAACACTCTGAAGGTTTTTGCAGCCTGGGAAGAAAGAGTGCTCTCCCTCACCCAGTGGCCTGACAGGCACCCATCTGCTACAGAGGGACCTTCCCCAGCCACATGAAGTCTTCTGAATTGCAGCTCAAGCCTTTTTCAAGATGAGCATCACTCGTCAAAAATCCAACACAGGAATATTAAAAAGCAGCATGGGAGTCATTCAGTGAAACAGTGCAAATATGTAGTGCTTGCAAAAATGCAAGCATTCCTCTCATCTTTAATAATTTCTATTTTGAAATCCTGGATTGAAGATCTTTGTTTCAAAAATACCTCCAAGAGACTTGTGCATCCCACACCACCATTCTGTGTCTTGCATGGATAAATCCATAACACAGTGAGGCACTGAGAGCTCAGGAAGAAAATTCACAAAGAAAAATTATTACAATGGATGCCCCAAGAAAGAATTAAAACCATCAGCAAAAAAAAAAACCCACAGAGAAGGCTTAATGCCACCTGGTTTGCCCCCTCAGAGCAGCCTCTTTAAACACATTCTCAAACTCACCATCCAGTTAAAAGGAGGTAAATTTAGGGACTTAAACTGAACATTAAGAGATCCCTTGAGAAGACAGCTATTGATCTCAACTGGCAATATATGGGAAGGTAAGTACCTAATCTTAAGGCAGTGCACACAGTGCTTATTTGAAAATCTGTACAAAACCTCAAAAACTTACCTCATTAGGTTCTGGAATAGGAGCTTATTTCCTACTCCTATTTAAGGTTATTTTCTACGTATTTCCTACTCATTTAAAGTTTCAGAGTTGCAGTAAAAAAATGACACATAGATCTAAAATTAACTACATAGACACATCTTAAATGTAACTAAATCAACAAACTAGCAACACAAGGAATAGCAGACAAAAATGAAAGGATTTTTCAAAAGTTATTATAATGTCTTTAAAGCAGTTCTGCATATTGGAAGTGCCCTGCAAGTCATGAGTATAACATGAATGATTGGACTAGGAAAGCATAGTCAGAGGGATAAAGACACATTAGGAAACAAAGAGGTGACCATAATAAACAGATGACCACGTTTACTCAAGATAAAATGAAATCAAGTTAGAAAGTTTAAAACATTAGAAATAAAACAATGTTTTCTATGTATTTGTGGGTAGGGCTGAACTCAATACAAGCTTTCCAAGGCCTGAGTAAGATCTTTGCACCACGGATGCTAAGCTGAATGTTTTCCTCCTAGCATAATTCAATACCTGATCAATTCTCCCTTGAAAATAAACTAGAAACCATGCTGTGAGACATTTCCTGACTAGGAAGACTACATCATTGATCTCTGCATTACATCCTACCAAGTACCACTTACCAAGTTAAGACATTATATATTTATTGTCAAGTATATCGAATTAATTACAGAATAAAACCACATTTCATCTGTCTTGTTGCTCAAAGAGCATCGTAGAAATATAACTGATAGAATGCAATACATCAGTGCAAGATGACTGTCCAGATTCAGAACAACCTGAAACCAGAAAGTCTTCCCCTTGGGAAAAGCTTGAGCATACTCAAGAGGGTAGAGTTTCATTATCCTGAAGAGAATCTCTGAACAAACTTGTTTGATCCAGCCTGTAATACAAAACACACTTATATGAAACACATATACAATGACAAAATGCAGCAAGTCAAACCCCTCAGAAGGACCTCAAGAAATGTCACTGTGATCCCTAAGAAGAACTGGGTCCCAGTAAATAAGAGAGCAAATGCAGCACGGTTAAACTTTAATTATATTTGGCTCCCTCAAAACAGATGCTCACAGACAGATTTCTGTTTCACCCACTAATGACTGTCATACACAATCATGTCACTGATTTCAAAGGGCTGCAGGGTTCACACGCTTGTAGGCAAAACCAACAAGACACAGCTAAAGAATATTCACAAAATCCAACACCCAGCTTCATCCAACAGGGATATTCAGACACTGCAAGAGAGGTAGGAGAACCAGACTTTGTCATGCTGTTTCAGGAAGAGGAACAATTGTCAGACTGCTGGTGCCTGTTACAACCTCTGCATGTACGAGCAGTGGCCCTCCTGACTGTGCTTGGGAAGCCACAGTGTGCTCCTGTTCACTCTCTGTTCTGGGTTCCTGGATCATCACATACTGATGAAAGGATAACAAGGTAGTGATATGAAAAGACAAACACAGGTAGGCAGGGGTCAGAAGGAAGAGGTGCATCACAATAAGTGCAGGGGAAGGAAAGCTGTTGGGAAGTCATACAGGCCTTGGGTATTTTACATTGTCCCAGAGTACACCCCCTCCCAAGAAATCTGTTTTTCTGATTACTTCAGATATGACTCTCATAAGATTTTAGAGTGGGCCTTGGTCAACTTCAGCTGTCTGTTGCAAGATCTACAAAGAATACAATGAATGGATGCACTCATTCCCAGTTTGAGGCTGTGTCTCTCAAGCTTGGGTCTTACCAGCTCAGATGAGAACACATCAAAGTGGAGTTTGAGTGTAGACCTTGAGTCTGGTGTTATGCAGCACTGCTGTCATGGACCTCATTTCATTCATTTTTATTAAAATCAGCTTGTTTTTCTTGCAGCTTAAATAGGGAAGTAAGAGGAACCAGAAACAAACCCTTCTGTCCCACTCCTTCAGTTCCGGGGGTGGACGGAGCCTTAGTGTGACTACACGCCAATTCCTACATACATATAAGAGTCACCACTGATTTTAAACGTTCTTCAAATACCAAGTAGAGATCAGACTCCATCTGTGTAACTCAGCTCTGCCCACAGCAGCTCTTTTTTCCCCACAAGGCACTAAATTACTCCAGCACTGAGATAACAAAACCAGTGCCACCATCTCCAAGGTGAAAGCAGAGCCTAGATTTTGCAGAAGAGTAAGCTGCCACCTCTCACTTTCCATTATAACCCACTTCCTTCTGTAATTCTGCTGTGCAGGCACCATCTGTTTCCCCAAGGGGAAGGTGCTTGCTCTTTGAGGAATGTAAAAAAAATGTTTTGAGACCACAAGTACTCCTTGTCCATATATTTACACTCTCTGTAAATCTCACCAATACCCATCCTTTCTATTTCAAGCTCCTTACAGTGGTACCACAAGAAAAGAGAGAGAGAAGAACTATTAAAAATTCATCCAATTCTTGCTGATCTGATGGAGAAAAGGAAGAAATAAAATTTCTAGAAAGCATTAGAGTGCACAACTCATTACTGAGGAAATATTATTGGGTCACTCTGGCCTTTAGAATGAACCATTACATTTCAATGAAAAGTATAGTCCATATTGTGTCGAGAAAACCCTTATCTATTACTTGGAACAAAGCCCTGGCTGCCAATTGATTGTGGCCTGTGAAGGCTCCAAACGAGATGGGCTTTGAGCCAGAATCTGTTCACATGCAGAGGAACATCAGCAAAACCAGCCAGTCAGGATTTGTGTCACAACAAGATCCCTGCTACAAATCTGATTATTTGCACAGTGAAGGAGGAAGAAAAAGGAAAAGTGGAACTAATTTTCTTTATGAACTTTAATCTTCCCCTTTTATTCATATTTAAACTTCCTTCTTGCCTTATCTTGTCTGCTTTGATTGTAAGCTCTTCAGGGCTTTTTGCACATTTTCAGTGTCCACCACAAGATCAGCTAATGAGTCTTTAAAGCATTAGTAGGTTTCACCTCACTTCCAATTCCAAAACTGCCTTAATCCTCAATGGACTAGTGATATTCTGATGTTAATTTTTAATCGTTTTCATCTAGAGCTTGTTTCACTAATCCTTATGAATCAATGGCTTCACAACACTGAACAAATTCAAAATACAGCAAGCTGTTCTCCTGCTGGAAGAACAACAGTAAAGTCAAAGGCTGATTTTGAACACTTTTCACCAAGAGGCTAAAATACAAGGGCATGCTTATTCTTCTTTTCAGAAAACACAGTGGCTTTGGTCAAAGCCTGCTTGGCATTCTGGGGCTGAAAAGTGCACAGCTGACCCCTGCTGATCTCTAGTTCCGACAGCAGAAAAGCATGAAAATGCAGCATTGGCATCTGCCAACTGTTCTTGGGCATCCACAGACAGAACAAGATGAACCAATATGAGTTGAGAGCCTTAAAATATTATCTGTTCCATATTATTTTCATCTTAGGCCTTCATTTAAGCCTGCAATTTAGATGATGACATGTTTCTTTCCTTTACATAAATGCAGACGATATTTTGCACATGAAAAGTTTGACATTAGCAGAGTGAATTATAGGGTTATTGATTTATTCTGATTTCTCAAAAGGTTACTGTGATTTTTCGCTGATCAAGAGACATGATGTCACTAAGATAAATGCTTCAGGTGCTATTAACGACATCTCCCAGTGAAACATCAAACATTTTTACACAAAGTGCTGGATGGTTACTTTCCATTTTAAATCCATATTAAATTCCATATTAAGGAAAGGTTACTTCTCATGTCAAAGCAGGAAGTCTGTGACCTTAATGGTTTTGCTTTGCATTATAGTATAAATGTAAATGCTTGACTTAAGCAACACTGATGTGCTATTCTTCACAGCTCAGAAATCAAGCATTAAAAGGCACATGTAAGAAAGCTTTTTCCAGGTGGTAGCCTTTACATCTGCTGGCCATCTTGTTCTTTCAAGGGAAAGAGATATGAAGGAGAAGAAGCTACCAGCAAGACTAAATGCAATTTTAATAAAAAACAAACTGCTATTTTATATCATGATTTCAGATCATTATGATATCATGACACAAAATGATGAATGGCAGATTTGTGATGACTCTGCCACTTTTTCCCATAAAGATACTGAAACTGAAAAGAAATTAATCTAAACCAGACTACTGCTTACTGGACCCAAACCACTCTAAGCATATCTGACATAAAACACAGAGGTGATGACTTCAGTTCAAGACGATAGCCCCCACTTTTTAGACACCCTCATTCATATGCCACACGATGGCATCTACCCTCTCCAAAGACTTGGAGGCAGCATAGAATGAAATTCTTGTCTTCAGGACTCATGCATTTGTTGAAAACATACAAGACAACCTCATCTTTCACACAGCCAACTACAAACTCCTACTGGGTAACTTGAGCTTGTTGCTCAAAGGACTTGATTAAAACGATGGAGTGAGGGGGTGCAGAAAAGCTACAACCAGTTATCATTTGATCATGGAAGGCCTGGAAAGGGGAAAATACATCTTTAGTCCACCTTGACATACATGTATAAAGACACAATTTTGGTGACAGGGTAAAAAAATCTAAACAAAGATTAACAACCTGCAGTGGACTATGCAAATGAAGTCCTTGTAATGCAGTGATGCATGAAATCTGGATCTGAACACATGCTTTGGAAATCCAGATCTGAAAGCAGATGCATGTGTGATGGCACGAGACTGGTTTTATGTCAATTAGTAAAAATGCTGCACTGAGGGAAGAAGAGGGGGATGCTGGCAGACAGCTGAAAACAGATGTGAACAAGCTGCCCTTTCCCACTCACAGGGCTGACCTGGGTGCTCAGGAGGACTGCCCGACCAGTGAATGAAGAAGCATGGGAACTCAGACTGCTTCAGTGAAAGGAAATTTGCACAAATAAGGATATCCACAAAGCAATGATTCCTTTCTGTCAGATTCACTGCATTGCTGCTGAGGTGAGAGCATTAAAACTAAAGGGCTAACAAGATTTACTACCACTGTAAGCAGCTTTCAGAGTTGGGTTATCTCAGTTATTTAAACTAATTAATCTCTGGGTTTTATTGATTGTCATTTTAATTGATTGTTCTTTTATTTTTTTGGCTTATCCCCTGATATGATAGACATTGAAGAAGGCTGGCGAAAATGAGATACACACAGACTGGTGTTAGGCTCCTCTGTAACCCAATTCATTGCTTAGAAGAAAAGGGTGCTGCTACCTGGAATAGAGTAGCTGGATGATAAACAGCCAGTGACTGTGGACCATTTCTTGGGAGGATCACTGACAGGCTGACAGCTTTCAGATATATATGGATTCATGTATGGGAACAGAAATTTTTTAATCTAGGTACTAACAATTCTAATAAAATATAAGGATCCCATAGGAACTGTGGAAATAAATAAAAAGGTCTTGATCAAAATCCAAGAATAAAGGAATGGGAGCAGGGTAAAGATGTCAATGAGACAGAAGTCCAACTGGAAGGTTACACGCACCAGCAGTCCAGCCATGGCACAATATTTCACAAACTTTAAAAAAGGACAGTTTTCAGCTGGTATTGTGGAAAAAACAATAAAGTGGCTTTGCTGTATATGTGAAACTAAATGCAAGGTTGAGGAAACATGGGATATATGGGAAAAGGCAGCCCTGAAATATAAAAAGTGATTAATAGACTAGATCACTGCAGCTGGAATTAGGTGAGATTTCGAAGGGAAATACAGAAGGATGGATGAGATGGTTGACACAAGTGTTTATCTATGGTATAAATGCTCCTCATTTGAAGGCAGATAAAACTAATTGAGACAGATGAAGAAAATGCCTAACACGAACTAAAAAACGATTGCTTGTTTCTTTGGGTAATAATTTCAACTTTCCAAATCTTCATAGCACTTCCAGTTTGCTCTGCATTCAGCAAAGTGCAGAATGCACATCACCCGCTTGTTATTTCCTCAGCTTATATTTTTCCCTCCACAGGTCTGTGCAAAGCTAATTTGCCTTTTACTTACGGATTCTGAGAAGTTTGTGGGCACTGCATTCACACTGCCTGCTCTGCTGCAAAAGCAGCTATCATCAAAACACCCCTGACACTGCCTGCAAGACATATTAGCAAGCGGATTTACATCTGCTTGTGACTCCTGTGTATTTTTTTTTTCAATTCTACTATATGTGTCCCACATACGACAATTTTAACACCATTTTCAGCATTGTTTTCTCTGGATCACATCTGTATCATGCAGGCAAAGCCTGCATTTATTCTCACCAATAATTTACAGCTGCTCTCAGCATCGAGCACTCAATGCACAGAGACATGGACCTGGGAGCAAATATATCAGAAACATCCCTTCTCCTGGATTCCCCTTTTGCTCTTCAGTTAAAGGCACTTCTGCTCTGGCAGAAGGGGCATTCGTGCTGGTGGGCAGTGGCAGATGGGCAGCAGAAGTGCACTCCCACCCCGCACCCACTCCTGCCTCCCCACATGCTCCTTGGAAGGCAGGGACCACTGCTCTGCCCAAGACTCATGAACAGAAGGCTGCCTGCTCCTGCACACTGGTGGCGTGGCCAGGGCTAACCCTGTCCTTAAGTGGCAATAAGGTCAGGTGGCATCCTGTCGCTGTGGGGCTTTCATGGGCAGGGAGGAAGGTGTGGGCTGGCTCCCTCTGGTCAGCATCAGGTTCACATGATGTGAATGTGCATATGCCCTCACTGCTGCTTTGCTTCCTGCTTTTTAACAGCAATTGTTCCCATCAACCTGTCTCTTTGAGAATGTGTCACATTTTCCAGAAAATAGATTTGGAGGCTATCTAGTTGCTCCTGTGAAATAGATTAAAAAGAAAAAAAATCCAGTTCTGGAGGATTCAGGTTTTTGCTGAAGGTTCTGACAACATAAATCCAGTGCCTGGTTTGGGTAGCACGGCCCACAGTTGAATTTGACTTACAAAAATAAACATAGCCCAGACTGTATATGAAATAAATACTCCTACTGCAGAAACAGTATCACATTTGAAAGATGACTGGGAATTGTGCTGCCTGAAGCACTGGTTCCGGTAATCCCAGGGATCACAAAAGCAAGTCTGCTTTATGATTAATTAGAAAAACAGAAGAAAAAAAATAGGTGGGAGGAAAAAAAAAAAGGCCAAACATGCTGACTGCTATGTTTGGAAGCTACAATCAGGTGCCTCCAGGGAAATGCAGAGCTCTCCTAATGATGAACCAGTGAGACTGACATTAGGAGGTACCACATCCAGGTGTGAGATCCTACACAGAATATAAGTTACTGAATGAATAAATAAATACATCCTTAGTGGTTCTCAGAGATAAGCACCCAACTTATTTGATACTAGCTGATGAGGCAGCCAGAAAAGAAACAGCACCATCACACAGAACCATGGCAAAGGAGGGTCAAATGGTGGCAGAGATAAACTCTGCCATGTGTTATTGTGACTCAGGAATTAGGTGCAGTAGCCCATTAAAGCAAGGTGGCAGTGAGAAAGATGAAGCCTCCCCAAATGAGAAGAAACAAAGAAGGATAAGATGTTTCATCACAGCTCTGAACTTACGCCCCTGAAAGCGCCATCCATGTTGAGCTTTTAAGTGCACACAGCCATGCTGCTTCCCACACACTTCAGAAACAGATGGATAGGTAAGTCCCAGTTAGGAACACTGACTGCAGGCCAGCCTGATTACAAAGCCCCTCTGTAGCTGCCAAGAGACAGCTGCTAAGGGGCAATTACCAATGATCAGGCCATGTAGCCAATCTGCTGTGCTCAAGGGATGATGGCTCTCAACTCCAAGCCAAAAATACAGCTCCTGCCATGAGATGCTTGTTCTGTGTGGTCCCCTCCACAGCTTTGAGGAGGAGGAAAGCAGAGACAAAAGGAAAAACAGAGCACAACATCCATGTCCCCAAATGCTGTATCTGCACGAGATATTACAGACTCACCCTCCTTCTGTTTATCTGGGATTGTTCCACTTCAGCCCCCAAAACAGGTCATAGATTTTAATCCTATCAACTTTCTTGACTTACTGATTTTTTTGCATATTTATTGTCAGCCACTGTTTGACTTTAATAAAGATTTACTGACTAAATACAACAAGTTTCATGCCCACATTTCTGGGGATGCAGTGATGGAAAATATGAGCTTGTGCATTCGTTTCTTGGATAGCCAAGAGAAAATGTTTATATTTTCAATTTCTTTTCCCCTCCACATTTTCAAAAAAAACAGGAAATCAATCTCTAATTGTTATTTCTTTAAATGTTTGCTCAACAATGAATTTACTTGGCCTTTTTTACAGTAAATATCACTTGCTTACATGTGAGAATTACTCATCACTGCCGAGCGGGTAATAAAATCAGGGAATTAAATGGCAGCAGTGGAGAGGAATCAGCATGTTCCTGCATTTGGTGAGCCACATCCCATCTTGGTACAACCTCACTCAGAAGACAAATGTGTGCTTTCACCAGGTAAGTATGCGGCCTTGACCTTAACTCTTCTGCTAATTTAACAGAAAGAGAGTAAAATTCTCAGGTCAAGCAGTAGGTTGCAAACCACACAGAAAGTGCTGACAGAGCTATTTTACCTGCGCCTCAATATTTTTCAAGTGACTGATTTTAGAAATAAATTGCTAACAATGCAACTGCAGGAATATCATGTTTATTTATTCTCACATCAGTGACTGAGAAGCTGTAAATAGGTGTGACAGCTGCTGCATCTCCTCTGTTGTCATCACTCTGCTCCTCCTGTGAGACAGGCAGTAAACAGGATGACTACTATGACTGACAGGAGCATAGTATGATCCTGAGGCAAAGAGCTGTACATGAGCTCTATTGCTCCTAAACCGATGTCAGGGTTTCTGTCAAAATCAGCACCCAGAAAGACGCTGCTTATTTTTGGGGAAGAGCACACCCTGTTCTGCTTGTTGGCTGAGCCTTACTGAAATGGTGCAGAGTCTGAAAGTCCCAATTTTCCAAACTTCTGTAAGATCACCTGCCAGATTCATTTTGAAGGAAATGACACCATAGTTAAAAAAACCAAGCAGCAAAACAAAACAACATAAAAATTAGAGCTCCACAGTCATGAATCCAGTACCAAAAGACAGGGCTGTAAGCTTCAAGCTATAACTTCATTAATACCCAGAAGAGGGATGCTCTGGGCATTACCTGCCGCACCACCTGACTGCACATGTGGCCTAAGAAGGATTTGCTGCTTTGCTGCTGCAGCCAATGGCTAGTTTAAACTTCCACACTAAAAAAGCGCCAAACTGGGAATCAGTGCTCACTAAGACACTTATCCCCTCTGTGGCATCGTGGGACAGTCCTACCTTCCTCTCTGTATCCTTTAATTTCAGGCAAAACTTTACACTCTTCATGAAAATTTTGAGGTTTATGAGAAGGAAAATCACATTAGAGGTTGAACTTAGTAAGTTGTAGGTCACTGCTGGATGCAGCAGTTGAACAACAACCCTGAAATACAACAAGCAACAGACACAGCTATACTGTCTCTGTTTGCCACCCCACGTGTGCTTGCCCATGCTGGGCCAGCCTGGCCACGCAGCAGCTCTCAGCTATGGTCCCTCAAGTCCCTGGTCGTGCCACAGTCCTGCTGGACAGAGCAGAGACACCACAGATCATCACAGTGTTGGGGTGCAAGGTCCCAGTCATGTCTCACCCAAATTGACAGTATATGCCCAATGGCTGCTTATATTGTAGTGTCCCTGAGATCTCTAGAGTAAGTATGGAGATGAACCCATACCTTAAATGTTACATATTTCTCTAAAAAAAAAGATATCATGGATGTGGTGGAGCCCAGTTGAATTACCAGCATAACCTATGGGCAATACAAGGTATGGAATATTTTTTTAATAATTAAAAAATCTAACACTAAGAAATTATTGAATCTGTTTGCATTAATGAACTGATATTCTTGATTAGGCAAGGCTAAATTTAGAGTGTAAATCTATATGATTAGTTTTCTAACAGCAAAGACCAGGTGGCTAAACAAGACCTAAGTCTCCTAAGTCTATTTATTGTCCTTTAGAACTCAGTTTTAAGATTTTTAGTAACAGCTGACTGCCATTTCCAAAGCCAGCAGTTTTAGAAGTAATGAGCTATCCTCCAGGAGCTGGCCAGCTTTCTCTACACCAATTCAAATCAGACCATGTTGTGTCCTCAAGGAAGACAGCAGAGTTTGGCCAAACCTACCTTTGCTTCCTCTTCTCATTTCCCTTCACTTGTCAGCATGACCCATGGCATATGCTGGCACCCGAAGGCTTTAAGGCACAGCAAGGGATTGTTATCATGGCAGCCCAGACAGCAGCTTACATCAGCATGTTGTCTTCTGCCTTCTCTATGCCCTCCCTTCTGCCAGCCATGAACCGTGCAGACCAGAGGTCAGGAGACAAATGTTTTAGAAGCAGCAATGTTTATTTAGTCATCCAAATACCTGTCTTTAAAGCACTTTAAAGGGTATTATGTACACTAAAGTGATAAGCAAGATATGTACCATGAAAACCACCCATGCTGAAAACTACAGCTGGCTGGGTAAAGAAGGTTACCTGTGAAAGTATAAAGGACAGTTGTAAGAGAAGTCAGGAAGTGCATGTCTCTTCTCACACTTGATAAGATTACAGGAGAAATGAGTTGCAAAATTACCTTGGAGAACAAGGGAGAGAGTGAGCACAGCAATTCAATTTCTTCTGCTTCTGTTTCATGTCCTTGAGAAATGCCAGAGAATGCACCAGTAGAATAAAACATCTGCCACCCTGACAACACATTTCACTGCCTTGCTCATCTGCACAGTTTCACTGCATGTTCCATCAGACGGCTCAGAGACCAGCTCAGAATGAACCATTTCACAGCCTGGATCCTATCACAGAATAACCATTTGGCATGCCTTTATGTTAATAACCACATATTCAATGAAGGTGACCTCTAGGTCTGTGGGGGGAAAGGTATCATAGGACAGGCAAAGAGAGAAGAGTGTTTGTGAATGAATTTGAAATATCTTTCTCACAAGCGACTACTGGGCTCAGCATCTAGAGGAGAATTCAGAACTTTTTGATTGAGGTTGTAAGCTGCTCTGCTCTAGCTGAAGAACAACCAAAATATAAAACAGAGCAAAGGAGGTGACATTTCCATTCCTGATGTTTAGAATCTACATCAAGTGCCACTCAATTTTTACTAACTTGCAGCCCAGTAAAGACATACTAACAGGCTTCTATCTTTAGTAAGTCAACTGAAAAGTTTCTGCCATGTTGCTTACACTTTCACTGACTGTAGCATTTTAGTTTGCTGCTCTGATGCATTTCCATCTCTTGTCCCTGAACAGGAGAATTGTTTATTCTTTTGTGCCCATCTTCCAGAACTAAACTCAAATTTCTGTAGGACTTGGACTCAAGCTGGTACAACTATAGCTTCTGAAATAATTTGTAGAAGGTAAGGATGGAGGATACGAGAGATGAAGAAAGAAGATACCCAAAGAGGACAGCATACCTGAGTTGGAAGGAAAACATTTTACATGGGCACATGAGAGAAAAGCCATGAGAAAACTCCTGAGAAAAATCCATAAAAACGTGTGTGGTGCATCAAGGAGGGTAAGGTAGAAAGACAAAAGGAGTAACCCAATGTATTTCAAGTGGAGCTCACTCTTAAAGAAGAGCTATTATGATACCTCAGAATGCTTTGGCACTTACTGCAGATTATCAAGGTATTTAATGATATATTTCTAATCTACTACTATCATCTAAGCAGAAGGGAATTTTAGAGAATTACATACTTTAGGCATGCACTTAATTAGGGTCTTAGAAATTTAAAGGTGATCAGCTGCTCCAAGTCCTTGGGTTCAGCTGACATCTCAGAAATCCTTTAAAACTTTGAATTTTAATATTTTTTGTTTGTTCCTCAGTCCTGTTGTTACTTTTTCTCTCTGAACATACACCTCAATACCTCTACACATCAGTTGAAGAGACACAGCTGTCTTTTTCCCATCCATGCAGTGACTCTGGTGTTAGTATCTTTTATCAGTCACAGAACCCAGTACACCATCCCACATTTTGCAAGTGCTCTTCCAGCTGTTTTGGCAGGAAAAAAAAAAAGAAAGCCACAGTGGAAGTTTGGTTTTGTTTTAGCTATGCGGGCTCATTTCTAGGGTGTTCCTTCTTTTGTAACATTTGAAAGGCTTGCAAACAAAATTACAACAGAACCAGCTGAGGTTAAAAGCTTTTAATACTATTACTTTTAAAAACATTTCCACACTAGAGATAATCACTTTGCAAAACAAAAGGAAATGCCCCTGTATCCAGCAGCCTGCTTCATAGAGGTGCTGAGCTTTTAATAGTAATGCTTTCTAATTAGCTGCTGCTTGGCAGGTTTGGGCTCTGGCAGCTACCAGGAGTGTGCAATTCAGCTTTCAAAATCGGAAGACTAAGGATTCAGTGTAAGAGTAGGTGTCATTTCAAAAGGCTGGTGCTGTGACTGTGACAGACTGAGGGCACTGAGTGGGTGTGTGAGCCACCGGGGGAACAGGCAGGCAGCGAGTACCGCTCACAGCACCAGTTCTGGCTGCTGTGCACTCGTGGTCGTACTCGCAGGGAGAGATCTTCCACCCTGTACTGCCTCTGCTCCCTGTAACCCTGCCAGCACTTCAAAGCACACATTCAGTAAGTGCTCAGTGCTCCTGGTCTTTGTGTCAGAGCTGGCCATGTTTTCTGCTCCTATTCAGAGCCCAGTGTAAGGACAGGCATTCCTTACTGCAGCACCGGAGTGAATAGGACTGCACACCCTGACCATGCAGCACCTTCAAAATAGATGTGAAGGAGTTCACACACTTCATTCTGACCCTTTTTTGTTCCAGTCCCAGTAACTTGCATATGCCATGTCAGGATCCTGTTTGCCAAGGACTTCTTCCATTCCATGGAAATGAAACAATCCCGATGTGTTAACCAGCGCAAGTAGATCAAGCCACTGATGAGTAACACAACTATCATCAGTTTACAACCAACTTTCAAGTATGAACTTCCTTTCACACCTGAGCATGTATCTGCTGGCAAAAAGTGTTTATAACAATCACAGAGAGCCATCAGTATTTCAAAAGACACCATTAAAAATCATCATCCCTATGAGCAGAGGAAGTGGTTAATAGTAATTAAGGATACTATACTGATCAAACCAAGATTTCTGCTGAAACAACAGACAGAGGACTCCAACAAACCTCACTAGCTCAGGTAGAAAATGCAATTCATGACCGAAAACACTTTCAAGGAAACTAAATTCCAGCAGAGAGACGTAGCAAACTAAGAGAGCTGGTCACTGCTGAATTTACTTGGGTTGCTGCTCTAATTTTCGGCTTTCCACATCACTGCACTCCATTTGAATGGTCTAATCTTTGATCAATGATTTAATTTGATGGTGTATGGTCACCAAAGCATCACACTGCTTTACTTAATCCTATACAATGCTTTGAATCATTTGGAGTGTTTTGCTTTTGTCTGTTATGGGAATGAGGTTAGGAAGGTGGTGAAGCCATTCAATTTTCAACAAAACTTAAACCAGAATCTCAACCCCCATGTTTGCAGCTCATCAATGAATTGAGAAATTCATCCTAGATTAGCCAAAACCAAGATAACACCAACAGCACCACCACTGCCACCCCCAATATATAACCAGTTAAGATTTTCTAGCCTATGGATTCTGAGGACCCAGTTGGGCTATCCAGCTTCTACCCATTAACTCCATTCTCATCAAGTCTGCCAAGAGGATTATTGCTCAGTACAGGACAGGGTTGGGTTCTTACTGTTCAAGAAAAACCAGGCACCTCAACAAGCAAGATGTTTGGCATGAATGTAGTGCTGCTTCGGTCTTCATTCCTCTTACCTGCCATCTCTAGCTATTCTCTGTGTACAACAGGACCCAAGCTACTGCTGCAATCAACTGTGTTGTGAAATGCTTTATGTCTGTAAAACATGTGAATGTCTATTTGCTATTATATTAAAAACCTCCTTTCCACACTCAACAAAGATGGAAATATGTGACATCTGCTGGTTTTGAAGTTTTTAGCATATAACTGCTGAAAATCATGTAAATTATTAAAAAAAAAACCCAAAACACAGAATGTCACAGAATTCATCTCACAGTTAATGGGCACATGAAACACAAATTATTTCCAGTTTCTTCTAACCCTCATTGTGCAAGGGTACACAAACACATGTGCCACATGAGTCACATCCTACTTTCCCTTCCCCACCACCCACTTCCTACCACATCCTTCTCTTCCAACATTCAACAGCTACTATGAGAAACTGGTCGTGCTATTAATTGACGAAAGCACAGTCACTCCAAAACACCTAATCTCAGGGTTCCCTGAATTAATAATATGACCAGTAGTAGGCTTCCTCTTGCTCTCCTGGGATATTTTCCTATGCATTGCAAAGCATTCTCTCCCCATCTGTGCCAGACTTTAAGACCCCTCATTTTAAGCAAGTGGACGGTCCTGCTGATGTTACCGGAACAATATATGTGTGTTCCAAGTGCAGTAAATGTTTAAGTGTTTTTCTGGATTGGAATCACTGCTTTTAACATCTTCTGACAGCAATTACAAGCACAATCCCGGAACAACAGCTCCTTCCAAAGTGCAGTAGCAACACTTTATAAAAACAGTATGCCCAAATCTCCAATGAATTTTCAAAAGCTTTGCTGGAACAGAAATTTCTGCTATAGAAGACTTGGCAATGTAGTCTCCAGTGTTACTGCAGTGACAAGAAAAGTGCAGGGATTTTTCTGGCTCCCCACACTAATAAAAATCTAATGCAATTGTGCCGAGCAGCCAGCAGAAAGAAAATGATTCTCACCTCAACTGTCGGCAACATCCTGTATGAGGGCACTGATTTCTGCACACAGAACAGGATTTCTGCAACATCTGGATTACACAGCTGGTCCCTCTGGCTGTGCTATACCACAGCAGGACATTGAGACTTAAGATTGAACCAAAGCATCTGAGAACTCCTTAGTTACACTCAGATCTGCTCTTTCAGCTTCCTGATGCTTTGATTCTATTTATTATAGGTCAAGACATTCTGGAGGAATCAAAGAATTCTAGAGAGAATGACTTTAACCTTTGGAAGAAAGCAGAGCTGGTAAAGTAATGGTCAGTGCCCTATTATGCAGATAAGTGAGCACTGAACTGGTTATGTAAAAGAATGACTACAAGCTTCTAGCTAACATTATTACTGTTTAATGCTATAGATCAAAGAGGTTTTGTCTTAGGTCTTAGATTGTAATCAGGACAGCTTTTGACAAGGAGTTGTTCATGCATCTTTAAATCCCAACTCTCCATTGGTTTGGCATAGAGCTTGCTTTTTGGTGATCCCACTTTTTAAAGAAAAAAATCAGTCCTAAGCATACACCAGTAATGTCAAAGCTGCCAAATGGCCACCATTTAGCACTGTCAAGGATGGACTCTCCAAGTGCAAGCTTGACTGAAAGGTCTTTCTTTGGAGCTTTCTTGGTGGCACATGTATGGACACAAAGACACATGCAGTTCACGTTGAGCAAGCAGCCTAGATTCTGTTTTAAGCTGGTGGGAATAACCTACCAAAACCACAAATCTAAACTCTCTCTTTTTTAATACCTTCAGATTACCCTGCTGTAAGAAAGAGCACACAGCTAATAAAGGCTTTGAATCCCTCTTGACCCTCAAGATGGAGAAGAGATAAAGAAATAGTGGGAAAACAAATGCAGTATTATCCTGCACTCTGGTTCCTCTGTGCTGATACAGCAGAGTACAGCAGATCCTAATTGTGTATTCTCTAACATAGAAATCTCATTAGAAAGGAATTAAAGGATACTGGACCTATGTCTGGCATTTCTGGAAATGCAGCAGCTCTCTTCAAGTGGCCAAGCACACTCTCTATGCACACACCAGCTTTGCAGCATGCACATGGGCTGTCCATGTCAGCTGGAAAATATGAGTATAAAGCTGGTGAAGGGTCTGGAGCACAAGTCTGATAAGGAGTGGCTGAAGGAGCTGGGGTTGTTTAGCCTGGAGAAAAAGGAGGTTCAGGGGGGACCTCATTGCTCTCTACATCCACCTGGAAGAAGGTTGTAGCCAGGTGGGGGGGGTTGGTCTCTTCTCCCAAGCAACAAGTGACAGGGCAAATTTGAAACAGCCTCAAGTTGGGCCAGGGGAGGTTTAGATTGGATATTATTGAAACATTTCTTCATGCGTAGTGTTGCCAAGCATTGGAACAGGCTACCCAGGGAAGTGGTTGAGTCACAAGCCCTGGAGGCAACTAAAAAATGTGTAGATGTGGCAGTTAAGGACATGGTTTAGTGGGGGACTTGGCAGTGCTACATTAATGGCTGAACTAGATCTTAAAAGTGTTTTCCAACCTTTAAGTGACATAATGACAATGATGCTATGATTCCATAAGTCAAAATGAAAGGCTATTTTAAATCAAAGTTTGCAGAATCTGCTATTATAATATTTTCTCGTAACTAACTTGCATGACATTATTGACCCTAAATGAACTCAGTTTATCCTGTGTATTCCAGGGCTTTTCAGAAGTTATATAGCTCTTAATAATGTATCTTTCATGTGGAAGCATGGACTTGTTATTCTGACATGGCAATAGGGAGCTATATGGTTTCTTCAAGATGCACCAGGGCTCACCTCCCTTTTCTGGGGAAGGTGACCTGGATTACTGCCAATGCAATGAAAGGTTTAAAGTGGCTTGAATGATCACTGACCAGACCTGAAGTCCTAGAAGAGTAATAGAGAACACAAAAGGAATGAAATTTAAATTAACTTTATTTTATGATGGTTTTGCTTTCCGTCCCAAATTTGTTCATTTGCTTCTCTAGCTCCTGAAGCATGGCATCATTTTTCATATTTAAAACAAATCCCCATCACTCCAATTGAAACAAAAGGTTATAAAAATACAACTTTGAATCATTAAACACAAAAAATTCAACTTCCTGTACTTCAAATACTCAGAAATTGTTTACAAATTGAACATGGAGAATCAACATCGACTAATTATGACTTAGTAAAAAAAAATCCACAGAAACGGCCATATTCCCAAGGCTATTGCTACCTTTTCCCTGTTCTAAACATATAAGAAGAAAAGACCATTTATCTAACAATTAAAATTTTATTTTTACTGTAGGGAGACATACCCGACCATAAAAACACTGCAAATTAAGGAAATCCAGTGCTCATTTTCAATATGAAACAGAAAATACAGGAAACACTTCAGGAAAATTAAATTGCAAACATAAATCTTGAAAAACGTATCAGTAACATTTTGACTGCAGGTGCTGCCCAGCTCATATCAATTTTGATCATACTGAAGACCATGACATCATTTTTTATTCTCTGTCTTCCTGGTTTTTTTGCCACTAAAAGCTTCTATTTTTTTCAGGTTGAATACATGTTTCAACCCTGCTCCCACTAACATTTTTTTCATCAGCTGGCTGTTAAATGAATATTAATTTTAGTCTGTCAGAAGCAGGGAGGGGGGCAGCTCACCCCTGGGCATCTGACAGCAACCCCCTAACCCCTCCTAAAAGCATTGAGTGCTCTTAGCCTGGATGCAGCACTCAGCACCTCCCAAAACCGGGCTTTTATGCTGGAAGCAAAAGTCTCTACCTATGAGAAGTGGCTATTTCTGAGGTTACCTAGACTACAAGAGCACTCTGAAATCACTGAACAACACACAGAAATGAGCCAGTCATGCAGCTTAGCAGTGGCTCAACATCTTTGGCACAGCATCTTGAGGTGTACAGCATTAATTAAAATATGGATTTAAAATGGAAACCCACCACTAGCTAATAGGCTTTGACTAGGTCTGAGTCCTGCTCATTAGCACACAAGACCTTAAACCAAAGTCAATTAGAGCACCAGCAGAACAGAGGACACCTAAGCCTGCACAATCAACTACTGATGAACACACTGATGCAAAAAGGCTTATTTTAACAACAGATTTAATCGTTACAGTCAAAAGCTGTTCTTCATTGCATAGCTAATAAATACAATACAGCTGAGGTGTTCAGATGTGGTTGCTTAGGCTGCACCTAGGAGGCAGCCAGATTTTAACTCTCCATAACACACTGTAGAATCACTGAGGCTGCAAGTAGTAACCAAACTTACACACACCTTCTGCTTCTGTGTTTACATCAGAGGGGCTCTAAGGTACAGGTCATTTATGGTGTCTCACAAGACATCTAGCAAAGCCAACTTGGGTCCACAATGAGCAGTGCAAAGGTGTGATAACACACAAAAGCAGTTTATAGGAACATAAATAGTCTACAGTATCCAGTAAAAAATAAATTAACTTGAGAGGTAACCATTGTTTGTATGCCACTAAGCATCTCAGTTCAGGTATTACCTATTTTTCTACAAAATATTAATGTATCTGGTATTCATCAGTTAAAATGCAATACCTGCTGCAGGTGGATGATAATGAGAGTGATAAAGATGCTAATGAGAGTGACAGCAGAGTATCTTTAAAAGTGATTATGAGCAGGAAGCACAAGTCAATAATTCTCATGTTCTCACACATCTGTTACTGAAGATCTCACTGGACCACACCACCAGAGATGCTACAGAAATGATTAAAAAAAAAGACAAAAAGATATAGCAGTGAAAAGAAAGCTGAAGAAAAGCAATACCTACATTAAAGGAGTGACACACTGGAGGTTAAATGCCATTATGGTGACAGGACTGGAGAGGGCTGACAGTTCAGAAGGGTACAAGAGGCCTGTGATGGGCAGTAACAGAGATAAGTGTAGCATCCATATACATGGTGACCTAACGACTGGATTAATTTCCTTCAGTAGAAAAGGAGCCAGCTCTCCTGCAGCTCATGAAAGATTAATTACACAACTATCCCCTGGAGGAATTCCCCACATGCCCTGTGCTGTGCAGACCCAGTGAGCCCTGTGCCCCACTAGGAGAGACCTGACAGCCCTGACTGGTTCCCACCTTCTCACCAGCCAAAGGGCTTCGTGGCACACAGCTCCAAGGTATTCCATCCTTTCTTCCTGAGGTGTATTGCCTCACCTTCACCTCACACGGAAAAAAACCTATCAGTTGTCACTTCTTGTGACAAAGGAAAATAAATTAACCCCAAAGGATCAGGGAGAAAAGCAAATCTTTCAGTGTAAACTGTTGTACTAATAACCTTAGTAAAATACATTTGCACTGGGAACTGTTCTGAGAAAGCCAAAGAAACAGTGCTTTGTGGCTCTTCCAACACACAGGATTAGCACAGAAGTTATGTGGAATATGGGACAGCAAGCATTAAGGGAGAGTACAGAAAGGGAATGGGCAGCACTAGTCCCAGCTTTGGCATGCTCCATTGTGATTATGGGTAAAACCTGCTGCTGTGCTGCACCTGTTTCCATGCTATGAGGGCATTCCACTCGAGCTCAGTGCTTAGGGAACAAAAGATGGACACATGGAGCTCACTAATTGTGCTGAGAAGGACCATAGGAAAATGATCTGACACATACAAAATTTCCTTTTGTATGTGTCAGATACTCCAGTTCCCAGGAAGATATCGTATCAATAGAAATGATGCTTTCCTCCTCCCCATTGTGGTTTTCCTTAAAAAAAATTCTTAGAAACATGTCCAAAGGGAAGAGATGCTTGGACAGCCAACTGCTACCCTGAGAAAGGCAGAGCCTGACACCCCCTCACAAGTGGACTTTAGGAAGGGAACAAGACAAAACAGCCATTGCATTAATGAAACAGAACAACAGGGCAAGGATTAGATTTGGCTTCCAACAAACACCTCCAGCTGAGGTCAGCACTCAGTGTAGCAACAGTGCAGAAAGGCTTTCCTGGCCCCTACTACACCTCTAAATGGTGAGTTTATTGTTTTTAATGTTTTTTGGCAAAATCACAAACTTGGATCCAAGTCATTCCTGAAAAAAGCCAATCACACTTTGGTACCCATATAACTAGAAAAATATATCCTGGAAAAGGTAATGGATGGTCATTGAGTGTGGCTTTTTCTCAAGTGCAGCACTATCTGTCTGTTTAAAAACCTAATTCACCTGGATTCACCATGATGATTTTTGGCTTTGGGTGGCTTATAGCCCTTATATACTTCTCAGTATATTACGCATGAGTACATTGAACACCAACACCCACGATCATGCCTCGAGCTGGAATCCAGAACTAAGCTGCAATTTAAAAAATTTGTTCATGCAAACAGAGGAGTATTTCTATACACGCCAAGCTGGATTCTGTATGCGTAGACAAAAACTTAAAAAAACCCAAACCACAGATGCACATACAATCGCAGTACGGAATGGAAGCAAAGAACCGAAAAATCGCATCTCCGATTTTCATTTACAGCCTAGCCTCGGAAGATGAAGCGATGATGCCTCGCCTTGTGCAGCCCGAGGCCGCTGGCAGCGCCCCAGGGGCAGGCGGGGGAGCGGCGGAGCCGCGCTGGGCCCGCCGCCGGGCGCTAGCTAACAGGTGCGGCGCCCCGAGCTGCGCCGGCAACTTCTCAGCAGCGCTGCCAGCTCCGGCCGCCTTATTTTCTCCCTTTCTTTCCTCCTCCTCGCCCCTTCCCCAAGGAGCGGGGCCGCTCAGGTTTACCCCCCCCCCCCGGCGACGCAACTTTGGAGCGGAGAGAAGCCGAGCGGAAAGCAGAGGAAGGGATGCGCGCCCCGCCGCCCCCGCCCCCGGCTCCCGTCCCGTCCCGCCGTCGCGCACCACCTGCGCGGCCATGAAGGAGAGGTCCATGGTGCTGCCGCTGGAGCTGCTGGAGGAGCTGGCGGAGGTGCTGAGGCTGCCGCTGCCGCTGCTGCTGCTGCCGGGGGCGGGCGGGGCGCGGGGGCGCGGCGCGGGCACCGCCTCCCCCAGCAGCGGCGGGCGCGGCCGCGGCAGCGGAGCCGACACCGGTACCAGTTCCAGCTCCGGCGGCTCCCGGCACGGCACGGCACGGCACGGCACAGCCCGGCCCGGCGCGGCTAGCGGGCGGCTCCGGCAGGAGGCGGGGGCGGCGGCGACCCGGCCCCCGCGCTGGGCTGGGCTCGGTCCGCCTCCGCGGCGGGGGGAGGCCGGGGCGGCTGCGCTCCGCCCGCCCGGCAGCACCTGTGGGGCGGCCCCGCCCCGGCCCCGCTCACCCTCCCGGCCGGCGGCGCTTGCGGCTCTGCAGCTGCTCGGGACCTCCGCGGCGGGGCCAGCCCCAGCCGGCACGGAGTCCCTCGGTCCCCGGAGGCTGTTTGCCGACGCGGAATGGCTCCGGAGCCCCGGCCCCGTGCGTGGCATCCCGCTGGCAGCGGGCGAGCCCTGGTGCGCGGGGAGGCTGCGGCAGCGGCACCGCGGAACCCTCAGGCTGGGTCCCGCCGGCCGGAACCGATGACGGGCGAGTGCTTGGGGGGCGAAACCATGAGTGATTAATGCAGCGACGGGCAGATGCGGCTCTGCTCGGCTCTCGCGGTGTGTGCAGGTCCTCTGCATCACACGCGCCTCTGAGATGCGCACCTGGCGGTCACAGTCGATTTCTTGCCCGGCTCGCTAATTCATCAGCCTGGTTTTAAAATACTCGACTAGCTCCCTCTCTCACTACGGCTGAAAAGAACTCCCGACGGCTCAATCTTACACCTTTTCATGGCTGAGCTGTTGGAACTTCTCAACTTCTCCTTGTTCCCAGAATTTACTGTTCAACACTACACAATAAACATATTTTGTCTCTTTTCTTATGCTTTTTCCTGTGCCTCACAGACACTGTTACCACTTTAGCATGAAAATTCAGTGGATTCATTTACTGGTTGGTTCTGAAAACCTTTGGCACCAACACAAAAAGTAGGATAATAAAAATGTACATCATAATGCATGGAAAGCTTTTTTGTGTGTTTATTTTTTACCCTTTTGACATGTACATGTTAGTTTCATCTTCAAGGCTGATGTCTTTGACCGTGTTTGTACTACCTCAGCATTTTGCAGGGGTTTGAACAAAGGCTGATGAGAATATGAGTGTATGCCAACATTAGAAGTGCATGGAAAAATCAGCTTTGCACTGAGATTTTAAAGTCTGGAGGAAAAAATAAGCCGTGCTTCATCATGTGTACTGTGAACTCCATGCTATTTTGCCTACTGTTGCACTGCTGCAGCAGGAGGTGATGGAAAGAAAATCAACTGTTTTAAATCAGTCCTTTGCTTCAGTGACTATTAATGTGTCTGCCAAAAATGCTTTTATGTCAAGAGGCCCATTAAGTAAACAAGTAAAATCCCAAAGAGACAATGTAATGTTAAGATTTTTTAATTCAGCTGTGTAAGTAATGGAATTGTCTCTTTGTAGAGTCTCTCCAAAGTTTTGAAAGGATATTGATGTGTGTGTCAGAAGCCATAAATTAACCTCAAAACAGTGTTAATCTTTCATCATCCAGATAAATTTTAAATGCGCTGGGTAAACTTCTCTACATAGTAAATGTGGCCTGGTCAGTCACTGCATCTGCAGCAACAGAGAATAACAAAATAGTTCACAAGAATGAAAATATAGTTACATTTCCAAAACCACAGTGACTTCTGGACTTGTTTAATTCTATGGAGCATGAGAATTGTAAAACAACAGAGCTGGAAAGAATCTCAGGAAACAGTCTAGTCCATGCATCTGCTTAAAATACTACCAGCAATTCTCCAAAGAGGGGGTTTATCTTTACCCAATCTCTTCTTTAAATGTCTAACAAGGAATGTTCCATTCCCTACCAGGCATGTCCGTAGATTTATTCCACTGGCCATTTTCTAAGGCTGTGTCAATCAGGGACATTAAGAAGAAATTACTTTCTTTGGAACAACCACTTGCCTTCTGAAAACTGCTCTTTGTGTTTGTCATTTACCAGTCGTATGGTATTTTGGCCATTTCCTGAAAGTGCTCAAGGAGGATTGCTACTGGTACCAAGATTTTCCAGTCAGGTTTCCAAATATTTTACTGTGATGTTCAACAAGTTTAGGAAACTAATGCTAATGAACATCCATACATTCCTTTAGGTGCCACTAAATATTACTTCCTATTCTTGATCTCAGCTAGGAATTTGGCTAAATTACCTTGGAAGACTGTGTCAATCACCAATCAAAACCAGTCTTTGTAGAAATACTTGCAGAGAAATTGCCCCTTTACCTGTTAGAACTTTTTAACCTTCTTCTCTACTTGGAGGAGTTTTAGGTTCACTAGAAAAGCATTTCTATTTGCAAAAGACATCCAAACCATCATTATATTTTGTTCTAGAAAATTACTATTAATCACTGCAATGTCCTCAATCTCTAAGCTACTAATTTATCATTCATATTTCTTAAGCTTGACAGAGGAAAAAAAAGATTACTCTTCAGTTTTCACTTTTGATTTTCCTCTGGTGTACTGCCTTGTTTGTGGAACAGCATGGTTTGTACTGTTTAAGCTGCAAATAATTTCTGAGGAACACTAAATTATTTGTGTTTGTAGAACCATAAACCATTAAGGTTCAAAAGACCTCTAAGATAATCTAGTCCACCTGTTAACCTGACATCACCCTCTTTGCCACCAAACCATGTCCACAAGTGCCACATCCACATGCCTTTTGAATACTTCCAGGGATGGTGATTTCACCAATTCCCTGGGCAGACTGTTCCAATGCCTGACCACCCTTTCAGTGAAGAATATTTTCCTAGTATCCAATCTAAACCTCCCCTGGTGCAAGTTGAGGCCATTTCCTCTTGTCCTGTTACTTGGGAGAAGAGACAGACTCCCACTTCATTAAAACCTCCTTTCAGGTAGTTGTAGAGTACAATAAGGTCCCCCCCGAGCCTCCTTTTCTCCAGCCCAGCTCCTTCAGTTGCTCTTCATAAGGAGCTCCAGAGCCTTCCCCAGCTCTGTTGCTCTTCTCTGGACTCGCTGCACTGAACACAGAACTCGAGGTGTGGCCCCACCAGTGCTGAGTACAGGGGGACAATCACTGCCCTGGGCCTGCTGGCCACACTACTGCTGACACAGGATGCCAGGATGCCATTGGACTTCTTGGCCACCTGGGCACAGCTGGCTCATGTTCAGCTGCTGCCAACCAGCACCTCCCAGCCCTTTTCCACTGGGCATCTTCCCAGACACTCTGCCCCCAGCCTGTAGCCTAGCAGGCAGTTGTTGCGACCCAAGGGCAGGACCCAGAACTCAGTCTTAGTGAACCTCATACAATTGGCCTCAGCCCATCAATCCAGCCTGTCCAGATCCATTTGAAGAGTTTTCCCACCCTGCAGTACATCAACACTCCTGCCCAGCTTGGTGTCATCTGCAAACTGACTGAAGGTGCCCTCAATCCACTCAAACCAGATCGTTGATAAAGATGTTAAACAGGACTGGCCCCAACACTGAACCCTGGGGAACATCACTGGTGACCAGCCACCAGCTGGATGTAACTCTATTTGCCACCACTCTTCAAGCTTTTAATTATGATACTAAAAAATACAGAGCTTTGCTTCTTCCTCTTCCCCCAAAATACATTTTGGATATAAATTGCTTTATAATAGCTCTGTAAGTTCTTCTGTGAGACAAATATTTTAAATGTGCTTCTGTCTTTCAGTAATGATAATGCAGAACTTGAATGAGACCTGCCAGCTGTCCTGCCCATCTTGTGTCTGACTTTCTCATCAAAATATCTAGACCACTTAAAAAGATTATGCCATGATTTGCTATTTCTATGGACAAACATTGTAGCACCCAGCTAAAAATGCAGACATCATTGTATAACATTATTCTTAAAAATAAGCAAAGATGCTCTTTAAAGCTGTTTGCTAAAAAGACCACATTTTTCAGTACAGTGGAACACAACTCAATTAGAAAATAGTTTGGTTTGTCAGTTTTCCTGGGGCATAGTAGGAAATCCTTTCTTGGGTTGCATGTGCACATAAGCTCTGCCTTTGCTTCACAAAACAGACCTAACAAAATATGTCAATTGAGTCTTGCTGCCAAAAAGGATTTTAAATGGGCTTGTATCTGTACAGCCCCACTTACCATATGTTGTATTTAGATACCTTAGGCAATGCAGTACCAATTTTTAGCTTTGCATCCTGATACCACATTTAAATCTTTCATCTATGCAAAGGGAAACTAAGTTCCCACTTTAAGGAGAGACAGTAATATTGGTTTCTTGCTGCAATTTAATACACTTATATGCTATTCCCTTTGAGCCTCATTTTAAACCTACTGTTGCCTCATTGCAGCAGGTTGCAATCACACAGGCCAATTCATTCCCTTAATGAAGAATCAGCCACAGTGACATGTGGTATCCAGTCTGAAGACAGAGTTCGCTGTCTCTGATGGACTCTTGCTGTTCAGCATATCATAAAGGAGGCAAAGGATGCTGCAGTCTGTTTCATGTGAAGTCTGGCTGGACTGAGTCACCAAAAGGGAATTAATTCAGAAGCATCTTTTTTCTTTCTTTCTTTCTTTCTTTCTTTCTTTCTTTCTTTCTTTCTTTCTTTCTTTCTTTCTTTCTTTTCATTCATTCATTCAGGAACTGAATGTTGATTTTTTTTGCACTTGGTCTTTCAGCAAAAAATGTTGACACCTGCAAATTAACGCAGTACAACCCTTAAATTTCAAGCAGCCAGTTTCACTTTGTGGAATGAAACTGCCCCATCTTGCTTCCCAGGTCCCCTGGGCAGTACTGAGACAGTTACTCAGAGAGTCACTGTCAAACTAGGAATGGAGGTGGTTTGAACTGGCCATTAATAAAGAGTAGACACAGATGTGTGCTTAAACAAATACTCCTTTAAAAAGCATGAGTGCTTGTGTCCTTGTGGCAGACTGATGCATCCTCTAGTTCCAGACCCAGCATCCCCTCCTGAGTGAGCATAGCCACTCAGGAAAGAAAGCTTTTCTTTCACAAAGGTGGGCAAGTACTATTCCTCTTTAGAATATATTGGAAGGGGCTCATTGTTTAAAAGGATAAACCCAGAAGAGGGAAACTTTGGTTCCCTGACCTGCCAAACCCAGGATGAACTAAGCAGGTCCTGGTTCCCTGGGTGCATGTCTTTAACAAAAGTCTGGCATTGGGAAGCAGACCTGCTTCTCAAACCACGTAGAAGTTAGATGTCTCTGTAGAAGGACATGTAAGCATGTAAGTCACTACAGAGGAGAGAAAGATCTTGGAGGACTCTCCCTGTAGCCCAGTGTTCCAGGCACTCCTGTGCAAGCAAAGCAGTCTGGAGCTCACACCCCTCTGTCAGGACAGCTGGCTTTTATATTAGGTGGTGCTGGGCAAAGAAGTACAGAAATGACTGCAGAAGAAGACAGGCACTACAATGCCATCTGTCCAGCCAGATAGCCACACCTACTGCATGTAAGCTCATACTTTCTTTTCATTTACAGAGGTAAATGGGATTACAATAACAAAGTTTCCTTTTATACACTCTACTCTTTGTTAACTTCCACGTCAACATATTTTAGTCATTGAGAAATGGTCAAGATGAGGCTGGGGTTTTCCTTTCATTTTTTTTTCTCCACGGTGGAAATGGGTCTGGCTGTATCAGCAATGGAAGTCTGGAGGTCAGATTTATACCTACCAATTTCTACTGCTTGACAAACAAAAATATCTTTGTAAGTCAAGGTTGCATCATCCCTGCTGACCTTCTGATATATCACAGTAATCACAGGAGGCAGCAACACTGCCCAACAAATTTAGTGTGGATTACGTCCCTTTTGATTGCTGTAAATTCCTACTATCAGCAGCTGTAACATACTAAGGGCTCACTCACACAAAACATCATAAAACTAGTTAGTGCCAAATAATTTAGAGACAAATTAAGTTTGTAACTTTCTTTGTGACTCTTGAATCCCCACAGATGCTCACACAAGAATAATAATAGTCAGATATTACCCTCAAATCACTTGTGGGCAAAATATTCTTCACAAAAGAGATTTAGATTTAAAACTCTTCTAAAAGCAGTATCATTAGCACATAGATGAGCCATAATAGTGCTCAAATTCCTAACAACTCAGGCCTTTAACTTCATGTAGGATTAAATTTAATACGCAAGAAGGCTTCTGAAGTTCAAGGAGTTTCTTCTGGTACTGCTGGCACTGCAGCTTTACAAGCAGACGACCCAAATTGCTGTGATACAGGGGACAAATAAAGAAGTACCTGAACATAAATACAAGAAAAAACATTGCCTCCTACTTCACTTCCAGTCTCCACCTAGGGAAGGATGGGCACTCATCCCTGTTAGGAGTCAGCACTATCCAGAGAGCCCCAGCCAGCTCCTTGGCTAAGTCTTGAAAAAAATGTCATTTTTTGTCTCATTTGTGGGAGCTGAAAATGCAACAGAAGGGGCAGCAAAAGCAAAATCTGGCTCCTCAAACTAGGTCAATCTTCCTGGCCCACCCCTGAGCCAACCCCCTCCCGCAGGGAGGCTGGGGCTGCTGTCTGTGTTTGCAGCCTGGCCTGCACTGGGCACTGCCAGTCTAGAAAGAAGTTGAGAGAGAAGAGGTGACAGAGAGGTGGGAAAGTAATCTCTAGGGAGTTACCTCTCCTCAGTGAAGATACACATTTATCACAGACATCAAAGCATCTCTTGCAGCCCTGGGACTGACCCCTTACTGTTGTAGTGGGTAGATAAGAGTAGGGGATGTATAATATAGCCCTCCTTCTCAATTACAGTCTTCTAGATATTTTGCTACAGAACCATTTGTCTTGGAGATTGCATGTTCAGGTAATGGCTTCAAATCAGTTTATTTCATGTTACATGACAGAAAGATTCATAATGGATCTGGCAATTCGCACTAATTTAAGAAGCACTATTTTTAGAGGAAGGCAAAACAGAAAATGCTTCATACTTATACATTATTAAAAACTCTCAGCCTTTGAAAACACTTATTCCCACCCCAAATTTACATTAGCTGATACAAAGGAATGAATAAAAGAGTACTGCCAGTAAGGCTAGAATTCCCGATTCAGAGTGGATTTTGCCTGCAGTAGCCTCCTGTAACCCTGAAAGAAAAGCTGTTCTGTTTGTCGTTGAGTTCTGTTTGTCGTTGAGTTCTGTTTGTCATTGAGTTAAGTATCTATAAAAAAGCTTCTAACAGTGTAAAACATTTCTACTGGAAATAAAGGCTACTTTTTTACTCCATTCAAATAGGCTTTTCACCTGTCCTTAGATCATGCAATCTGTTCAAGGAGAGCCATGAGCTCTGCAGTGTGTCCCCCGTCACAGCACATTTGATTTCTTGACATTGACACACTCTGGACACATTGAAACAATATATTCACCAACCATAATGTGAATTCAGTTCTGAGTAAGAAATGTCAACATACATTTAAGAACCATACTCCATGACATAATCGCCAAGATGCTAATTAAAAGTATTGGAAAGAGGGCATATGGCCTTTAGAAGGACAATTTTATGGTCCCCATTGGAGTTCTCAAGAGAATTAGTTTGCAAAAGGGATGACCCTGCAAAACTATAAACATGTGTAGACTTTAATTTTTTAAGATAATCAAATATCCAGAAGACAGCACTGCACAGAACCTTAAGAAATTATCTACATCCGTCCTCTGTCTTGAATGGGGATCAGTTGTTATGTGCCAGCCCTGGTGGGCCAGTTCTTTCTCCTTGCTAAAGAGGCCTTCAGCTTCAGGCATAACTCCTGGAAAAGCTGGGCTGACACTCAAATCCCTGGCACCCCACTCACCCTGCAAAATAAAAGCCACAAACAGGCAGTTTCAATCATAAATGCTACAGCTGCTGTTGAGTCCTTGTTGCTGCTGTATTTTCTCCAAATGCTATGGTCTCTATATATTGTCCTACTACACTGTTCCCAAGTGAGTCCTGCCTGTGAAAAGCTGGCTCTGGTGGGCTCTCAAAGAGCAGGAGAGCATAATACATTCTCATTTTCCTGATACACACTTGAAAGAGCCAGTATTCTTTGAATAGGTTTAATTCTTCATCTTATTTCACACATTAGAGAAAAAGAGGTTAAATATATAATGAGGTTGCCCAGTAGCCCTCTAAAAGGGGCAGAAAGGGCAGAGGAGAAAAGGTAGGGGAATTATCTAAGTGAGGCAGAGGGTTCATAAAATAAGGCCCACTTATAAAAGCACAGCACAAAGGTTAATTGAGCATTCCTTCAACATGCTTTACAAATATAGGTAGGCTGTAATGGAAAAACAAACTGGAACATAGAGGTCGTGAGTGTATCTACAGCACAGGTGCTGATGCTCTCCACAAGCCCATCCAAAATCAGAAATGTTGGTGAGCACTCAATAGTTCAGGGTCAAGAACAAGCCTGTGGAGGTTCTAGTGCAGAGTGGCCATGGCAGCACAGCACCTTGCTGGTTTTACCAGGTTGGGTCTGGCTTGGAGATCTTCACATGTTCTGAAATACTGACCAAAGACCAGGTTCTAAGCTTGTAGCAGAACTCAGATCTCAGGAGTTCTTTGGTTTTAGCATTGAGTTCAAATTACTTGCCCACTGCACAAAATAATAAGAATAGGATTGTTTAATTCTAGAATATTTTAGAGGCAAACAACAACAAGAAAATCCCAGTAATATCCCATGGGCAGAGGTAAAAATGTTGAGACAGCTCTGGCATGGAAAAGGAGGAAAAGGGAGGAAAAGGGAGAAAAAGCAGGAGCTATGCCATGATGAGGTCTGCCACGAATGTGCTATGAAAGGAGCAGTAACTGAAGCATTTTTAGCACCTACTAGACTTAGTAAGGGTAAATAGTGATAATGGGAGAAGGAAATGGATTTTCACTACTCAGATGTGGACTGGAAAACATTACAGGAAGCTAAGAACCATGTTAAATACAAATTTCCATTTCACAAAGCCTTTCTCAGAGCATTTTGTTTAGACTTGGGTCTGGCTGGTGGGGAAAACTGACAGAATTAAATACAATTTGGGTGAAAGCTGTAGTTGAACAGAACTGCAGAGATTGTGACATAATAACTGGCATGTTCTGACATGTAACCCAATCTTCTAAGAGATGTAAGCTTTAAAGTGCAGAAGTGCTAAAGTGAACATTTGGAGTGCAGATAGGGCATACTGTCAGATACTGCTGTGCTCTATTGCTGGGTTGAAGGCATAGTGTTCAATCTTCTAAGGAACAGAAAAAGTAAAAATGCTGAATGGAGACCATGAACATCAGTAAAGGAGGTTTCACCAAGCTCAGGGGTCTGTAGGAGGGCTCTGCAGGGAAAGAAATCGGTGAAGGCAGTGAAATCTCACCATACTAATGCAAAATAAAAAACTACCTTAATGAAGAAAAGAGGTAAAAGGTATAGTAAAGAGTTATAATTGCATCAGGAAGTGAAATTTTAAAAATTACCAAATTAAGTGTTATTGCCTTCTGACAGTTTGGTTGATTTTTTTTTTAATAAGACTTGAGGTGAGAGAATAGGGAAAGGCTCTGTGTTCATTTTATAAAGATCAATAGTTTTTCCCCTCTTTTCCTGGAACACCGACCTCAAGAAATACTCAAATTGAATTTCAGTGTTTCTGTCACCTGGCAGTTTTCTGATGCAGTCAGAGTTTGTCCATGGTATTCAAAAGTGAGCCAAATTTGGGTCATCATCAGCCATTTAATTTTGCTTACCAGTGAGGCAAAGCTAATGAAGACATCTTTCAGAGCAGTGTAATATGTGTTTAATGTGTCAGCACTTGTGAAATTGAGTTCCCTTCTTTAAAAGATGCAAGGAACTTTTAAATGCAAGGAGGTAACATGACATGTGAACATTGCCACGTTGAACTTTGTTTTGAACCATTGAAACATTTATACCACATTTCAAACATTCCAGCATGTTACCTTCCAGTCAAAGAGTATCACAAGAAAATTCATCTTGCCTCTGATCTCTGTTTGAATGTTGCTGAAGTGAAGCTGATAAAGGAACTTCAAAAGGAGTGTAAATTATTTACAGGTTCTGGGACTTCCACATTGGAAAATACAATTGGGAAAAGATAATGAGATTTCAGTTCTCCAAACACTGAAAGACAAAAATGCTACATCAAAGATTCATCTTCTTTTATCTTTATATGGCATTATACAAACAGTAATTAAAAATGCAGTGAGAAGTAGACACCTAGGGAGCCAAATAAACTCCTGATGTCTTTCATTAAGTGCCTTAAAATAGTTTTTCTTTTAAATATTGTGAAGCATTATTTTCACCTCTAGGGCATCTACATAGGTTTTTTCTTCTACATATCTTGAAACATTTCACAAATACAGTGACACTGAAAGCTAGAAAAGAGGATCATCTCACTAATCACTCTGGAGAACAATGCCCAGCATCATATTATGTATATCACACTTTGAGACAATGTTCCATAAGCTAATAGTTTTCAAGAAGCTTTTCTTAAATTTGAACCTGTGAAGATACATAAGAATTTTTTTTTTTTATCTACACATTTTCTACCTTTTCCCCACAACTTCAAAGAGTTTTCACCCTTCCAAAATGTAAGGCAGCCCCATATGCCCATGATAAAGCAGAAAACCTTAGAGCTTTATGAGACAAGTGTAGGGACCCCCGTCCAATCCTCATCAGAGACATTCCCACATCACAGAGAACATCAGTACATCTGGCACTGACTGGCAAATGAAGTAGAAAGATCCAACTCTTATTACCCTGCCTGAAAAACATCTGCAGATAGAGACAGGTCGATATGTTCTTCCCATCTGAAGGCAAAATCTGTCTGATTTAGGAGCAATAATTGTTCTGGGTTGTGTGGCAGCTATTTTCAGATGCTGATCCTCTTCTGACTTGTCATGATTAAGGTGTTGTTCAGCCTTCCTACTTCAGAGGTTCCACATAAAGGAAAATAACAACTGGGCACCTCTGTGCAGAGGCTTCCATTGGCAGACAGCAGATGCTTGGCAGACAGAAGGTGCTTGGCACCAGTGAGAGGCAGGAAGAGGAATGTTCTCTGTCACTGCCAATGCTGCATCTGTGGAGAGGGTGTCATGGTCTATGCATTGTAAAGATTTTAGAAACAACCAGAAACTGTTTGTTTGTTTGTTTGTTTAAAAATGAAATTATACAAACAGAAAAAGTGAGGCGATCTCATGTGCAAATGTCACTGTGACAAGTGCCTCAGCTTATTGGAGAACCAGTTACCATTCCTGACACATAAATACCTCCCACTCCATTTTATGAGTGAGACACTTCAGTGGTGTTGTGTGTAAATAATACAAAATAACTTGCTTACAAGAGCAGACATCAGTTTTTTCCTTCCTCCCACTTTCCAATGCTTGTCATGCCCAGCTTCATTCACTTCAATTAAAAGACCATGAACTCATTAAAGGGAGATGATAGAGAAGTGAAGAATTCAATGATGGAATTCATGATGTATGTAAGCAATGCTAATAATAATTCCTTGTTGAAAAAGGAAGCTACTAATATGATCAGCAAGGATTACACTTTGTTTGCTGTCCCCAGTATTTTAGGTCACAAAGCATATTGCTCCCTGAATGCCAAAGCTGACCCTAGGGCTAAAACCAATGGAAAATGAATGAAAGAAATTGGTTTGTTGTTTTTTCCTCCCTTCTCTTGGAAGTAAAGTAATGAATGCTGAACAGACAGCAAAACAAATAATTCTTTCCTGGAATGGAGCAACAAGAATCCTCCTTAAAATAGGACAGCAATGAATCTGGAAGAGCCAAATCTCTCTAAAGGCACTGACCAAAGAAAACTGACCAAATTCACACTTTTCTGGTTGCTGCCAGCTGCAGAATCCATGTGAGTGTCCCATGTCCCTTCTTTCCCCATCTGGTCTGTACAAAGAGACACTGCTGTTCACCCTTCCTGGATTGCACCTCCTTCAGAAGCTGACTTTGCAAGACTGGTAGAAAAGGGTCTGTCATCTTTCAGATAGATTGGGAGATAATGTTTTTCTCTTCCCAAGAAGAATTCATTGCAACTGTATTTATGTCAGTTGAAGAAAGGGAAAAAAAATGTCAGAGGAAACATAGGTATTGAGATTACATACTGATGTATCATTTTGGGAACATGAAAACAAAGGTTCTGAAATAGGAAAATTGTTCCCTTTTCCTTCTTCCGCTTGCCAGAGCTATGCCACTCTTGCACCTTTGAAGTCCCTGTGAGCTACTGCATCAGACATTATTAGATCTTGTGAGACAGAAATTCTTCACTAATAAGCTGGTGAGGCAGTGGAACAGGTTCCCATAGAAGTTTTACATGTCCCATCCCAGAAAATGTTCAAGACCAGGTTGGATAGGGCCCTGAGCAACCTGGTCTAGTGGAAGGTGTCCCTACCCATGGCAGGGGGGTTGGTACTAGATGATATTCAAGGTCTCTTCCAACCCAAACTATTATATGACTCTACAGAGAGCAACATCTCCAAGAAATGCAAGCTCCTTTTCTGGTGGCATATGTCAGAGCTTTTTGCTTTATAACAATATTAACTTATTTTATTCTCTTTTTTTGATTGTCATGGTGTTTTACTTTAACAATATACTGAATTTGCTGTGAGCAATTAGACTTGGACTGGTTTTGGCAGAAGACCCAATTGACTCTTTAATTGGTTCTGGCGGAAGGGTTCCAGTGGACTCATTGCAAATATTTTGTTGAGGTGGTTATGATGCCTTAGGTTTTAACTTTCATATTTTTCAAATCCTATACTGCCTAGTGTGTAACTCTGAAGTTTCTTGTAGCCTGTTAATTTCTGCTCTCTCATGCTAGGTAGACATAACAAAGCCTCTCCAGGCCTGCTCTCCAAGAACACTCAGATTGTCTTAGGCCAAAATGTGTAAACCTAAAGTCTCTGAAAGGAGGGGCAAGCTGAGGGGAATTACATCATTAAACTGAAGCTTTAATTGGGGAATTAACCCTGATATGCAAATGAACCACACCTATAAAAGTGTGAAGAACTCGTGACCTGTCGTCCACCTTGGGGTCCATCTTGGCGATAGCCTCTGGCTCCCCAGGGGGTACCTTTGAAGGCCCTTCAAATAAATACCTACCTTATTCCCTTACTCCTGTCTAGTCTCTGGTTTTAGGTGGCCTCTCAAGGCATCAGTTAAGCCGCAGGCAGCTGCTCACTTGCTCCCCCACCAGCAGGACCAGGAAGAGAATCAGAAGGGTAAAAGCTGGAAACCTTGTGGGCTGAGATAAAGATAGTTTAATAGGGAATGAAAAAGACACACACACAAGCAAAGCAAAACAGGGAATTATTTCCCTGCTTCCATGGGCGGGCAGGTGTTCAGCCATCTCCAGGAGAACAGGGCCCCATCACATATAACAGTATCTTGGAAAGACACCACTCCAAATGTCCATATGGTCTGGAATATCTGTTTGGTCAGTTTGGGACACCTGTCCCAGCTCTGTCTCGTCCCAGCTCCACATGCACCCCCAACTTCTTTGCCAGCATGGCAGTACAGAAAGCAGAAAAGGCCTTGGCTCTTCCTAGTTCACATGCTGCTGTCAAGAGTATGTATGCACCAGTTAAGAGTCCAGTGACAAACCCAGATAGATGAATATCCACAAACAATGCTAGCTGTCTAGTTGCAACAGGAATAACACAGAACTGCCACCATGATTAATGTCAATCATTGTTAAAGGAGGTAACATCTGAGGTATACAGAGAAAGAGACTTTACTGACCAAGGAGTCAGCTCCAGAGAATGAGATCCAATGTCATCTTACCATGCTCACATCAGAGCTCTTGTATTCAAAAGGGAACTGCTGTTTGATGATCCTGAGGTTTCCCAGGTTCTTCTGCTTTCTGGGAGAAGGAGAGGCTCTGTCTTAGAGTTACACAGCTCGGACCCAAACTGAAACTTATAATGAGAAAGAAACAAAATGCAACAGACCTATCAGGTAGAGGGCTGACCTGTAGGATTTAGTTGTCCCCCAGGCTTTTGTCTGATTTCCCATCCTATTTTTGACAATCTACAATCAGCTTAGTCTGCCTCTTAGTCTATTAGTTACATAATTTCAACAGAATGCTTGAGAAGAGTGTCCTTAGAATAATTTCTTTGTTTGAGAAGCAAAACATTCACAGGTATCACTAAACAGGTTTTCACACTTCACAAGGAAAGGAGCTATAGCTCCTAGCAAGCATTTGAGCCAGCCCCGTCTGTGGTGGCAGCAAAACCTGCAGTGCACCAATTGTCCCAGAAACATATTTTGTGGGGAACAAGAGTTGTACCTGTAGCTGCACTGATGGAGCTGATGGAGCTACTAGAGACACAGAAGACTAAATAGGACCTGAAGAGACCATTCTGTTAATTTTCCCACATCGGGACAGAATTCAGTGTTCTCCTGAGATGGATTTTAAAGATGAAGACGTGGTGAAGATCTGCAAACTCCCCAGGGACCTATTTCAGTGTTAACTACATTATTTGTTAGAAAGCGTTTCCTAATACCTAATTTAAGGTTTTCTTTTTGCTGTTTACAGTGATTGCTTTCCTCTCATCCTCAGCTGAAATGAAGTATACTTCATTGCCTTCCTTTTCATAGCAAAAATTCAGAGGTATAAAGACTGCTATCATTTTTCCTTTATTTTTCCTCTTTCCTGTAGCTCAACGACAAATGTGTCAGCCTTTCTACACAGCTCACACTCTCTAGACCTCATGGGCTTTTCTTGACCTCTTTTCATTTTCCTGCATCACTCTTGAAAACAAAGTCTAGAATGGGATATTATGCATCAAGGATGGACTTACAAGTGATACCCCATAACATTTTTGCTTTAGCTCTACTAATAATGAAAAAAATGTTTGTGTTGAAAAAGAGAGTAGGCTATCTGTGCCTGTACAGCATCGAGTAAGTGAAAGCTTCTCCTAAAGAGCTCACACACAAACATGGCATAGTGACATGGGCAAGAAACAGTACTAAAAGAAAATTAATAACCAAAAAGAGAAACACAGTACTATAGTTCTTAATAGATGCTACATACTCTACTTCTTAGTAAAGCTAAACCAAAGATAATGAGGAGGACACTTTGTGTCTCCATAGTTCAGAATCTGAGGAAAAAAGCATGTTTGGTTACATATTGTAAATACACCCTATATTTATTAAAGCATGCAGCCCCTTGGTAAGGGGAATGGTACATGCCTATCCAAAGGGAACATCTCACAGAACAGCTCACAGAAGTATCGATGTTTTTGGCTGAGCTCCAAGCCATGTCACCTGTCCAAACTGATCCATCTTTTGTAGACCCATACATAATACCCATCAAGTCAAATAAACTATGATCTAATCAAACCAGATACAATGCCTTTATAATGAAAGAAATCACCTATGAAGTCAGGACCTGAATGAGCATAAAAATACCTACAAGAGGGACAGAAATTATTTTGCTGTGGCAGGTGTCCTACTCCAAGGTTTAGTATTTTGTTCTAACCTTAAGGAAAGTTTCCCTCGCTTTATTGAAAATTTAACAAGGTTAGGCTCAAGTGTGTGAAGAAAAATCCTTTTTTTAATCTCTCGTGCAATGAAAAATGCTTTTCATTCCTTTTGAGAAAGTCTTCCATAAAGCAAGATGGTGAGGTTTATAGTAGAAAGACAATGTTTTTCCATGAGGAGTTGTAGAGAGCAGTAAGATCCCTTCACCTTCTCTTTTCCAGGCTGAGCAACTCCAGGTTGACTCAGAGTCTATTTTCATATCTTGTGCTCCATTCCCTCAAGTATCCTACAAACCCTCTGCTGGTCTTGCTCTGCTCCATAATGTTCACATCTGTCTAGCACTGGGGAGGCCCAAACTGGGTGCAGTACTCCACTACAATAAACCCTACAATAAATGTGTATATTTACAAACATGGATCGCTCAGTGTTATTTGACTCTAATCCACGCCGATGGTTCTAGTAACAAGAACCTGGATTAACCTCTCCTTCTAGGGTGGGTTGTAACAGTGAGCCTGACCTAGTTTTCATGAACCATTTTGAAACACTTGTTCAGATCTCACGTTTTTAGGCATGTTCATTTATATCCAAGGCTTTGACACTCAGCCTGTTCATTCACACTACCCATGTAATTTGCTCTAAACATGGGAAACATTTTTGCAGAAGTCAGAGTGTGTTTGCAGATTATTTCTGAAAAATAAATTGTATAGATCAATTCTTCTACTTGCTGTAACTTTTCACACCTCTCCCAGAGTCTAGCAAGTATGTATTTTGACATTTTAGAGGCTGTGGTGGTGAATGGTCAAGTATTTAAATTTAACTATTTACTGATGTAGAAACTGGAGAATGTATCTCTGCCCTCCCTATTTGGTGCTATATCTACTGAGTTTGCTCTGCATCATTTGGTTTTGCAAGGGCAGTGCAGGGACTCCATGAAAATAAAAGGAATAGTCAGGTCCCCAATAAACCAGTCATGGTGATCAGGAGACTCTCCAAGGAGAGGCATAATATGTGCTTACTTGGGCACCAGAGGAAGAATGAATATTTTAGGTGGCTTTCAGGGAAAAGAAGGCATTATTGCTGTTTCATACAGTATTTTATCTAGCAGACATGGGCTGAGACGATTATGAGATTGAGCTGTGCCACTGAAAGGGATGGCCACAGAAATATCTGGCTTGTAAGCCTGTGTAGCAACTGGGCAGACATGCACATGCTGTCAAAATGAAGGTGGATCTCCACCTTCCAGAATGAGAGATTCAGGGAATCTGCCAACAGCACGGGCAGACATTGAAGCATTTGTAGAAACTAAGCAGGGTTTTAAAGGTGTAAGTATTACACATAGGATAGCATCAGATAATTCTTTATCCAAGTCTCTCCCTTCCTGTCTTTTTTTAGTGTCTCCTAAATACTAAACTAGCTTATTTTGGATAGTTATTCTCTACTCTTCCTCTTGATCATGATATATGAAATAGGGTAGATATTGGTTAGCTATCAAAAATTCTTTACTGTGAGGGCGGTGAGGCACTGGAACAGGTTGCCCAGAGAAACTGGATGCCCTGTCCCTCGGAGTGTTCAAGGCCACCTTGGATGGGACTTTGTTATCTTCTGTTTTGTTTTGTTTCTTTTTTCTGTTCTAGTGAAAGGTGTCCCTGCCCATGGAAAGGGGTTGGAACTGGATGAACTGTAAGGTCCCTTCCAACCCAAACCATTCCAAAATTCTATGTAAAAAGAACTCAACACAGAGAGATAGAGAGCCCAATAGGGTGCTTGACCATGGTCAGACAGCAGGAACACGGACTTGCTGGCCATGATTTCTGTTGTCATACTAAGGAATGCTGCTACATTTTATGGGATAGTCCCTCAGATCTGCTGAGTTGGTCACATTTGAAGTCCTCAGAGCAAGACACCAGGGCCTCAGGGCGATGGGTCTCAGGCATTCCTTAAACAGCTGGACCAAGTATTACTGAAGATGAACACACACACCTATTTCAGGTGGAAATTGGGTTGTTATTGTTCTTAGAGTTTTTGAAGGAACAGATTACCATAAATACATTTTTATTAAAGTGACTGGGATGTTGGAATTTTGAAAGGTAGGAGCAGGCAGTCATTCATTCAATGGATATTATATGCACTTCATATTCTCACACAGGTAAAAATTAAAGTTTTGAAATACAGAACCCAAATCAGCTACACTGGAAAATGCAAATTAGATTAAATTCAGAGTTTTCAAAGTGCAAGAACATGAATATATATGCATACATAGCATATTATATAAAATACAACATTACTATGATATGCTACACATATATATTTTATATTATTTATTTTATGTGCTACTTGGGATGGTGATAAATGATCTTGTGCATTCACCTTCCAAGAATTCAGGTCTGGTTTTGAGTGCCTCAGGCAGATATCTTTAAATCCTTGCTTTCTTTTAGAAAATAGGGCATGATAAACAAGGAGACTTGTTTAATGTGCCAGTGCAATTTTTAAAGTGGTTCTTTTCAAGAAGACCCAAAGCTGAGAGCCTTTTAACAAAAAGTGTCCTGGAGATACAGGCTTGAGATACTGTCAGATTTAACAATCCACCTTTCATCATTTGTCAGATACTGTTGTAGGAAAGCCCATTTAGAAATGTCATGTGGTAGAGCAGCTGTGTAGGTGTACACTGGATGTCAGAACCTGTTTCCATTTGCTGTCTTTCCTCAAAGTGCTCATTAAGGGACCATAGTCACCATCTTCTAGCATTGCACTTCTGGGTATTAAAGGCATTTATGCATCCAAATAAAATATTTTTATACTGTGTCAGATGGCACAGGTTACAAACTGCAATTTAAAATGGTGGTTACTGTAACTTCATTACTGAATCACTTCATCCCAAAAAAAAGCAGTGGACACAAGAAAACTAGTATGAGTGTATATTTTTGTCAGATATGGCATGACTAAATATTCACCATGTAGTCAGTATGTGATCTGATTAAATTTCTTATTTTTCCATGAGACTTGTAGAGAAAGTGTTGTTTTCTGCACCATCAAAAGCTCAGTCTCACAACACGGTGCACTGTTCTTGCCCTCATTGATGGTGTTTTCTCTGGATGTTTCCAGTGAAGCAACAACAGCCTAGCAACATGTAAAATGAACTCTTCTACTTCCTGCAGTGGTTTTAATGTGACTGGGGAGGCTGCTCAGTATGCCCTAGTAGGTTGTTAGTAGCAGGATTTAAAGCAGCTGCCTCTCTTTCTCAGATGGCTACAAATTCTTGTGTCTTAGACAGCCTTTTCAATACCATTTCTAAAAGTCAGTGTTGGGTACTGTCAATATGCTAAAAAGTTTTGATGCTGCTTTTCTCGTCCTCCTGCACAAACCTATTTTAGCAAGCTTGGGATTGGGACTAGCAGGAGTGCCTAAAGACTAGGAATATCTCACTTTTTATATTAAATTTATATTAAATTCCGTTACATTCTGCTTCCCCTTAAACAAAAAGCAAGTGGCACATACCTTTAGCTTTTCAAACACCAAAAGTTTGATCATTATTAAAACTGAGACATGAAAGATTTTCTCAATCTGCCTAAAGCTAGAGAGTTGTGATGGTTTTCCAGAATATCTTCCTCCCTCCCCTCCCAGTAACGTGGTTTCATTCCCTAATACTAACACGAATGGGAAGTGCACTACCTTCTCTTCATGGCTTGAGGGGGTCATTAGTTTATTACAGATGTTCCAAATTAACCTTCTACCCCAATACAGCCAGCTGTGGTTTCACACTGTGCAACTTCAGCATGATAATATTTGCTTTCTAAAACCCAGGATGTTTTCAAAAGTAAATTATCATCTTGTTTGCATCATCGTGTATTGAGAAGCCTTTATGAGTGTTTATGAAAAGGGCAGGAAATGAGAGGTAAAATTGTCTGTGTTTCAGAAAAGTTTATAGTTTATCTAAATTTCCTGGCCTTGAGGAATTTAGTGTCTTTAATTCAGCACTGCAGTAGAATTAATTGCCTTGGATATTCTTTCTAATGTGAATGTAATGCTCAGACAAATACAGCTATTGAGAGACCTTGTATTGTTTGGTTCACTGTACAGGCAGAGAGCCTGGAAATCCTAGGCATGGGCTGGGGCTCCACTTCACTCACCAAGGCTCACACAGGCTGTGCACAGGCTGCCAGGTTGGCACTTCCCACATCACGTTCAGCACCCCTGGTTCTCTGCTGCAGATTGGGAACCCTCCCACTTTTTTCCTGTGGACCCAGACATGACAGGGTAAGGTAAGAGGTAGTGGCTAGTGGAATCTGGTATGTGCCATCTTAGAGGTTTATGTGGGATGCCACAGAGGCACACCAGAACATGGGCAGCAGTAACGCTCCCCCCCTGACATCACAACACTGCACAGAGAGCAAAATGCCTTCCCTGCTTTGCAAAGCTGACAGCCTGAGTGTCTTGAGAACAGACTTAAATATTTACTTGCTACTACACCATCCACAGATTACTCTTCTCTGGGGAGTTGTCATCAAGCCTTTAATGCAATATTCAGGCTCATTAACAGCCTGTGTTGACAGCCTAAAAGAAAGAGGTCAGAACCCAATATTCAAATGTATGATGTCTGCACCTGAGGAAAAAAGCAATAACCAGAAAATATCCGCTCTCAGAAACAGTCTGTTAACAAGAGCCATGCTGACGGTGCAAACAAAACATAAATGAATATATCCTACATTTTAAAGGGCAAACCCCAAAGCCAAAAAGCAAAAGAAAGCCAAACACTTCATGAAGTCTGATAGAAGCAGCTATTGCTATCAATTACATGCAGTAAAAACTAAACAAGAATGGTAATAGACATGGACAGCACTATAAAAGTTCCAGAGAGACAAATACATAATAGCTTACAGGTAAGGGACTATACAAGGGCAAAAGCCTAGCTTAAAGTAAGAAAGAAGGGGCCAAAAAAACCCCAGAGACATTATAACAAAATACTAAATAAGTAAATATCAGTCAACTAAAGTCACGGATCCTGGCTTTGTTGCTAAAGCAGAATTACCTTATGTGGCATCAATTAACTAATTCTTTCAACCTGACAAGATTACAGAATTAGAAGGATCTCGACCCTCTCTTCTACCCCTACTCTGCAATTTTGGTAGGAACTTTTTCATTCTGTTTTAAACTTGTCCTGTAATCAAAATTCCATATCCTTCCCATGAGATCCTTCTGTTTCACTGGCCTCACCACATGGATGGCTAATGCTTATCTTCCTTACAACAATTTAATCACATATTCCTCATCCTGTTCAAAACCCACACTGGAGCAGGCTGTTCCTGAAGAACTGCACCCCATGAGAGGGACCCACCCAGGGCTGTACCTGTGGGAAGAACCCTCAAATGGAGCAGGAAAACAAAGTGAGGATTATGGAGCAGCTCAGATGAAAGGTTATGAACTGATCACTTGCCCAATTCCCATCCCCTGTGCAGCTCAGGGGAGAGCAAGCAGAGCCAGTACTGGAGTTGAGCCCAGGCAGAACAAGTGGGAGGGGGCAGAGGAAGGTGATTTTAGTTTGTCTTTTCTTCTTACTATCTAAATCTATTTTTAATTGGCAATAAATTGATATAATCCTCCTCAATCAAGACTTTTTGCCCATGACAGTAATTGCTAAGCAATCTCTCTGTCTCAACTCACAAGCCCTTTCATCATATTTTCTCCTCCATCCCATTGCGAAAGGAGAGTGAGAGAATGGCTTGGTAGGCATCTGGCAGCCAGCCAAAGTCAAACCACCACACCTCCTTGCAGCCATCTCTTGAGCATTTAGAGAACATTATTATGTCATTTTATAGAGCAGATGTACAGTATCTATCCTCTTCAATCTCAAATGAAGGAAATTTTAACTAATGGTAGCTTTAGAGTATAGAAAACAATGAGCAGTAAGAATTATTGCTCACCTGAGCCTTTCCTTGGCATTATTTAGCATAAGTAAAGCTTCTCAGAAAGAGAAGAGCAGGATAAAACTCTTCTGAAATAAGAGGTGAGCTGGAATTTTCTAGAAGCATAGTTCATAAAATGAGCTTAATTGCAAATAACAATGTTATTAGACCCACTTATCATACATAACTGGTATGGTAAGCAGGAAGAGCTTCCCTCTGAAACAGCATTCCTTTGGGGATGAATTCATAATCAGATGACTGGCCACAAAAATTATTAGGTCTTCTCAGAAGCTTTAATGTTTGAACATCAGGGAAGCTAGCAAAATTTTCATCTCTAATGTACTAACTATCATTTAGTGATTTCTAAAATACAGTAACATTCCTTGATTTAAATTACTTTCTATCATCCTAATGGGTACACATTCGTTTATTAATTTATTGTATCATACTGTTTTTCCCTTTTTTGTATTGGAGTTTCTCATCAGAATCTTGAGGTTGATGGGGTCTTTTACATTTCACAGTAATTTTTTTACACTTCACAGTCATAAAAACCCAGTTTTGAGGGTGGGTGTCCTTGAATGCTCCTGCTTCCCTCCTTGTAGCAAGGAGTCAATATTCTTTCTTATCTTCAGTTCTTTAAACTAAGCAGATCCCATTGGTCTATTTCTTGTATGGCCACACTCAAAAGTGTATCATGTAGCTGAGCTGAATCTTTGCCACTGGAAGAAATTATTTCACATATTTTACAAGTTTTACCCTTGCCAATGGAACCTAGGATGGCATTTCCCATTTTTGTAACATGACGTGGTTGACCAAAGTCCATACTTGACCAGAGCTTTTTCTTCAAAACTGTTGAAGAAAGTTGCTCCCCATCCTGTATCAACAGGGATGATTCATCCCACTCGTATAGCATGTCTTTGGATAATTTTAATTCTAGCTTCCTTTTAATTTCATCCTATTATTAATTTCATTTTCAAATTTGCCAGGAACATTTTTGAACTCTATTTTTGTCATCAAAAGAATTTCTGTCTTTAGTGACATTTGCAATTTTAATTTAAGAATTAATTACTAGAAACTAGAAACCATCATCATTAGTCCATTGCAAGATGAATGAGTTTGAAATCCTGAAAAGAATTAAGATTTCATGTCATGCCACCTCTAAATTTTAATGAAGGTCACACAGATGTAACTCAGTCACTTTAGACTGATGAAAGCATAAGTTATTTACTTATCTCGAGATTTTTGGTGTCTCAGGCTACCCAAGGGTCTAGCCTGTACAAGGGTTTATCTCTTAACATCAGGAGAACATGCAAATGACACCAATAGAGAGGGGTTTATTCCTGATTCTGTTCACCCTTCATGCTATTGTCTGGGGGAGGGGGGGGGGTTAACACTATTATATTATTAGTATTGATATTATTCAATTCCCCCTTAAATTAATTTCCCTGTTAAAAGATGGATTTCATTCAGTTGGCATGCATTACATTAAGCAAGGAATTCAGCTAAGTTCTTTAGGGGTTCTGTCTGTCCTTTTCATTAAACAATAAATGAAATTGTTTCAAAAAATGGTCACTACAAGTTTTGCTCATAATACATATTTCATCTTAGTTATTCAGCATTATGGAAAAAGATCAGTCATTGTTCAGACATCTAAAGTAAAGGCTTATTTTTTCACTGAGATGTTCTGGAACTATTTGGAGTGGCTCAGATTCTGTCCCCAGTCCAACAGAGTTTCTGCTTGCCGATGTGGGCTCATCCACACTGCTGGAACCCATCTGCCAGCAGAGCAGGGCTCATGAGAACATTTCTGTGCACAGGGGGGATGTTGTGTGCCTGTCAGATCCAGAGCTGTTGGCAGGAAGGAACAGATTCAAATTTGGATTTAAGCTTTAAAACCAGAGATTTATGTAATTTGATGGAAAGAGAACAATTTCATCATGCTTCTTTGAAGTAATTAGAAACAATTTTGGAGCTAATTTCTGTGCATAGAGAGATTTCCTGGACTGGTGTTATCTGTGCATTAGGCCATAATCCCAAAATTTCTTGTATTTTTGCTTTACTGTTATGGCCTCAGTGGAATTAACAAAGATACTTACATAACTAAAGTCAAATACATAAAAACAACCTCTTGGTATCAGAACCAAAAGATGAGTAAACAAACAGTGGCAAAGGGAAGATAATGCTTTAAAGACTATTGTACCTGAAGAAATTAGCATATTTTCTTCATTTTCTCTTTTCTCGAGTGACAGAACTTGTCTTGCAACTGGGTATTAAGAGAAATGTGAGAGAGGAAGCAAGAATGCTATAAAGATCCTGAAGCCCCCCGTTCCCAAGAAAACTATCTTTCCATCAGACCATAAACAAAAATCAACCCAGGCTTGTTGGGGTTTTTTGTTTGTTTGTTTAGGACCGAGCTAATAATACATCTGGTCATAATTGCATTAAGTCATGTGCTTACATTTTTGTTCAAAGAGTATTTTATGAATTCGAATGTAAAAGAAATCCAGGGAAGGGAAAGCCACCGAGGAGCTGGAGACCTAATCTTGGGATGCTTCTGCCCTCTCGTGGCCATTGTGACACGCGTTCTGCAGCTCTTTACTGTGTAAATACATCACATTTATTCTTGTTCACACCCTCGACCCTTCTCTAAGCAGGTTCTCAGTGTGCCAGCAGGTGGCTGTGCCTACACAAGCTGAGACCCCCTCCGCGCCTGAGCTCTCTGCCCAGATGAAAGCAGAACTCTTTGGCCCTATAATTTCACTTACAGTGGAAAGAGGGGCAGGACCCAACCAAAAAAAAAAAAAACCCAATCCACCACATAAAACAGGTTTCTGATAAATTTGTACTTCTCCAGCTGCAAAATGGAGATTTTGCATTATAATAATGAAAATCATTGTTAATGTAATGTAACCATAAGTTTTGGAGGAAGGCTAAGCAGAAATTATTATGAGAAATTTTGTTATATTTTTGGGTGCATGCTTTATTTTAGGAGAATTGGCAATTGCGTCCAGTCCTTCTTATAATTATCGTTTAGTATTGGCATCTGTTGCTGGGTGTGGGTAGCTGATGAGTGCAGGTACCTCCTTTGTGTCACTGGCGCTGTTTTTAGCATATTTGGGCAGAATATTAGTGGGTTTTGTTTACTCTGGCAGTGGACCCCTTTCCAGAAACTTGGGGAGATTTGTTGGTTATGGTGTGTGACAAGCTTTGGTTATGATTCCAGTAGTGCTGAGTTGTGGTTTGGTGTAGACACTGTTGATAGTGGAGGTATGTTTTCTGTGTGATTGTATTTTATTGGTGTAGCTGTGTTCTATCCATGGGGACCAGGGTGGGTTTTGGTTGCAGGTTTGGGGTTGTTGCTAAGTTTTTTAGTCTTATAACTTTTATGGGGGCTATTTGGGGAGGGATTTGTGCAGTTTAGGGTAGAGAGATGTCAAAAAGTAGTTTAATTTAAAATAGCAACTTTGGGAGTTGCAGATAAAGGTTTTCTTTCTGAAGGGAAAGGACTCTAAGAAGAGGTATAATCTTCAATATCTTCGGTTTACAAGACCAAAGTTCTTATAAACTATTAGAGTAGTTTTAAAGGTTAAGTAATTTGTTTTCTAAAGCTCAAACAACAGGAATAGGATTAAGGGAATTATGAAGTAGGTGAGGGAGGCAAATTGTCTGATGATAATGAATGGATGTTCTACTGCTTGGCTACCTACTCATCTGAGAATAAAGAAATTGTCTACTAGGGTTTAGGACAGGAGTTGTGATAGGGTTGAAAGGTTATTCTATGTTGTTTTGATTTCTGTATGTGGGGGACAAGGAAAGACTCCTACCGAGGTGGTGAGAGCTAGGACACATTGTGTCACGTTACACTGCAAGAGCTGCAGAGCCACCATGGCAGAGACATTGGCTGTCTGGCTGTAAGCCATTGCCACTGCTCCAAACACCATCTCAGGCCTTGAGAGACACATTTTATGGTGACATAGCCCAGAGAGAATCAATTCAGACAAGGGGACTCATTTTAGAAGTAACCTTATAAACTCTTGGGCAACACGGTATTGAGTGGATGTATTATGTGCCTTATCTCCCCCAGCACTCTGGAAAGATGGAGAGGTATAAAGGGCTGCTGAAGACTATGGTAAAAGCATTGGGCATAGAAGCATTGGGATGCAAATTCAGCAGATGCCACTTGGCTGATTAACACTACAGGATCTGCCAACCACTTTAGTCCTGCACAAAAATACCCCTACACAATGTGAGAGGGGACAACATTCCCATACTACACATAGGGAAGTGCCTGGGGAAGTTGATGTGGATTTTTCCTGCCATGGGAAAAGGAAAACCCATTCATGGGATTGTCTTTACCCAAGGACCCAGGTGTACTTGGTGGGTAATGCAGCAGTTGTATGTTGCAGGAATGACCTGAACTGGTGAAGAATGAATTTTGAGAGGAGCGAGGAGTGTGATGACAACCCAAGCCGGGCTGGTGACCAACAATCAAGTATGCTGTTTCTCCTGTCCTGACCACTCATCCTGATGGAATGGAGCCCAAGTTATGGATCTGGAGGGAAGGAGAAAGGCCATTAAAGAGAATATAGTGTCTCTCTGTGAAAGAACATGGGATAGTAGTTAATGAAAATGAGGACGTATGTGCAATTTAAGCTGTATGCATGGGAATGCAGCACAGTTTCACCTATATGGGGCTCTTAAAAGGTGAGCAGATCCAGCTCCTTTCCTCTCCAGTCGATGAATCTGTTCATGGATGGCACTTTGTCTCCATTGGTGCGATATTACCTCCTGAGGCAGTTGATGCCAAGGATACGAGGGGCCTCTAGGCCAGTCTCACTGGGGTGCTTTTCCCACTTGTCCCCTGTTAAACTCACCTTGGTGTCTAATACAGACAATTCCTGGCAACTCCCTGTCCCTCCAGAGGTCCAGATGGGTTCTGCACTCCTGTGTCTTGATGGCATCAGTGTGCACCAGTATCCACTAAAGCTTTGTACTTCTGTGGATCTGATGTGCCAGGCCATCAATTCCACACAGTCCAGTATGTCTGGTCCTCCCTTTCTTCCTCCTGGCCAAAGGCAGGGACCCTCTATTCCTGTTTCTGGTGGGGAATCTTTGTGATGCCAGACCTAAAGTCCCCTCACCAGCATTAAACATGTGGCAAACAGTCATCCTTTTGCAACTTCTGCAGGTACCTGAACAACCTTGCTCCATGTTTTCTCCTCATGTGTGAAATTATTATGAACAGTATGAAGAATGTTTATTTGACATTGAAATACCAGCATTATTATCCTGGCTGGTGACAGAAGAATTGTGTATTAATTGTGTTTTTCGTATACATCACTCACTGCAGCTGCAGAAGATTAGGGTCTATATTTTGTCCATGACTTAAGTAAGTACAGTTATCAATTTATAATGAGTTTTCTTAATGATTAAAAATTATAGAAATTAAAATTTTAAATTCATTTCCATAACAAATTGTTGTCTTGCCTCTTTGCAAACAAAGAGTATCCGAGGAGCTGATGATTGCTTCTGGCCATTCTGGCCCCTTCCCTCCTGCCCTACATCACGGGCTCTCTCATACCCTCCACTGCATCCAGAGGGCACTCTGGCATCAGCTGGATGCTCTGCAGGATTCCTTTAGCACCACCAGGTGTCCCTGCCATTTAAGAAATCACCATCCCAACCCTGCCTTAGAAGACAAAACGCTTTTTTTTTTAATCAACTGGAACAGTGTTTCCAGAATGGGCAAAAATGCGAGGAGCGTCCATCCTCCCTGCCTTCCTCGCTTTCTCCCTCCGTCCCCGAGCACAGACCGTGACAGAACCGAGATGACTTTTGTCCATGGGGGTCCAGGCTGTGACAGCCTTCCAGCAATACTGTAGTACGCTTACTGCCTCTGCTCTTGTCGCGTGTCTTCGAACAGAAATGAACACGAGAAAATACCTGACATGACCGTGAGACATTTCGCAAAGACAAGTAGCCTGGTACCATCTGCCCACCTTCCATGGCAGCTCTGGGAGTGTGTGTAGCTGCTCCACCGGGAATTTCCACGGTTCCTGCACATCTTCCTTTGGTCCTTGACCCTGGGAACGAGCATTCAAGCCCAGACGGACAGGGGCACTGCAGAGGTCCTTCCAGCCTTGTGGGCTGTCTCAGAGTCTCCAGTGGCAAATGTCTGAGGAAGGAATATAATAATAGAGAAATACAAAATGATTTTTTCTCTCTCCTATTGTCCCAGACTCCAATTCTCAGTAAAGTCCTTCCCATGCCTCCAGAGATGCCCTTTCTGTGCCTTATGTTCTTATACTGCAAAAAAACCATTTGAAACTACTGTCTTTAACTGACCTGTACAGTGCCACACCATAAGCACCAATGGATTTTATGAAATAAACTATATTCAGTACCAATTGGATCTATTAAGTTTCCTTTTCTCATCTCTGTGGTTGGACAGAGGTATGCATACAGGTCATGTAAAACTGCCAGAAAATGATGAAAATGAAACGTCAGAATCAGCCAAGAGTTTCCTCACCTGGGTCAGCTGCTGCATCAAACAGCAACCCTCTGGCAGAGGTGGATTTTTCCTCTCAGCCTAGACCCCTCTTGCTCACCTCCCTTTTCCTGCTGGAGCTCTGGGTCTCACAGTTAAAACAGCCACATTCCAATTAATAGGGCAGAAACACCAGCCTTTTGTATCATGAAGAAAAGACTCCTGAATCACTGAGATGTCTCAAGTATGAAATATTGTGCCAGTTTTTTCAACTGTTTACTTCTGTATTCCTGATTTCCATATTAATTTATTTCTATGCCTATCTCAACTCTTCTTTCAAAAGCATTGATAAAACTAATTGCTAACACACATTCTACAAATCAACAGAGATTATTTTCAAAATTTGGATGTAATTTAGCACATCATGTGGCAAATATAAACCTTGCTACTATGAAATTATTATTTTAAGAGCTTTCTGAAATGTATATACCAAAGTATTTACACTTTAAAAACCCTGGTCCAGAGTTGGTATTACTAGACCCTGTTTCAGCATTTTTAGGTGTGAAAGATGCATTAGATCACTCAATCTGGCAGTTAAAAAATAAATTTACTCATGAGAGGGCTTAAAAGGAAAATATTTTCTTAATTTAATACCACACAAGTGAGGCAGAGACATTTATAAATAAATCATAATAAAAAGTTGTCTTCTCTGAAATGATAATTTGAATTTCTTTATAATTTTCTGCCCGAGAATTTCACAGTAAAGGGTAGCTGTAGTTCTGTAGAGACTCACATCAGTGCCAACTGGAGGCATCACTTGGTATTACACAGTTTCTTTTCTTGATAAACAAGTTAATAGCAAATACATATGCACAGGCTATTGATGCATTTACTGAAACATCACCATCTAAATTTCTACCAGCCATCCCCTCCAGTGCTTAAGCAGACAATAATCCCCTGAGTGAATTAGATGCCTCATGGTAAGTGCATCATTTCTTCCATGGACTAAGCCAGAGTTGCTGTGTTTGCAGCCTTTTACACTGCTCCAAGAGAAGAATGAGTCAAGCAGGTTCAAAAACCAGTTGGAACTCATGTCCCAATGGTAAAGGGCTAAAAAACAAGATAGAGAAAAAAGGAAGATGTGGGATGCTTTCATTAATTCCTACTTCTCTAAGATTTAACATATTCCTTCTGTTGTTGGGTGTTTAGAAGTGCTTCCAGACCACAGTATTCCTTTGGGTGCTGCAATGGCATTTATGGAAGCCAGAAGGAAGCGATAATGTATAAAACTTTCGGCAAGAGCGTTTTAAAACACAGACCAACTTTGTGCCATTTGAAAAGAGTATAATAGGAAAAATCAAGGCACTTTTCTAAAGAGGACTACATTTGTAAACCAGAAAATGTCGTCTTTATTTCTTTACATTGATGTATTGCACAGACATTGCCAGAACCAAAGTATCTGCAAACAGGCTAATTCCAAGATACCGTTGTAGTTTAGTATTACTTTTTATATGTAGCAAATCCCCGGACAGAGAAAGGCTTAGCAAGGACACACATGGAAACAACACCCCTTAAATGTCCTCAATACTCACTCCATAAAGGAATCAGACAGGCAGAAAAATTAAAAATCATAGCAAAAAGAAAATTGGAAAACCAAGGTATTTTTTTAACTGAAGTCATTCTAGAGAAAATTTTCAGTGCGGAATTCCCCTGTCAGACACGCAGATAGCAAAATGCTCACAACTGCAGGTTAATCACAGAAGCACCATGGAGACACATCAGACAGCAGAAAAAGCCCTCTGCTCATGTCAAAGGGAATGTAGGTGTTGGAGAATCCTGCTAAGCAAGCAACAGCCCTGTACATAGCCTTTCAATTTTAGTTAAATTTTGAGTCACAGTGATTTGGATATACAGGAACAAAACTTTTTCTTAATCACAGTTAAGGACCCCAGTGAAACTCAAAGATCTATCAAAGACAAATGCAAAAATAAATTAGGACCTGGGTTTACAATAGATCATTATTATATAATGTTATGTATTATTATATCATATAGGTAAATTTTGCAATGGCTGTCTGCCAAATGAAGGTCCCCACTGTAGTAAGAGCTCAGCAACAACAGAAGCCAAGAGAATACACATGAGAGAGAGGCATTATTAATGGAACAGCTGCAGGAAACATTTCTGACAGAGCTGGCATCTTATTAGCTACTCCTAGTCCTATCAAGAAACAGGAAACTGTAATGTTCATGCAGCTCCTTGTTTTGTGTTGCTGTGGCCAAGGGAAAAGAGAACGCGTGGGTGGATTTTCCGGTGGATGCATAGTGCAAGTGAGATAAAAATTCTGATTAAATATTTAGACTCAGGGAAAACAAAGGTGATTTGGGACATAAACTGAGCTGTGTTCTTGATTAATAAGGAAATGGTAATGCTGCCTTCAGCGAGTAGAGGGCAGCAGTACCATTTGCTGCATAAATACTCTCCTGTAGACTATGCTTTTGTAATAGGTGGACAGAGAAGAATGGGAGTCTGTGTTATGGAACAGGCAGCTGGAGGAAAGGGAAAGAAGGAAAGCAAATAAGTACAGTTCCTCTAGCAAATTCAGTTCAAGGAACTCATAGTATTGCATTTAGCATACAAACCAATATCCATGAAAAAAAACCCTATTTTTTTCCAAATAGGACTTAATTATATTCTGTGCATGAAAAGAATGAATTCTGCCTTAGGTCTGTCAAAAATATTCTGGCCATTATGAATCTATATGGAGCCAAGAGGAAGGCACACAGTGCATGATAGAGGGAATTATCAGGCTGCATGCACACGTGTGCGTACCCTGCCTAGACCAGGGGTAAGAACAAGGCTGGCAGTCATGAGTCTGTGCACAGCACAGTAACAGCTCTGTGTGTTTATGTGGCAGAGTGATAGTTAGTTATTTGATATTCAACCAGGTTTGAGAGTTTGCCCTGCCTTTCTCTCCCCAAAGTTGTCCCTCGTATCTATGTGTGAATGTTTTTTCTGTTTTAACAGCCAGGAAATTAGAAGCCTTCAGGGGTTGGAAGCCTGATTTGTGTCTTCCTCTGAATTTGGATAAGTGAAGCTGTGACTCCTGTCCCCAGCTGTCAGCCCTGCTACACACAGCAGAGAGGAACAGATGACAGCCAAGTACTCAGAACAGCCAAATAACAACTGGAAGGATCTGCCTGTGTTAATCTGGCACAAAGCAGCGATGCTTTTGGTTGTTTAACAAGTTTGGATATCATGGTTTATACCATACTTATGTAGGTTGATAGAGTGCCAGAGGTCTATAGGTATAGATCAGATACATCTTCACCTACAAGTACAGCATTAGCCAGTAGGGGTTTATGGAGAGCCAGTGGGTTGGCTGGGTGAGCAACACCAGGACATCCACTGGGAATGGGAAGGACTCTCTACATGAACAGGGGCATGAGGCACAATGCACTCCACACTTGTTTCCTTTTACTTTTTTCTAGCAAAGAATGACTCATGTAGTTAATCAGGATTGCTCTGAGGTCTGGAAGTGGCGTTTTTCTATTTTATCCCCATGAAATTTTTCTATAATTTTTTTGAGAAATTTCTGCAGAATAAAACTAAATCTACCAAAGGTTTAGCATATGGACAGCCCAGACATGCCAAAGGATAGAAGCAGATAATTTGTTCATAAATATGTAAGAGGATTCCCATAATTTCTTTCATAATACTTTGCTTGATTTTTTTCTTCCTATGTTTATAACAGAAATGGGGAAATACCAACCATTGTTTAAATTAAATCTGACAAAAGGATTCTATCACAACTATTCAGCATCCACTGATGCTGGGCTGCTGTTTAAGACTGACCTTAGCTGACCTTAGTAGTGGGATCATCTAATATATTAATCATTAGAAGGGCTGCACTGTCACACAGAAGGAGGGAAGCTGGTCAGCATTTTGCAGAAATCTGTGTTTTCAACCATTGTTTTACCACAGATCAGCATAATCAATTTTATCAGTTTTATATAAGCTTATCCTGGCTCACACACAAGGTAAGTGGTTGCCTCAGGACTGACATGGGACACCTCATCCAAGCTGGACAGAATTCTTTCCTAATACTAAAAGTTTCTGTTGTTGATGAGGCATAGCAGTGACAGCTGCAGCCATCTAAGGCTGACCAATGCCTTCTGGTAATTATTGATTAATTCACTTCTGGACTGCACAGTGATTGCTAAGTCATGGAAGTTTCAGTGATCTAGGCAAGATAATGACATTCAAAAAGGAAAAGACGCATAGCTTCCCTTTTGCTCACAAATTCAGACCACTCTGAACTCAGATCAGAAACTACAAAAGACAGAGCTTTTCATTACCTCTTTCCCACAATTTCAGTTTCTTCTTAAAAAACTTTACTTCATCATTTGTTTTATTTCATCTCAATAGAAATTACATCAACAATAAATGACATGCTTACAAACTGTAGCCATGAATTTGGTAGGGCATGATGAGTTGATACTTATACTTAAAGGATATCTACCATATTTACAGAACAGCCTGAACATCACAGGCGTCACTGTGACCTAAAGCAAAACAGAGGAATACATAGAAAGTTGAGCCCAGTGAGTTTCAGATGAGGGATGCTGAGAACCAATGGGTGTAGCAAAAAAGGTTTCAGGCAGGGAGGGGTAGTGAGTTTGGTTTCTGGAGGGACTTAATTTGGTGTGCGACTTGATACTCAGAAATGCAAACTGTTGGAAAATTTGCTACAGTCTTCAAGTTCCTAACAGTCCACTTAACATCCACATAATAAAAACAGACCCTGCATGTCTGCCTGAAACATTACAGCATTTTGGTACCAGCCACCTCTTAATGATTAAATTTAGGTGAGGAAGACACTCATGTTCCTGTTAAGGTCTACCTTTAAAGCCCAGTTGTACTCACTCCTTCCTCCCTTCTTCCACACATTCTTTACACATTTGCATTTACTTCCTGCTGCATAAAACCATACTATTTAAGTACTATTTGCAGTACTCAGAGATTTGAAACACAATGTTGGTAAATTATTTAGCAAACAATTAGAGGAAGGAGTGCAAACAAAACCACTAATTTCCAAAAGTATCTTTAATTGCTTGGTGCAGTCTCAGAACCCCAAGCAAATATTAAGATAATTAATAGCTGTCAACTCGTCAGTCACATGAAAAAGCACCTTCAGTCAATTGTCAAACATGTCCCTCATTCTTCAGAAGGTGTGAGCACAGCTACCTGCTGTTTCTTTCAAGGTCACATTGACTTCACAACACTATTCCCATGGTGTAGAAGTTCAAATCTATTTTGATAGTTCCTTTAGAATTTCCAAGCCTTTGTTCAGCAATCGCTATCAATGAATGAAACACTTTATATCTCCAATGAGTACTTCAAACATAACCTTTGAATAACCTCCAATAATTGCATGACAGATGACGTACATATGAGTTTGGATGTAAAAATTGTTCCAACAGAGTCCAGACAAGCACAGAGATGTAGAATCTGTGATCAAAAAGGCAAAACAAGGCACCTGTCCAGAAGACAGCTGTTCCCATGCTTTGTTTTGCAGGAAAGATTTTGGCTTATCGGATTTAGACGTATCCTGTCACTAGCAATATATTCATGCCTTCAATAACTACTTAAAGGATTAAATATAACTGCAAATTGCTAGTGTTGTGGATCTTTGGGATTCTTAACATCCTGTGAGGTGTGCCTTCCCCCACCCCTTTCAAGCAATAACCACTAGTGGAGGATGTGATAGCTGCATCCACCTTACTCTGGACTTTGGGGGCAGATGGCAACATGGCAGCCAAGGGCTGTCTGGAATGGTGACCCAGACGTCTTGCTGGTATGCAAATATGACCATAAGTCACTCATCTTTCTCTATAAATAGCAGGCAGCCCAGGGCCCGTGGAGCTCTCCTCTACAGCAGCGGGCTGCACGCCAGGATCTCTCCTTGAGCAGGGACACCTCTCAAGGTTGCTCCTCCAGGTCGAGAGATCCCTTCCCACAACAGATCCTCACTAAGTGATTAATAGCATGATAAACTTTGACTTCTTATGTAAGTGGTCTAAAGGATTGACCGTGCATGTATAATCCTTTCAACCTAAACTGTTGGTAAATCTGGGACTAGGAATGACCAGCTGTGCCTAGGCTGCTCTCTGAGAAGGGTTTTAGAAAGCAGGACAGTCTATTCTGAACCCCATGATTCAGTGGGAGGGTCTCTCTGATGGTGTTGTCTGACCCTGTTCTCTATGCAGTAACTAATCAAGTGTACCTTGCCACCAAATCTTGTTAAATCGCTGTCGCATTTGCCATTGAACATTAATGCACGTTATATTGATAGAGTATATGGTGGATTCTGTCTTATGAGTGAAGTGCATCGCACCAAGACACAAAGCTTATCAGTCTACTATCTGAACAAGAAAAAAACAGAAGGAATATTGCTGGAGGTATGCCAACACTTCCACCAAAACAGCACTCTCTGAGAGGAGTGCAACTCCAAAGACCCACCTTCATTTTGGTACATCCCCATTAACCTCCTAGGAGGCAGAAAGTACCCATACTTTTTTTTTTGTTTACTATTGGTTTTGCTAACTTAAAGCTGTAAATCCCCTTCAGTTCTTTTTCTGAGTATTGTTGAGCATTACATATTTGTACTTAACCATTTCTGCTTTTAAATACAATATAAGTGTGATTTAGTGCATTTCTGTGAGATTTCATAGCTCTGACTTCTTAGTGAAGGAAAGCAGCATTATCAAGATGGGGCTGGACAGTCTGTCTTCTGGCACAAGACTGTACACAAATCCTGGCATGGTTATTTGCATGTGGAGTGTTTCATGTATTAGTGCTAAATATAAAGACTGGCACAGAGTGCCTCACTACCTTTCTGAAGGAGAGCATGCCTGTGTGGATGCTGCATTAATCCTGCGACCTGCAAAGGGAGAGTGCAAGGATTAGGCTTCTGAAGAAATTAGGCACCCAAAAGAAGTGTTACTTCAGCTGCTTTTATCACATGAAATCTTACACCTCCAATGCTCAGGCACTGCCTAGCATGCCAATGACCACCTCTGTAAATTCAGACTCCTTGTCTCTGAGCAACTCATTTCTGTCTCTTACAGAAGGAATTAAAGAAAAAAAAAGGGGGGGGAGAGGGGAAGGAAAAAATGGAAAAAAAGCTTAAAGTGTCTAAGTTTAAGTAGCTCAGAGCTATTTCAAAGGGCTCTGAAATGATCCTGTATTTGCCAGCCCTGTAGGAGGAGGCACTGGGAAGCAGAGTATGGCTTCCTCTCACTGCCAGCCCATTGGCCTGGGAAGAGTCAGCAGCACATCAGTGGGCTCCTGTGGCTCAGTTGCTCAGTCCTCTGAAAATGTGCTGGCTTAAGCTTCTGTTTGCTCAGGACTTCTGTATTGCACTGCATGGAAGCCCAGCCCTGGGAGTGCAACTTTGGAGACTGGCTTGTGGTCCATTTGCGTATTCTTGTGAGTCTCACTAGAAAGATTTGCACTTGCATCCTCAGAGTCTGGAGGCAGCCCAAAAGAAATCAGCATTGAACCTAAACTCATTTTTGTCTCTGGAGCTGATGCTGCATTTTGGGACCTAGCTCATGCCATATGCAATATATGGTGATCTTCTACCCCAGAGTAGATTTACTGCAGGATCCCTTTCTCAGGGTGAGAAACAGCCTTGGCTTTAAACAAGGGGACACAGCTTTTCAGCATCTGGAAGCTTGTAACATCAAGTATGGTAAGGGCTCCCTAGAGAGAGTTTTCACTGTCCATTAACTTTTGCAGTGTGTCAGCTTTCCAGTGTAGTTGGAGAAGTCACTATGGAGCTTGGGGTGTTAGGACAGAACACACCAATAAGACAATAAAATCCTCTGGACTAGCTAATGTGAGCCAGAAATCTTGGTTGACTCTTCTCTGGTAAAGTCATCCTGCTCATTTACAGCTAGCAACAACTTAAAAACAACTCACACAGACAGGAAGAAGTGCATTTTGCCCAGAGACGAGTTGGAGCTCCCTGTTGCTGGACAGCAGCAGAGGCAGCAGCTGGGACAGATGGAAAATCATGCTATGAGTGTAATGCTGATCCACGAGAAATGGTTTTGCACATTCTGCAGCATAGTCAAGTACTTTTGCAACTTTCTAAGAGACCAGGGAAAAAATCAAGAACAAAACTTGAGCTGAGGTTTGAGGCTGCCTATGACTGGTACAGTGAGGTGATCTTTTCATTTCTTAGCCTTTGCAGAAGGAAGAAGGACCAGGCTACAGACTTGGGCCCTCATCACAGACCTCTAGCAGATAAAGTGGGGTACTGCCTAAACGTTGTCTTTGTTTAGGACAATTTAAGGGAGTGGACATTCCAAATTTAATTACCTCCCCTTTTACTTTAACCCTTCCCTTTGCACCTATAAAGAGAGACAAGTGTGAGTAGATATAAGCGGAAAAGTTACTGTTTACTAAAAAAATGAAACAGCAACAGGCAAAATAACAGTAAATAATAACTGGAAACAAAGTTGCTGAATCTCAGGGCAATGCCCCTCAATCTCTCCAGCCTTGCCAGCTTTGTTGACAAGGGCGGCTGAAAGACTCTGGTGGCTGGGAAACTCAGGCGCCGGAGAACTCGGCAAACCTGCAGAGTCAATTCCTCTGCCTCCTCCTCGGCTGGCTGGACCTGGCTGGTGCCAGCACTGCAGTTTCTGAGCCATTCATTGGTGTGTTGTAGGGCACAACTGGTCTCTCCAAGCACCGAAACCAGCACCTCCCAGCCCCGATGGCTCTGGCTCCACACTGTGGCTCTAGACAGGTATTGTGAAATTTTCTTGAAGCAGTTTAGCATTGCAAAATGCTTTCCTTGCAAGCAGACAAGGAGCTCACAGAGAACAAAAGAAGGCTTCTGCCTTGCCCTGTCTCAGCTTCCCCTAAAGAAAGAAAGGAAAAGGGCAAGAGAATTCTGCCTCAGCGACCCTGACCTTAAAAGAACCTGCCACGCTGACCTCTGTGGTTCCGTGTCCAGCTGCCGGGTCTTAGAGAGACAGTAATAATTTTGGGAACAGGTAGATAGGGAATACAATAACACTTTGGGTTGCCCAGGACAACGTTGTATAACCTGGTGCTCTGGTAGAAAGATGATCTCCAGTGAAAAGGAGTTACAGCCAGATTACTGTTCAGTAAGACCTCATTCCTCATATATGCTCATAGATGGTTTTTCTATTCACTAAGAATAGAGGGATAGATGATATGGATGAGCCCTCATAAATTGTCTTTGTCCCTATTTTCACTGTCCAGAGAAGTGGACGATTTTAAAACAAGTGGAACTCAGGAAGTGTTTATTGTAGAACATTACTCTCCAAAACTGCACATGCATCTTTATGCACTATCAAGTGACTACTTCCCACTCTTGTGTGCAGAATTCAACATTCATTTGTGTTTAGGTCTTGTACTTAAATTACATTTACATTGTCGTTTTGAAGAGAAGGGATTTTGTAAGGGCACTGAAATCACTGCACCTGCTCTTTCTTCCTTGAAGAAGCCAGAATGGTATAAGGAACATCAGTGTACACTAAGTTTCATCTGTGTTAAGATGTCCATCTTTCTCAGAGGAGAAGATAGATTGCTCTAATATGCAAGGTTTTGTAATAACAAAATGTCTCGCCTAAAATTGTAGCTTAGTTGGTAGATTAGGGAGAAAGAATTATTCCCATGTAGATTCTAACACTGTATTTTAATAAATGTTTTAAATAAAGGGAAGGCCACTTCCCATGCAGTTTTGCTTTGTTCTAATGAAATATTTACCATGCTGTAATTGCAGTCCATCCCTCAGGCAGAAGAATACTGCCAGCCATGTAATAAATATTCTACCATGCCTAAGCTAGGATTTTTGGAAAAGAAATTTCTCTTAGTAGGTAAGAGTTGTTTGATAATGGTTTCTGAGATGACCACTAAGGAATTTGTTCATTAAATGGATTTCAGAAAGAGCAGAGGTGTAAGATTCTTCACACATCATCACATTTAGCTAATCATTTATATATTCAAAAAACTTTACTAACTATGCCTCACAGAGGAGAAACAAACCACATGAGTCAAATCACCAAGTTACTTCTCAATTCCAAAAGCACTTCATAAAATCACCTCCAAAAATACAGGAAGCTCTTTTGAAAAAAGAAAGAACAGGAAAGCTAGAGAGGGCAATGTGCCGAACCAGGTACTTCCCCACTGCCATAATTCTGCTGCTTGGCTTAAATCAGCTGAGACCCTAGATCTCCCTTCAGTCAATGCCAGAGTACATTTTTTTTCCTTCCAGAACTATTCTAGAGGCAAAAAATCTAGTTTAATCATAACAAAGGACATCAAAACAAGCCTGGATTTATTTCTGCACTACACAAAGTCTGTGGTCAATGTCCAAGGATAAGGATAGTGCCCTCATTTTTGAGTCATATCCACAGGTCTTTCTCACCTCTCTGGCCACCCCCGCCCTTTTGCACTAGTGCTGATATTGGCCCAGTATCTTCAGACTCATGCTGATACTCAATTTCAGTTTGTGAAAGCTAACTGTAAGTACTCCTGTAAAACCAAATTACTTGGAATAGTGGAAGTTCATGCAATGCTGTAGAGAAGACAGAAAATGTCACAGGAACTCTCATACTGCTTCCTATCTCTATTACTGTTCACAGCTTCTCTCTTCAGGAAAAAAACAGGATGGGGACAGGCAGGGAGAGAGAATGCAGCAGGAGAAAGAGTGAAGCTGTTCATTTCTCTCAGTTCCCTCTCTCACTCTTTGCCTTTTTTTCCTGGGCTTTGATTTAATACCTTGATCTGAGAAATGGAAAAGAACAGAGGATCGCCGGAAGGTAGCAATAAATATGCAGCAGTACTTTTCTGCCTTTAGTTTTCACCTTCATTCATAGCAGAAAAATTGCCTCAACACATTCTTCCTTACAGAATGGGGAGGAGGACACTTTATGCCAAACAGAGATGTATTTGTTTCCTCTTAAAAGAAAAGATCAGCCTCTTACTTCTGTATTCAGAAGCATGTATTTACAGAGTTGTTATATCGCCTACAACCAGACTTTAAATATTTATTGCTTGTGTGGCTGAAAAATAGTGCAATCAGATTACAAGAAATCCTCCACAGATTCTCCCTCTGACAATATTTCAAGCCATGGGGGAACACACACTACAGCTAGCTGGCAACTTACTCCACAGGCAGCTCTGCAGGGACAGATCCTGCTTAGATGCTGGGTTCCTCTGCAGCTGGGAGGGGAACACAAGCCTAAGGAGCCCAGTGCTTCATATCTCACAGAAAAGATCCACAGACTCTCAAACCAAAACAGAGGGAAAGGATCATCAGATAGTAATGTTCAGTTTTGAATATTCTTGATGCACGACACAGAGGATCACCCTGGGTAGGGCTTTTGGACTGCAGTCTGTACCAGTCAGTCGACAGCCTCCATGTCTGCCCATATATCCGCAGAGGAGACATCCTGACCAGCAATGAAGACAAAAGACACAACGAATGCGAAACATTCATTTGGACAGACTAATCCTACAATTCAACAAATATTTTCCTGTTCAGGAGCAGCCACCAGTGTCACTGCAATAGGGAACAATATCCCAGGAAACTGCAGCACATCTCAAAGGACCATCCAAGATTTGCACCTTATGTGCCACCAGTGCTCAACGTTCCTCTCCAGGACACCACTGATGAATTCATCTGTATTGGAAGAACCACTTCTAAATCAGGCTGTCTTAAGGATCAATCAAACCTTTCCTCAAACACACACTCACTGTACAGTGTGGGTTTCCTACACAGTCAAGCATGATCTGGGGACTGTGGAATACTTTCTGCCCATTCTTAGGGAAGATGGAGTCAAATGCAAAATGCTCTTCAAAGGTTTCAATTAAAAATATTAATGAGATTTTAGATCAAGGCTTCTAGATTTTAGTCATCTTCATGGGAAATGGCAAAGCTTTAACTTTTCCCTGTTTATGGTGTTTCACTACACCTCAAACTTAGCTCTATAAAGGTGTCCAGTCTCTACTTAATTGTCCACAGTGCATGCTGCATTGTACAATTTTTTTCTGAAGTGGAAGCTCTGAACCACATTGTTAAACACAGGAAATTTATCTTTTTTTTTTTTTCTAGAAAGACAAGAAGTACCTGCAGAAAAGTGCAGATGCATAAGTAACATCTTAATACATATGACAAGTCAGGAAACTTTTCTGCTACTTAATTGATCATTTTTCTTATGAGTATAGACAAGAGAAATTTATTTTAGTTTTGCAGTTTCCAATTTTTCTTGTCTGGTCCCTGCAGTTATGAAACTCCTGATTTACTTTCATGCAGAGTGAGAGGGATCTTTTCATGCCAGCACTTGGCTTGTTCCAGGAAAAGTGAAGTCATTACCCATGATACTCTGTAAATACAGAGAGATGAGAGGAAAGCACACCATTCTTCTCACACATGGGTGGAGATGGACCAGCTGAAGTTACTACGAAGAGTATGAAGAGCTCTGCTAGCACTGATGCAGAACCCACAACTCACATCCCTAGCTGTAAGTATAGGGATTCTGAAGTAAATGACAGAATTACTCCTTGCCTCTCCTGCCCTAATATAGGACAGAAAAAATACATTTTCCAATGCATTTTCACTCTTAGAAAATATGCAAGAATGCAGTGCTATTTATGGCTTTCAAAAGGCTAGAACAAGCAAAATGTTGGCAAGGATTTTGCACAGAAAGGGTCAAACCTGTGTTATGAGGTAGCCATAAAGAAAGGAAATAAAAGCATCATGCCTTTCTTTAAAAGCACAATATCAAAATTTAATTTCCAAATACTGCAAATGAAGAAACTATTTAAGAAAATTGTATGCTTCAAAGAACATAGGCTAAACACACACCAAAATTAAAAACACTGAAGAGGATGGCAAAATGTCACGTCTCCTATAAATGAAAGGCTAAACTAGCCAGCAAAAAAGGGTTGATAAAAGCAGTGCAAACGTTGAAATAATGCCAGTGAGATAGTAGAGAGAGAGGACAAGGGGAGGTGGCCGGCAGTGAGCATCCTGTGCTCGGAAGACATGCTGGGAAAATGCCAGAAACAAGTGGCAGACAGGATTTTCATTCTGCTTAAACTAGCTTCATTCCTTGAGAGACTCCACTGTGCTGAACAGGGTTATTTCAGTTTTACTCCTGAGGGTAGGGGCATCCTCAAAAACTCTTTGTGCCTCTGACAGAAGGCTGGTACTCCTTAATTTGCCCAGTTTTGTCAGATGTTGTAGTGGTTTTAATGGCACTGGTATATTATCTGGGTGAGATAAGGGGGTTCACAGCCTTGGCAAGAGATACCCTCATGCCTTTGCTTCAGTGGTACCCCAGCCTGGGCAGAGAAGACCCCCTCCTATTTGTTACCCACCACATGCCCAGAGGGCAGCTGTCACAGGGGACTCTAATGGCACGTGGTTATTTAAACAAGGAAAAGCCAAAGATTTTCATGAGTTAAACTCATATGTAACAGCTATAAGTATATTAATAGCTAAAAGCAACACTGATGTTCACTGCAGGAAGATTTCCTCTCTCCTTCTTGTCCCAGGCTCTATTACACAGGGAAGCCATGGGCTGCTTTCACCTTGCATGAGCAAATCAAATCTTCAGGGAACAGCTTTAACAACTTACTTCTCCAGAAAAATCAGAGCCCTTTTCTCATGGGTAATGGGATAAAAAAACCCCATAAAATCAACAAATGTCCAATGCCCTAAGATACAGCCTTTTTCCTGATGTCAAGGGTGAACCTACTGTCTTTTTCTTCTCTTTGGACAAAACACTTCTCTTTCTTCCTAGCCTAAACCTTTGCCTCAGGTTTATCCCTGTGCAGATGAAGGAACAGGGATAAGCAGGGAAATTGCCCTTGCCCCTTCCTCAGCTGCCTCCACAGACCTCCAGCTACCACATCACACTCGCAGCTCTCCTCCTCTGAGACCACTTCCCTGTGCTTGCACTTGGTAGAAGCTGGCTCTATACATCTTGTTTTCCCAAGCACTCCTTGCTACCTCAGCTTTGGGGTTTCATCAGCGTGTCAGCTCTGCCCCAAATGTATCTGCCCTTCTCCAGGATGCCCTGCAGGGCAGGGTGCTCATGTGGCAAGTTTCTGTCTCTCTGAAGCCAGGGGAGGGCCAGGGCCAGCACAGCTGGTCCCAAAGCTGAAGCGGCTCTGCCCTGACCATGACCTTTGGCCTCAGACACAGGTGTAGGACAGAGTTGTGCAACAGAATATATAATTTTCATCACAGAATGCCTTCAGGCTGTTGTCTCAAGCTTGGACTGCTTTTGGGGGCAGCCACAATCACTGCAGTGTTCTTCAAGGGCTTCCCTCTGCCAAAGCAGTCATTGACAGTGTAACAGTATGTTGATATACCCAGCAAGGAGAATGACAAACAAATGTAGTCCCCAGTGAAACACAAAGAAAAATTAATTAAACATGTGTATAAAAATAATTACATGCTACGTAAAGACACATGCAAACTGACATTCCACAGATGACTCATACTTCCCTGCTCTTTTTCCAGTGTTTCCTTGAAGCCTGCTCTTAGCCATCCTGAGCAGCGTGTGTTTGCTCACAGAATCATGCTGCCTCCATTGAGGACGCTCGCCTGATCCCAAATCCTCCTCACCACCAGCATGGCCACATCTGCTGTAACAGAGCACATAAGATCTCAAGACCAACCATAGATCTGCCTTTGTCTTCTAGGGCTTTTCCAATCCCCTGAAACAAAATAAAGCTCAAAACCCATACAGAAGCACAAACAGGCAGATTTTTAGGACATCAGCTTCTTTAAAGACTGCTGCAAAGGTTCAGTTGGATTAGCTGTGACCTCGTGACCATGAAATCAGCTTGATCACCATCACTAGTTCTGTAAGACTAGCGCACCAGGAAGAATGGGACAGTACCAGACAATGAACAAAAGTGATTTCTTTTTTCTAAGCAGCTTTATCTAAAACCTCAGAGGCCTCATTATAAAAGACTCTGACATCTCCACCCCTCAGGTCTTTCTCTATTAACCAAAGTGTGTAAGGAAGGAATTTTAGACAGTCCTTGCAATGCAGCACTGTTTGCAACATTCAGTCAGTTTCCTGTATACTGATCTTCCTTTAGGGCTCAAAGTGTTCCACCACAGGCTCTGATGTTTGTACTTCAGTCCAAGAAGTTCTGGTAGCTTATACCACCCTGCAGAGTCCTCTCTGTATCTGCCCTGATACTGGGTCTCACTCACCAGCCTTTTTTGCTCCCAGCCAGAAAAGCTCTGTTGAGGGGTAGCTGTATTATCACTATGTGGTGGGGATGTATTTTTGGCAAGGTTTAAATGAGCAAAGGAGCAGAGCTGGTAGAAAGGGCAAAGCATGCCAGGTATACAATAGGAACACCCCACAGCTGTTCTGGCTGTGGGAAATGATGATGCTCAGCACAGCTGGTGACACTGGTGGATGAAATGGGATCAGAAAATAAAATAGAGCCTTGGGCGAAGAAGAGGTTTTCAATTTAAATCTGAGGCACATAAAGCAGAGAGAGTAGCCATTTAAGCAAGACTGTTTAGCTGTGATGTTTTGTAAGGGATGGACAAGGCCGATGTTATGAGCCAGCAAAAAAGAAGGGAGTTGCAGAAAGGAGAAAAGAGACTGAGAGGGAAGTTAATGAATGCTCTGGGACATTTGTTCCCTTCTATTTCAGAGAAATACTTCTTTTAACCAGTAATAACCTCCCTAAAAAGCGAAATGGACTGAGTGTTTCAACACAGCTGCAGGACACTGCCCTGCTCCAGTGAAGCACTTCAGCACATACTTACTTTCAAGCTTATGGGCAGCCCAGAAAGCCAACAGGACCATGCACTTTCTTGGAGAGAATTATGAATATAAATGGTCTGCTGGATTCAGACCTGGGAGCTAGAGTCTGCCTTCAGCTCCAGTCATGTAACTTCAATAAAGGCTGGACTGACAGCTGGGAAACACCACCCTGCATGTACGTGAATGTAATGAAAAAGATCTTACCAAAGGAAAAACACTGAATTAAACTAATATATTTAACTTTTACATAATAAAGTTATAATTTTCAAGGTAGTTTTCAAAGAGCCCTTGGATATATGCTGTATATCCTTCTCCTTCTACCACTCCTCAGGAAATCATGGCTTCTAAAAAGTACTTATTTCTTACAGGATTCTATATGTTTTGGTCAGTGGAGCTTGAATTGATTGATACAAACAGATATGTTTTATTTTTACAGCTGGATTATTTAATTTCTTGTCTTAAATCTACTTCTCAGCAATGGCATATCAACAATGTTATCACTCAGCACTTGATGAGTAAAAACACATACAGAAGGAGGAAACCATCTGGCTGAAAGGAAGACTATCCATCCTCTGTACAGGGGACAAGACTATAAATAAAAACTTACTGATCTGAAAGGATATTGGAAAGTACCAGCCACCTCCTGTTTTACTGTTAAGCCACACTTCAGTACTTCCTTCTGGAAACTGAGCATGGGCTGGTGGAGGAACACTCTTCATGCCTATTGATTTTTTTTTAGTTTCCAGGCAGTGGAATTGCAGCACAAAGATCACTGTTTTCAGACCTTTTACCTTATTCTGCAAAATGACAAAAAGGTATACAAAATTTCTGAGCTCATTTGACAATTGCAGAGATGTCTCAGAACTGAAAGTGGGTTTCAGCTGGTATTAATTATGATATTTTAATAACATGCAACTTTTGTCCTCTTCAGGTTTCATGGCATGAAAAGAATCCTACTTTTGCCCCTAATTTTGTAAAGACCCTTTATTTTCAGACAAGCAACAATGTTTGAATCAATTCAAATTATTAACCTCTACTAATGAAGGTCAAAGACAATGTCATCCCTCTGATAAGCAATGCTGGAAAACTGGTAATGGATGAGGAGAAGGCTGAGGTACTCAAAAAATTTTTCCCTCAGTTTTCAACGGCAACCTCTCTTCCCACACCTCTCGAGTGAATGGACAGCAGGATGGGGACTGGGGAGCTAAGTGCCTCCACTGAAAACTGAAAAGGGGCAAGTTTTAGATCAGATAGGAAGGAATTCATTACTGTGAGAGTGGTGAATTTCTGGAACAGGTTGCACAGAGAAGCTATGGATGTTCCATCCCTGGATGTGGTCAAGGCCAGGTTGGATGGGGCTCTGAGCAACCTGGTCCAGTGAAAGGTGTCCCTGCCCATGGCAGGGGGAGTTGGAATGAAATGACCTTACAACACAAACCATTCTGTGATTCTATTCTGATTGTTAGTTTTGTATCTCATTTAGTGTCTGAGATGATGGGAATATCCCAGCAATTCCATGAAGAATTTGTGAGCACTCCAGGCACTGTGGGTGAAACATGCCACTACTGCAATTCTTACACCACCATGTCATGGAAGTGCTCACAAGTCAAATAAGACTCATATAAGTGACTCTTAAAATCTGAGCTGCACTTAAAAATTCTCTTTAAACAATCTGAGAATTTTAAACCAAACAGAGTCAAATTTCAGGGAAGAAGAGGATCAGCCGTATACCCAGGCCTTCCTCTGTGGTCCTCCCACCCACCCTGTCGCATGGAGGTGGCAGGAGTCTGAGAAACACAGATGCAGAAAACTGCTCCCTTTTCAAACTCTATCAAGAAGTGAGGCAGCTCCTATGAGGACTGGATAAGGACTTTAGGATTGTCTAGTTTGCAGAAAAGGAAGCTGAGGGAGGATCTCTACACCTTCCTGAGGAGAGAAAGTAGGGAGGAAGGTACTGAACATTTCTCCCTGGGATCCTGTGATATATGGCCTGGGAATGGTGTCCAGCACTTCATCAGGGGAGGTCCAGAGATGGCATTGGGAAACATTTCTTTGCCAAGAAGGTGGCCTAGAATAGATCTGCAACAGGCTTCCTAGAGAGGTGGTTGATGTCCCAAATCTGTCAGTACTTAAGAGGCATTAGGACAGTGCCCTTAGTAATGTGCTCTAGCTTTTGGACAGTCCAGATGGTTGTTGTAGATGCCTTTCAACTAAAGTATTCTATTCTATTCTATTCTATTCTATTCTATTCTATTCTTTTCTATCCTATAGGAAAGTACCCATACAGGAGAATATGGAGAGTAGGGATTGCAGCATCACACAACCTTCACTGGGCAGTTGGCATGGTCCCATTTAGGAAGATGCCTTTTCAGGTAACTTGAGTCAAAGCAGTGGTGACTTCTGGGAATGAGGATGGCACCAGGTGCTCCCAAGGGCCCTTCAAAGCTCCTGAGAGCTTTCTAAAAAGATGTATTTTGAGGAGAGACATTCAGGACCACCTTAAGAAATCACTGGCTGCTTTTCTGTTTTATGTTAGGCTACTACTCGGTGATGGTTTTTTTTCTCTGGACCAGTGAAACCAGACAGAAAATGGTGACATTTCAAATTTTGGGATGTTAATTACTTGACTATTATTTCCTTTCATCAGGTGTAGAGGGCACTGAACGCTTGGTCTGTCAGGGTACACCAAGGGCTGCTGCCCCATGGGAGAAGGTCAGCCAGGAGCTGAGCACTGGCTGTGGTCATCAGATTTTTTGCCTTGCTCTGTAAATTGCAACTATAGTGCAATGCACTGCTTCAAGGAGTTTCACAGCTGGACTCTTTTTTTTCTAAAAACAAAAGAATGTAATATTGTATGCAGCACCATATCAGGGTCACTTGGGCCATATGAAGAGTCTCAAGAAACAACACCCGTGTTTTGTGTAAATGGTCATATACTTTCAATCTAAGCTTGTAGTGAGGTTTGCATAATTGTATAGTACTTTAGGATGTGGTCTATTTCTCCTCTTGATCTTTAAAACAGGAGATGGGTATGTACTAGAAAGAGGCTTATAAAACTTAAAAAGCAACAAAGGATGCAAAATCCATTTGCTGGTGTTTGCACAGCTCAGTGAAAGTGGACATAAATATTATTATACAATCAAATAGAAACAGTATGTTGGCTGATGATGAAATATAAAGGAAAATGTAAAACATTCAGCACTGAGATTTTTTTAAAACCCTTTTAGGGAAATGCTTAGTTTCTGATAGAAAATGTAGATGTAATATTCCTCCGTGGTGTTTATTCTTTCATCGGTTAGGCAAGCTTTAGCATCATTCTCATCCATCACTCAATCTGAAACAAATCAACTGACTTAAGGTAAGGTCAATGAGACAAAGAGAAAAAGCTCATTGTACAGGAAATTTCTTATTTTTCCCTGTTTGATTAGCTGCATTTTTGCGGCAGCTGAATTGTCAGCTAACTGTCAACTAATGCCCCAAACCTGTAAATACATATTCATATGCATATTAACTGTGAAGGAACTGAGCCCCTTAGTCTGAGTTATGTACATGAATAGTCTTAGCAGAGTGAGCTTCTAAATTATGTCCTGGTGTGCATTATACAATGTCAGTAGGGGTGTAAGAATGATAGTTGTGAGGTCTCACTTTTGAGTTTGAATCTGCTCAAAATATACGTGTCTGACATTGTTTTCTTTCAGCTAATGCAAACATTTCATATACTTCTCAGTTTGCTGACTTTTGTTTGAATATACACAGCTCTAAATGATGGAACTTTGTCCCACAGAATTCCAGAAATAATGGTATCAAATTATAAAAATACTGCTAACTATGTGCACTGGATGCAAAGAAAACCACTATCTTTTCCTGCTCACAAGAACAGAATAATACAACACTGACAATATAATAATTCCTTCCTTTTTCATCCAGTACCAATGCTTTTGTATTAGCTATCATTATTACAGAAACAAGAATAGCATCTGCAAAACTAAAATTGAATTTGTCGGTAAGTGGGAAAAAAAAGCAGCACATTAAAATTTGAAAACATATATAGTAAATTTTAATCCATATTTTAAGTTGACAAAGCCAGAATTCTTTATAAAGCCTTTCCCATTAATTTTGCAGGAAGTAAAGGTGAGAAATCACACCCTGCTACACAAACATTTTATTACATTTACCCACCACCAATATCAATCCACCATAACACCACTGCTCCTCAGGAGGGTAAGTGCTGGGGAAAGCAGCCCCTGTGCATTACCTCTGGCTGCCCATGGCTCCCATATGGTGTCCCTTGCTAATGCTTTTCCCTTAACACCTTGTTGGCAGAGATGGACAATGCCCAAGACTTGTTACAATGACACCTTCACGATACCGAGGCCAGATTAAGGTAACACGATATTTGATATGTTCCTGCAGACCTGGCTCCAGGAGCCATTTGAGTTCAACAAAGTCTCAGCATCATGAAAGAAATCTGCCTGAGTCTAAATGGTGACTGAGCCTGTGGAGAAGAACCTGGAGTCCAGGTAATTAACTTGCATTTCCCAGAGTATGAGGAATGATGGGTGGGAAAAGGGTTCCCATCAGCACTCTAGACAGGTGGCTTTGTCATTGTCAGCCAGAAATGGATGGTCCTGCTGCTATTTCTGCCGTGCAAAAGTCACTTTGCTCCCTGTTCTAGGAGATCAGGAAAGTCCAGAGCTGTTTACTTCCCTCAGGGGAAGGAAGTTCTGCAGCTGCCACAAGAGGGTCAGTGTGGTGCATGGGTCACCTTCAGCTGAACTGGGACAGGTTGCAGAAGGGTCCCGGTGGACACAGCTATGTGCCTTTCTGTGAACAAGGCAGAATGTCCTTTCACTCCACAGAGCTTGACTTGGGATCCAGGCTTTTGCACAGAACACTCTCTCTTGCACACTTTTTTGGCTATATGGGCCAGTTACAGCCCAGCCCCACCCCCTGGGTGTCACAGAGGCTGGGTCAGTGTGAGACCACACAAGGAGGATGGTGTGTGGTGTGCTATGCACGTGAACAGCCACCCTCCAGGTGACAGCTCCATTATGTACAGCTAGATCATTGGAAACAGTTGGGTGCTTTCAGCTCTACAAATTGCCTTTCACTCTCTGAGTCCCCAGGTGAAATGCAGATAAGCAAACCTAATGCCTAAGACAAGGAAAGTCTTATTGGATACCAGATGGCTCATATGTAGATAAATGCAGATGGAAGCATGTGGCATTTCAGTCTGGTGTGGAGGTTTTCACATTGAATAGGTTTTGTTTCTCTTGGATCAGTGGTGGGGAAAGAAACACTGAGTTTATAAGACCTTTTGGGATGAGCCTCCAAAACACACAGCCAGGCATAGAAGCAGTGCAGGTTCTGCAGAGTGCCTGCAGTGTATCTGCTGGAAATAAAGGTAAACAGATTTCTTCGTTATTGATGTTGCATAATGTGCTATTTCATACACTTGTAAATCTCTGTAAATCTGTGCATTCTGTTCCAAAGACAAAGCATCTAAGTAAACAAGAGGTGCTTGCATGTATGTGCACTGTGTTCCTGGGCTGCCAAACAGTACTCTTGGGAAGCAAGCCACTCACAGTTCTGGTCAGTGTTTTCTTCAGAAGATTGCTGCTGAAATATTTTCAATGTGGTTCTTTCAATTAGACATATTTCTTCCAGAAACTTTCTAGGGAACAATAACATCTTTTCTCCAGAATACTGGCTATCCAGAAACAAAGTACTCCAGCTAAACCTCAAACTAATTAGTAAATTGTGCAGTGCTGCCTCCCTGGAGTTTTAACTCAGTTAATTTTTATCCTTTCCTTCTATGGACCAAGTTCTCTGCATATGCCGTAATTCACACAGAAATGGTAGTTCTGACTCAGAAGAGATGAGACCTCTTGACACATATTAGATCTTGGGGCATTTGGGGTGAGCTCCAGTGTACAGATTAAGTGGAAATATAAGACACATGGATTTAAGCAACGCTTCATACTGAAGTTCGGTTGTGATGTAACTGAAGCTTTCTTTCGTATTTTGATGCCTACTGAACAAAATTTTACCTGTGGGCCAGGGGTGGGATTTTTCTGGGAATTCAACAAGTGATGTATTCCCAAGATTGTCAGACAGTAACATGATGATGATTACTGACTGTCCTTAAAATAATAAATCTCAGGCCCGTAGTAGACTGTTACATCACAGTAAAGCAAAACTACTGCTTCCAGAGGCTGCCAGGCTGGGTTTGTGTTCAAACTCTCCTCAGGCACAATGAGCCACACACTGCTGCAGAGGTGCAGGTGGAAGGAGCAGAAGGTACATAACTGAAAGGACTGCCCTGACAGCCAACACACAGGATGATACATTCCAGTATAAAGATGTGGTTCCTGAGAGTCAAGTTTTCAATATCAGTTGTAGGAACCAGAGAGGAGGGCAGTAGCTTGTTTGTCTTCTTTCTCCCCATGTTGTTGTGTGTAAAATGAATAATTTTATCTTCTCCCTTCTTGAAAGTCTTCTGTACCCACCAGCCAACACACCAGATACCAGTGGGGACAATGTCACCTTTCTGTCACCTCATGAAAATATTTTTCATTCCCATGACACAAACCATCAAACTACATATCATATGTAATCATATTCTTAGTTGACTGAAGCAAAAGGTGATGCTTTAATATCTTTTTATGATATTGGATATTAATTTCCTTCTACTCAAATGCAAAGATGGAAGTTCCTGTCACTAATGGACTAACATTCCATTTTTTAAAATTTACTTTAGAAACTATTTGCATTATGTACAAGTCAAGCCAAAAATGAGACAGTTGGATTTTTCCTTGCCAAAGTAGATTTGCAATTCAACTCTTGAAGTTTTATTCAACTGTTTATAGAGCAGCTATTGACTATAATATATTCATGACATATATGTTACCTAGTTGAATAGTTCTTACAGGTGCATTCAAAAAAAAGCATGAGGGTAATTTGGCTCCAGCTGTCACTGAGCGAAGAGCAGGCCTGCCCACAACTTCCTGGGTAGGCACACCTTCAGGTCCTTGTATAAAATATTCCTCTTCCACTGTCATTCTCGAAAAAATACTTTTCCCCCATCAGTGTTCATGAATACCAAATAAAAGGTAAAGAAATTGCCCTCGAAGGAAACTCTTCATTTTTATTTAAATGAATACTTAATGAATCTACTTAAGAATAACTTGCCCCAGGATATTTCTAGAACTATCTGTGAACAGAAACCTGTAAAGCTAAAATATTAAGTGTTAAACTTTTTATGGAATGGGATAAACCTTTCTTCCTCTTTCAGAGGAATAAAAGTCCTGTGGCAAAGCACACTGCACAGGGCTGCTGCTGGGGTAGGATGATAGTATACCTGGACACACTGCCTACATCAAGACTAACAGGCAAAGTACAGCAGAGGAAACATGGAATCCTTAGGCTCTTGATCCACCATTTCAGCTTATTTGGGCTATTTGCAGTGCCTGTCTTGTTGAAGGTGCTGGCCCGTGTCTGAATAAGTGCAACTGCGATGAGCAGCAAAAGTTCCTACTTTACTTTAGTGGGTGAGGTATCCTATGCTGTTTTACAATGCAGAGCTTTAATTTGTAATATTAGTATAAGCCCTTAATGAGATTTGATTCATTAAGCATCTTCATGCCCACAAGAGGATGACAGGTACTACCATTTGATGCAGAGGGAGACAAAGAAGTATCTGGCATGAGAGCTCATCTTTTGACTCAGAGGCTGACCCTCTAGAAGATGAGCACGAGCCTCAGGCAGATTGCTGTGGTGTTTGCTGGGAAATGGAGGGGGAGAAATTCAAGAGAAATATCTGCAGAGAAGGTCCTGGCAGGCAGGGGGTGGCCTGAAGTTAGGCTGGTGCCTGGAGCATGTGCAGGTGCTCAGAGCCGCAGGCTGTGAGCAGCAATAGTTTAAACAGAAGAAAAAATGCCTAGTGGAGCAAAATATATTTTAGCCATCAGGATGATCAAAAAGTAGAGTTTTCTGATTCCTTAAAATTATCAATAAGTAACTATAAATTAAAAAACAAGATCACCTTCACTGAGCTACACTATCATGTGCCACTACTGTTTCTTGTCTTCTCTGAGACCTGCAGCTCTACCAGCACCATGCAAACACAAATGTTTCCTCAGCCATGCTGGAGTGCATGGCACTGGCTTTCTGTGCTGTTTTCTGCTTCAAATCTCTGCTCATTTTCTCACCTCTCTCATCTGTCATGTTTTCATTAACATAAGATTATTTTTGCTCTACTTTCCTTCAGTCTTCATATTGGATTTCATTGTAATTTATTTACTGACCTTTTTTCTACTCTTAATGGTTTTGTTATTGACTGTACGATACCACAAGAGACTGAACACCTCTGTTATAAGAGGTGCCCCTCAGAATTTTCCAGGCTTGGTTTTATATCCTGCAGTGAAAGTCTGTATTTTTGAGACCATTCCTAGAGCCTGGAAAATGGTGAAAAACTCATTCTTGATTCCGGAGGGACAGGTCTGATCGCTAAAATTAATGAGACTCTAGGGTCAAAATTTTCACAGCTCTAGCTGACTTCAATACCAGCTCTCCTTGTGCATCTGAGGACGCAATCCAAATCACAAGTCAGTAAACAATTAATTGACCTATTTTTAAGAGGATATGTCAGAGTTAGTGGGCAATGTACTTAGGCAGCTTGAGGCAGAATTGAGGTCTCATATTTTTAATGCTTCGTATAGTTATAGGTACTGAACTCTGAAGAAAAATGATGATCATCATCATTGTACATTCCTGTCAAAAACACAAGTCAGAGAATTTCACTGCACCAACTCAGTTAAAGCACATGTCAGAGAAGCATAAAGAGTTAACGATCCTCACATTTAAAATACACTCTGTATTTACAATCTGGATTTCACTTAAGCCCCTCACTATAGGCTCTATAAATTTCTCTTTTCAGCTGTATAGACCTCTGCTCACTTCTCTCAGCAAAAGTACTTAGAGAGCGTGACCAGATTTTGAAAGCCACAAATTCTATGAATTTTACAATATTTTGTGAGATGCCTCAATATTCCTTACATTTGCTTTTTCTTTTTTATCTATAAATAGAGCCTTCTTTCTGCAACCAGTCTCCAAAGGTCACCTTACAATGTTTTGCTATTTCCCGTATTAAGCAGCAATGCTTTTCAGCTGACATTCCAACTTCAAGTCATGCATATGAGCATGATGTGAGCTTGCTTCAGACCACAGTGAGAGGGCTGCAAACAAGACTGCTGTATAATTGCTGAGAAAAATAACATCCATTGTCAAAAGGGGCACTTCATCAAACAAAATTTAGCTGCATGAATACAAGTGTCTCCAAATATTTGGTTCATGCTAAAAATATAGCACATTTATTAAAAATATATATTTATAAACATTGGTATGAACAGACACAGATGTTAAGCAAATGAGAAAGGAAAAATAACCATGTAGTGTATTTCTCCCAACATTTTATCAGGTTTAGGCAGACCTTGCTCAATGGGATTGTTTTTTTCATGATCGCACCATATGTTCATTCTAAATAAAAAGCTTGTCAGATTCAATGTAAGTAAAAGCAAAAACCAAGAGAAAAATCCATTTGACCTAACAGACACGTGATCTGTGCTATGAAGCTATCTTTGAGTTCAATCTTTGTGGGTATACAGCATACATTTCTAATTATATATAGTGTACAGTTTCTTTCTTTTCCTTTTTTTTTTTCCTTTCTTTTTTTTTTTCTTTTTTTTTAAATTGTGTTAAAACAACATATCCCTGGTGGATTTCTTCAAAGCTACAACTTATATAACTGCAGTCATTCTCCCCCAAACTGAAAACCAAACCGAAAGGGAGAGGGCAGGAGAGAAGAATTAAGCTTATTACTGTGTGAAAAAGTCTTGTTAAATTAATTGTGCTTCAGTCTTCGTTGCCTGCAGGCAGTGCTTTTATGATGTGTTAATATAATACAGAGTCAATTCTGATTAAAGAACTTGTCAATAGTCAGCAATGTTTGTTGTCACTCTTAATGGCCATTTTATCTGGTCTATTTGCATGCCTTCTAGTTTACAACGTTGTGTAAATATACACAAAAATGATCACAATGAGGTTCAGAATTGTCCCAATAATTCCAAGCATTGCCAAGATGGTTTCTTCTTTGCTTTCCTTTTCTTGACTGCCTTTATCTTCTTCATTTCCACTAGTGATTACCATCTTGGTGGCCAGTTTCTTTATCCTTCCCTTCAGGATAACCTAGATTTAGGAACAAAAACATCAAAATCGATTATTAGTTGGAGTATCCAAACTCATATTAATAGTGGAGCCAACTGCAGAATTTATGCCCCACAACACATTATATTAAGAATTCACTTGAAAAGGATTAGTATTTTTATTAGCTTTTTAGTAAATACTTAATTAAAATGATAGTTCAGCTAGTCTGTGGTTTACTTATAACCCTCTGTTTATGTGCCAGCAATCACTCCTAGCACACATAACTCCTCCACAATGTCATTATAAAACTGCTCAGAAAAGTACCATGAAGTGTGATTCCTCCAGCATCAGTGGGGACTTTTCCTGCACTGGGACTGCAGGAGGTCATCTTGCCATGCTGAAAACCCCATTTACACTCCAGTACCAGGAAATGAGTGCGGGAAATAAAACTGGGAAGACCTTGCTTCTTTTTAATAGAAAAAAATCATTAAAGACAAAGGCATTTTGTCTCCCAACAAGAAGGAAGACAGCAGTGACTTCTTAATAAATAATTCAAAATAAAAGCAAAACCAAAATAACATCCATCTTGGCTTTCATTTTCCTCATTCTTAATGTACGATGAGAAGTTACTTGCAGTGCAGTGAGCTGAAATGTATCGATCTGCCTGCAGGGAGAATACAGCCATTTCCCAAGCAACAGCCTGAGTCTGAAAAAAAGAAGATTCTTCAAATGTGGGACAAGCCCTGACTCCCAGCACAGCTGAAGCCACAAGGAAGCTCCTTGGGTCTTCCTGCCATGGGTAAACATCTGATTGTTCAAATTAGAAATGGATAAATTCTTATCTGTGTTTATCTAACACTGCAAATTTTAATCACATGGGCAAACCAGAGTGTCCCAGAAAACTGAAAACGGTTGGCTGGTTTCCCAATGCCAACTGATCTGCCAAAATCTGGGTTCAGGCAATGCCCTGCTGCTGTATCCCAAGCTGCAGACCACATCCCATTGTGTTTCTGCAGCAGAAAGGAGTAGGAGGGTGTAGAAAAAAAATTCCTCGCCAACAGCTCCCACCTAAAAGAGGGATTTAATTTGGTCCTTTAGTGGACCCTAATTCCTTCCTCCTCTAACTCACCGAGCAAAACCAGTAGCTCCCAGGCAGTGTACATGTTCAGGGTGATGAGGGCTCCCCAGGAATGCACCACCACCTCTTTGGGCATGTCCCCTCCAGCAGGTATCATCAGAGGAGAGTCCTGACCTGCAGCTCCTCTGAGCTGCTCCTGCACTGCACAGCCACAGAGCAGCAGCCAGAGTACTGAAAGGAAGGAGGGGACTGGGAGAGGTAAGGAAATTGTGCGATAGAGAAACTGAAAGGAAAAACTGAGGATCCAGACAAAACAGCCTGTATTTTTGTCACATCTGCATGTTGTTCATATATAAGACAGCGAGTTACTGCTGGCAACTTCCTAGGAAGCGTTTGATTCCCAGCAGGTATAAGTGATTAGTGGCAAGCAAGGCAGAAGTCAGGCTCTGCAGAAGCCTTTGTACTTATACTTGTGTTAGCAGTTATGCGTTTTGTCTTACTATAACCAGTGGATCAGAGGAAAAAATAACAAGGGAGCCAGTAACCCGAGGGTATCCACAGCAAACAGCAGCCAGCAGGGGCAGGGGGCACCAAGGAGAAGGGCATCAAGCCCCAGGGCATCAAACATCAGAGCATGATCATCCAGAAGGTTTTTGGATAACCTGTCCTGGGAAAGCAAATCTTCACAGGCATCAGGTACCTCACAGGGATATGGCTCCTGCCGTCCCTCTCCAGATTCCCTTCCAGCCCTCAGAAACTCTGTCTCCAGAGTTCCTTCAGCCACAGCCATCTCCAACTCTTCCTGCAGGACCTAACACCTTCTAGTATCGGAAAGGTTTTGTCATATTTGCCCCAGCTGGTGTCCAGAGGAGGGTTTGGCTGCACCTGGTGGCTGTCCTCCCTATCTTGTTAATTGCCACCGTGCAGTCAATGGTATCCTAACAAGCAACTTGTCTCTGGGAAATCACAGGAGAATTTCTACCAAAGCCATTTCATTAACGTCACAACCTAAGTTCATCCACTCCATGTGGCATCAGACCACAAACCCACATCCCAGGCTATGACATGCAGCCATTACTTCACCCAAAGAACCATGAGTCATTTGGATACTGTGTTCTTTTCCCCTTCAGTAACTGGAAGTTTTTCCCTCTGGTCAACTGTTTGCGTTTCACTGTTCATTTGAGAAATCAAGTAGGATTACAAATATAGTCTGATAAAATCCCAGGCCTGGAATGCAAGGATTTGAGGGGAGAGTGAAGTTCTTCTGGCTGGTTCCCACGAGAGCTGAACACTCTTCATTCAGCACTCTGGTTCCCACAGAAATATGATCATACTCAAGCATTTTGTGGGTCAAGCCTTTCTGGCTTGAAAAAAGCCAGAGAAGGTGTAATTTGACTCTGCATCCCGTGGTTTGGGCAGAGTTTCCCATTCACATCAAAAAACCCACAGAGAGTGGTGCAGAGCCCCAGCTGGGGTGGCTTTGCACTGCAGCCACTGGCACTCTTAACTTTGGTACAGTGACCCTGCACCACATACGCTAGGAAATCCTGATTCCAGCATCTGACCTCCTGTTATTAGCATCCCTATTCTTTTCTTAATAACCTTTGCAGCATGAAGTCAATATCAAATTCTCTCCTGCAGAACGCTAGATCCTAAAATTAACATCAATCTAAAAGGTAGCTAAATAATTCACAAACGAAGGAGACATATCAAAGGCCATTAGCTATAAAGACAAAGCCTCTGGCTTAGCAAATCCTTGAGTAGTGAATTTTTTGTAAGCTAAGAAATTATTCTGGGGAAGTACCACCACATCTTTGCCTTATTATTAAGGTCTCTCCCAGGCACCCATTACTGGCTAATGAGAAAGGCAGAGGTCCTTGGGCTGCACAATCTCTGATCTGACATTATACAATCACATTTTTCCTCTTTGCAAGTTGTATTTATTAGCAAGGAGAGAGTGAGTGGTTTCAAATCAGGTAACATGAATCAGAGTGCCAGGTTATTTCTGTCCCACTAAGGGGCCTTAACTGAGGGAGAAGTCCTCAGTGTGATGCAATGAAATATGCACAGAGAAACTGGTGTCTGGAATGTGATGAACATGAAGGAACAACAAAGGGACATCAGCAGTTAAGAGTTTACACATGGGGTGATGCACAGTATGATTTGTTGGAGGTCATCTCTATGTCCCTATGTGCTGTATTTGGCTCATGTATGGTGTAGCCTGGGACTGCATAAACTGCATCTTTTTTGGATGAAACTACACCCAAAAAAGTGCTGCAGGAGTTCTTCATGTGCTGTAAAAACAATGAAAGAAATTTTCAGCCCATGGCAGTAGAGTTCCAGACAAAAGCTAGTGTGAAGTAAAAACCCCAAAACACACATGGTGTGGGCACTGGCAGCACTGGTTTCCCTGGAGGGATTGCTCCAGCGGGTCGGCACTGCTCGCTATTTTATACACCACCTAAGCTACAAGAGAGACCACACAATGGCTTGGTATTAAGAGGAATTTCACATTCAACCAGGACATGACTGGGACCAAATACAATTATATTAGTACTTTGCCAAATATAGCACTGTTGAAATCAAGGTAAGCATTGACTTTGTACAGTGGGAGACTAGAATCAAAATTACTTCTCCATATGTAAGGACTGACCTTGGGAGAAGAGTAGCACTCTCCTAATGGCAGACTCAAGCCTTCAACCTTCACAGATCTTATGCCCAGAGCGGTATTTTTGCTGGCTGGGGTTTGTGGGTGTTTTTTGCTGCTGGGGAAAGACTTGCTGTCAGTTTTAGTATAATTACCCCAATTAAGAAAATAGAAAAGTCATCTAGCTTTCTGAGTACCTTTTCTCAGTCTTTATTATTCTCTTCTAGATATTGATTTTATTTATTTGACATTATTTAATATTTTTATGATTCTTATGACACATTTTTCCTTTTATATTTTTCTGGTGGTACTTCGTGCTTGACAGAAACATTCCTTTTCCTTACCCAGAACCGCTGCTAGAACTGCTGAGATACGAGGGATAGAGAACACTAAATTTACCATTTTTTTAAATAACTATCCTTCTTATTTAATTACTACCTCATTAGGAAAGAACTTTCTTGCCCAATCAAAATTAATTTTTCTACATAAGATTCGTCATTAACCTAACATCAGCCTTTTGAAAGTATATGTATTCTAAAAAGCTATCCATTAAAAGATAAATATTCTGTGTATTCTGCACTGCACATGGGAGACAAGGACAGTTCAGTAGTTAGGACACTCCTTGCACTATTTATCTCCTTGCACTTCTGCTGGCTTCTATATATCTACAGGAAATCCACGTAGTCTCTCTCTGCCTTAGTTTTTCATCCGTGGGATTCTTTGAAGAATACGTTATTCAGCCTACAGCAGAAAATTGTCCATAACAAAAGTGAGGCCTCACAAATATTTCCAAAAGAGGGACATGCTAACACGAAAAGTTTCAAATCCAGCTGTGCTATGAAATAGACCCACTACCATCTCCCCAAATCTGTGGGACATGCTGCACATCACTGCCACTGCAAACAGTCTGATGAACCAAGAACAGCATTTCTGGCAAAAGATCCTTTTTGCATCTCTTCACTCAACAAGACTGATCTAAAGGTGATGGCTTGAAGGCAGGGCTTTGGAAAAGGCAGCAGCAAGTGCACGTTTGTGAATTTACTGCAGTGTTTTTGTCACATCAAAGATACAAAGCACATCCCTCACAAAGCACCTGCCCTGACATATCTGACAGCTTTTGAATATGCTGGCACCTTGACTTGATCTTGAAAAAGTTTCATAATCTTAAATCATTTCTCCTCTAAGTCATTATTTATGAGCTCCCCAAAGAGGCTGTGAGTGGAGGGCTCAGCCAGCAGAATCTGAACTCCTGGGAACCCAGAGAAGGGGGAGATCGTCCAGGCTCTCCCAGGGCCTTCAGTGCTCCTCCTGATCAGCCCTGTTCTGTCATGTATTATCTTGAAAACCTTGAAAAACAAGAATGGAAATCTCTGCAAACCTCCCAGGGTCAGATGCTCAGCTGGTACAAAGCAGCCTTCCTTGCCCCGTTCAGCTCAGCCACCTCTGTTTACACCAGTTGAGGATCTGGCTCCTTGTTTTCAATCTACCTTGAATATCAGTGAGCACAAATTTTGTATTCTTAATCCATAATCACAGACAATCACCAGCCAAATTGTTTTGATATTTAAACTTGTTTACAGTCCCCAGGCTATTAGTTGTGATGACACATTAAGAGCTAAGAGAGCTTTAATTTTCTGAGGATAGTTCCACCCTCTGGGGATAAGAAACATGCAGCGGAAACTTGTTTTGATTAGCAAACTGAAGAGGGCACAGAAATCATACAAAGAGGAGTGTGAGTTCCCATATCTCACAAACAAGTGCTCTAATTACCAAACAGGAAGGAGAAGCTCCTCGAGGATTTAACCCCACCTGAACATCACAGCCAAGTGCATTTTTTTTCCTTTCCTCCTTATAAGAACTTCTAATCTCCTTTTCCTCCAAGGGCAAACTTGGGAAGTTGGGTGATTGGCTCAAGTCCTGGACAGTCCCCAAGCAAGATGCTGAGCAGGGCATTAATTGCTGCTGCTTGTGATGTGCGGGAGGAAGGCACGCTTGGCACACACATTCGTGCTTGTTTGCTGTTCTTTTTCTAGGGGTTACATTGTCACATCCTCACTTCTGTGATGACTTTGTATCTGCTCTTGATCCTTGTGCTGTTTTTACCAGACAGTCCTCTCCTAAACTCCAGTAACACAGGATGCTGTCAGCTATCAAGATCCTGCTCAGAGAAGCACTGGTAGGTGCAGGGAAACACATTTGCATTTATTCTTGGAATTGGATTTCAGGGAACTGAAAGGCATCATGTAAATGCAAGATAAGGCCAAGAAAAGCTCTGGGGTCATCAGAAGCTTGACTAAAAGCTCATTCAGACACAGCAGTGTGCCCAGAATATATGAATAGCAGAGGAATTGAAATGGAATGAGCAGAAATTAATAAACAGTAGAAATCAGTATACCCAAGAGAAGCAAAGACCTGCTATAAGAGAAGGGAGAGGGGAAACTAGGAAAGGTGCCCATGGGGAGGTCTTTCATTAGAGGAAAAAAGATCAGAAAGAGCAGGAATGTGAGCCAGGTTCAATAACACTCCCCAGCAGTGAGCAGAGAGACCAGTGCCTAAAGTGAAGGGATGTCTCAGCGGAGAGAGGACACAAGCACTTGTGTAGTCCTCAAGCAGGAAAATAAACCCACATCAGACTGCTGCTATGCTGCAGGTTTTAGTCAGTGGGAAATACTTGCTATTTATAGCACTACAGTCAGGATATTTCCAAAGATCTCAGCAATGTGAGACCCCCTCTAGAATAAAGGGAAGCACTCGGCAGCAAAGAGGTTATTCTGAGAGGGCAGAATTTAAATAAGTAATGTATTACAGGGCTCATCCTGCTCTCCACCTTGGGTCTGATCCAGTTTGTTTTGGCAGCAGTTTTTGTCCCCCAGGCAGCTTAGAACTCAGGAGTGGGAAAGGACTTGCAGCAATTTTTGCAGTTTTACCTTCCTTCTCCGCATTTATGTTTCTGGGACTACTCACAGCCCTGATATGCTCAGGATACCTAAGCTCTGTTGTAAAGAAACCAAGTATTTTCAATACAGATATCCTTATCTTAGAAACAAAGCTATGCTCCATAGCAGAAAAATAATTCTCAAGCACCAAACTGTTACTACTGTGCAGGCAGTGCCATCCCCAGACTCGCTGACAGCCTTTGGTTCCTCCACCTACAGCAAGGCTTCCCACGTCAGGATTCATAAGGCTTCATGAGTCCTGGTTTCCTAGATTCTGAAAGGAACAAACCTGACCAAAGGGAGAGCAAGTTACCCTTTAACCCACAGCCCTTTCCCCTTTGGTATGAGATGCACTATGAAGAATGAATTGTCATAGATCAAAATTAACAGTCTATATAAAACACAACCAGAAGAAGCATTTATGATTAAACGTCCAAATTTAACAAGTCCAGAGGTTATTAATTTTCTGTTTCAACCTAAACAGTGGTGAAAATTCAATGTGTTTCTGTTTGGTTTAGACTGGCCTATTTTGTGTTCACAACCCATTTTCCTGATAGCACTTTGCGTGGTTGCTCAGTGCCACTGCTCAGAAGCAGAATTGTTTGACTCTCAGTGGTACTGCAGCACACACTTGCCATTTTCCTCCTTTTACATACTCATTATTTCTTTTCAGACCTTTAGATTTCCTCAGTAATACTTGGGTAAGCATTGCTCAGTTTTGTAAGAAAAACTCTAGTGGTCCAACTTCTACTTCTATTTGTTGCTCAGTAAAGTGAAAATTAAATCCTGGCTTGTTGGAAGTTAGTGACAATATTCTCTCACATTCACTGAAATCAGAGTTCATGGGTTGCGTTTCACTTTAGGAGGCAACAAGAAAGTCTTTAAGCTAAATAAATATAAGCATTGATTGAATAAATGAAAAGCAATCACTTTATGCCAGGAGTAGTCAGTAGTTAAATTAGTGTATGAATGCAGCTATTTTTAGTAACGTCTTATTCTTTGACTTTGGTACCTGATATTGTTGTCTTTCTGGTTTGGTATTCTGCAATCCAGACTCTTCAGTGAACCTGTCATTACAGTGTCCTCTAGCAACGAGGTCAAAAGATAACTAAGGGACTTCTGAAGAAGTATCCATTTGTTGTTTGAACTTGTTTTTCGTTCCTCATTAGGCAATTCCGGACAAAATGAGTAATTGGCTTTCTTTCTTCAGGCCACCTAGAATGCTGTAAGTCTCTTACCATATCCCTGTAGCCATCTTTTTTCAAGACTGACAAATCCCAGTCTGTCTAGTGGTATCCTCATACAGAAGCTATTCCACACTTTTGATTATTTTTCTTGCCTTTCTTGCTGGCTTTTCTATTAATATGAAGGAGTTTTAAGCAGCAGATGGCAAAACCTTTCTGTGCTTCAGGTATTCATGTCCAGCCTGTCAGCTGAAGATGTACTGTCCTTACTCCAAATATTTTTTCCTTTACACATATCAAGGTTGGCAGAAAGGACACTTTTCATTCAAAGATTAAAAAAAGAAAAGAAAAGAAAAGAAAAGAAAAGAAAAGAAAAGAAAAGAAAAGAAAAGAAAAGAAAAGAGAAAAAAGGCTAACATTTCTCCCTCCCACACAATGGAAGTTATGATAAAGAGTAGAAGTTTGAAGCCAGAGCTCTCTCTTCTAGTCTTTTGCCCATCTTTCCTGAGATTAACAAAGCAGAACAATAAAAATCTATCACGAGCACATTTGGATGCTGAAAAATTCAGATATAAAAAGTAAATAAATGAATAAATAAGCAAATAAATAAATAAAAAGTGTAGAAGTCCTAAAATTTGCAACTTTTTTCTGGATTAAAGTAGTATTAGCTGAAAAATCTTTGTGAAAGAATGAGATGCTGAAGTATCACTATAATTTCAGACCTATTTTTCTGTTTCAAGGGCATCTCCAGGCTTCTGTTTTAGGAGCAAAAATGCATTGAAGCCCTGTACAAGAAAAAATGCAATATCCAAGTCTCAGAGAAAGATAGGTCTCTGTTATCTGCCAGAAGGCACATAACCTCTGTCATAAGCTATTTGAAGATCTGCCCTCACAACTGCATGTTGGAATGGAAACTGAGCTGCTTCAAAGACATTTAAGAAATATTAAGATAAGGGAAAGTGATATAAATTTATATTAATTTTTTGCTATATAATATCTCCAAGTTTATCCAAGGCCAGGAGATAATTTGGCCTGTAATGGATCAAACTACCTTTAGCTCAGATGTGACCCCTCCTTACAAAACATATGTGCACCAGAAGAGCGTTCAGAAGCTTGAGGGATCTAGAAGAAGAGTTTCTCTAGGAAAGAGCTGTTAGTGTGTGGGTAAAACAACAATCTGTAAAGCCTAAAATCTCTGCTTTTACTTCCATCTGTATTTTTATTCCAAAATTGATTAGTAATTATGGCTACATTAAGGGACACTACAAATAAATCCAACTGACGCTTTCTGATTTAGGAAAGTTGTGTTCAGGGGTTTTTTTATAATTTTAAAATTATAACTGTTTGGTTTGAAATTATACTCACCAGCCATTTATCTCAGGAAAAATATTTTTTTGGAAAAAAATTCACCCAGTTTTGCTGTTTATAAGAATGATACTTGTAAACCATTTGTTTTATCCTATAAAAACCTGACAAACATTTCTGTGAAATACTCAAGTATCTTTACTTTGAAGCAAGGACTGCATTCTCAATTTTATTGTGGCTGAGATGGTTTGATATAAGTGCTGAAGAAGGTTTTGTGAGCCTGAAAATATGTTTAAGTGATAAATTTTGTAAAAGAAATTACCTCTCTTGTAATTTCTTTTCCTATGTAATTACTCTGCTAGCTTGGTGCATCCTTGCAGCACTCCAATAGGTTGAAATGACATTGATAGTTTTCAGTAAGAAAATTTGAACAGCAGAAGGTTATCATTTTGCTTTTAAAAATAAATTCTTTGCAGGTTTTTGTAATTAACTTACAAAGACCACCCAAAAATGCCACAATTAAAGGTGATCCAGAATGAATTCAGCCTCCATCTCTTCATGCGTTATCAGGTAGGCTTTAGCAAAGCAGCAAATTTCAGCTTCAGTCAGAGCATCACACGTTTGCCATAGAACAAGAGAAAAAAAAAGCTTTCTCTTGTAGAATGGTTGAATTTTTTTTTTTTTTTGGTCAGAATTAAAGGTGTCAAGAGAATCTGAGAACAGGAACAGCAGTCTTTTGTCTGCAAATGTTAGACACTGCTCTGAGGAACAGGACAAGTTGCTCACACCATGCTTTTCAAACCTGTTCCCTGGTCTGTGTTTCTGGGAGCCTGCCTTGGGCCTGGGGGGTTGGAATACATGAAAGTGGAAACTACTGGCCAGTAGTGCAGGGGAAGGTAATAAGAGCTGCAAGATGTGCTGCCAGGTCCTCTGAAAAATTTACATTAGACACCCACAATTATGGATACTTTTAATCTTGCTCTTTTTTTTGCCTTAGGTTACCAGCTGTACTAGGGAGCCATGATACTCAGAATTGCTATTAAGATGCTATAAATGGAAATTAGTCAGTGTTTGCACGTGGCAAGGACCCACACGGTGGAACACCCCGGAATGCCCCAGCGGGAAATAATTTTGCCTTCACAGCAGAGTCTGAACTATGCCTTGAAAAGAAAATCAAGTATTGAACTCACGAACTGAGTCATTTATTATGCACACCAAGTGAGACTCGGACCCTGTGCAAAAATAGTCTGTGACTGATGCACCTGTGCAAGGTGGCAAATTAATGGAGTAGAGACAATTTTGCTTACAGCATTTCTTAGCTTCAAGTGCTGAGCTGTGCAACCTTGATAATGTTCTTTTCACATACTGTTTAGTGTGTAATTATTACCTGTATCAGCCCAAATTTAAAAATAGAGCACTTCTCTATTGAATGCCTCTTTTAGGACACAGTTGCAGCTGACTTTTAAAGGTTCCAATACCCTGAAACTCATGCTGAAGGCTACTGGCACTGTCACAGCAACACCATCCAAACTTTGAAAATTTCAAAGCCTCTTTCAAAGCCCTTGGACGAGCACTCTAAAATGGAGGCAGCTGAGAATCCCTTGCCACTTGTAAAATATTAGATGTAATAAGATAAAATAGCAGATAATTTGAGGAAGAAGCTAGTTTCTAAAACAAAGTTATCAAAGTAGGGTAACACTCCAGGCAACCAACTCCCACACCTTTTATCATCATCATTAGTCATTTATATTGCAGCAGCATGCAGCAACCCCTGCTGACGTCTGGGCTAGAAACCAGACACAGATAGTGAGAATGATACCTAGCCCAAGCAGCTTGCAAAGTTACAACAGTAAGAAGTATAAGAAAGGGAGGGAGGAAGAACAGAAGGTTGAACTGGGTTGCTGAAGGTCGATTTGCACAAACTGGCACAGCCGGGAGAGTCAGGGCTTCAATCCACGGGAGCAGCTGCCCCTCTGGCTCATCCTCTGAGTGAGCATGGCATGGGAGAGAGATGGTAGCTCAACTTGTGCAGGTCCCCTGCTCCTGGGGAAATGAGCTGGCTGTGCTGGGAGTAACACATTGGGGAAAGCACAAGGGCAAGGTGACACATGTCCTCTTCAGGTCTTGGGGTAGAACTCTGTGGTACAGTAGAGAACTGGGATTTGGGAGTGAAAAGGTTACAATTAACTCACAAAATGGTTTGGCAAGGCCATTGGGATGAGCAGTGAAGAAAATATCATGGGAAGAGCTGGTTTTCCTAACCCCTGTGCGCTGGCACATTGCTTTTGCACTGGCAGCAGGTGTTTGCTGCAGGGAGTTGTGGGTATCACAGGGTCACAGGCTGAGGTTGGGAGGAACCTCTGCAGGTCACCTGGTCCAACCCCCTGGTCAGGCAGGATCACCTACAGCCAGTTGCCCAGGACCATGTCCAGGGAGTTTTTCAATATCTCAAAGATGGAGACTCCACAACCTCTCTGTGCAACCTGTTCCCCTGCTTGGTCACCCTCAGGGTTACATGCTTCCTGAGGTGCAGAAGTTTCCATGGTTTAGCAAAAGATTTCACCTCACCTATGAAGCAGAGCCACTTGGATCCATTTCTTTTTTCTTATAGCTTATTCTTATTCTCTTTAAAAAGATACTACTGACGTGGCCATGGATCTGGAGAGATTATTTGCATATGTCTTCCAACTCTGTATAGTATGCCTAACAACCCAAATCTCTGTCTGCAGTGGGTACTGTACTATATAAGGAACATATTTTGATAGCTAATGTAATGCAATGTACACATCATGTGGCCTCAAGGTCATGGTAAATTGTATCTGTTTATATGATGCATCTTAACACACTCTAATGTAGTGCTAGTAATTTAAAACAGTGACCATATAAAATGTGAATTAAGACCAAGAACACAGCCACAAATTTCACTGACTTTCTGTATTAGGAGTATTCACTAGCGTATTGGTAATTCTTCATTAGGATTTAGAGTAAAGAATGTATATTTTGCCACATTTTTCTTCAATGGACACCAAGTCAAATTCCATTCACAAAACCTTGAGTAAAATTACTGCTAAAAAGAAAGCTAATCCGGATTTATGACCCCAGAACAGAGAGCCAAGTTTAATCCTGATTTTTTTTAACATATAATGGATTCATTAAAAATATTGCTTGCAATAAAGAGGCTGCTAACATAAATAAAATATTCATAGTATCTGAATTATGCAAAACTGGTCATTGGAAATGATTAAGTCTCAGAATCCTTATAACACATAGGGAAAGCACTGAGTCCCACTGAACTGGTGTGATAAGTAAATAAATAGCAACTTGCCTGGAAACAGTAGATTGGATAATGTTTATTTTCAAAATAAAGTGTTTATGTGTTATGAATTGTTGCCCAAGGTGTTCTGCGTATTCACACAGACCTGGATTTTATTCTAGCAGCTGTCATATCATCTCTGTAGGATTGATGCTTTCTCCATTAAGATACTTTGCTCACATTTGTAAAGTATCCATTTGGCTTTACTTGTATTTTTAAAGCCAGATGATCCTCTAGGGAGATTTTGATCCATTTCTTTCCCTTTCATGCTCTAAGGCAGCATCAAGGAGTGCGGGGATGAGCTGCCTTGGAGAACTGACCATACCAGTGGAAAAAAAAGCTTATGGTCATGAGCCATCTAAAACCCATGGAAAATGATAGCTCTGTTCTTCAGGCTCTGGTGAGAAAAAGGACTTTCCTCAGGAAACAAATCTGGGAAGTGAACACTTATCATAGCAGAGATATTCAGGTGTTTTCAGTTCATGACATTTGAAGAAATTCTAACAAATAGAAAAAAATCAAAGATTAAAAAAACCCCCAACCACTTAGGCCAAATTTCTCCAAAGGCTATTTGAAGGCTGAACTAAATATTAATTCAGGTTAACCTGAAAATGCTGATCAGAATCATTCATACTCTAAGTGAAGGTTTGGGTTCTCTTCACTATGTAGGAAAGAAATGGAAGGCTGCTTGATGGATAAAAGTCAGTGCTGCTCTGCTGCTGCTTCTGGACTGAGAAATGGCCCCTCCTAGTGAATACTCACACTGGTAAAGATGATTAACCTATTTGAGGACACCATAGTATTTCTAGACATTATGATTTTATAATCTATCTGTAACATAGATTAAGCAGGCAATCATACTGATAAATGTTAGAAAGGAAAAAGATTGCGTGACTGAAAAATTGAATGTGCAAAGTGCTTTAAAATACAGTGTCGCTCTACCACCAATCCAGAAAACCTGAGGCAGACGAAGGTGAAAAATTTTGAGAAGCAAACCCTTTTTCTTGGTTTCCAGATCAGCACCCTGTTCTTTGGACCACATTTTGTCTCTGTACCATCTGGTTTAAACTGATGCAGCTCAGCTTCGGTTTATACTGGTTGAAGACTTGCAGCATAAGCTTTTTAAGAAGTCACTTTGCAGCACCAACAATTTAATTCAGCTTAACAGAAACATAGAAATAGAAACAGTAACATGGCTTTTGACCTTTGCTGTTGGCTACAATCAAACCCATGCAACAAAGAGAGCAGAGAGAAAATGTTGGACATACACTCAAGAGGAAAATAAATGTTTGGGCATGTAACAAAGTACACTGGAGAAAACATTCAAGAACAATTCATCGTGCTGAGAATATTATTCCTATAAGGCTGAAAGGGTCAGTGTCATCTTAGACATTATGTGCTGCACAAGTGCCAGCCATAGAAGAAGACCTACCCACAGGCCCTACACCCTTGGGCAGGTCACTAAACACTAACAATTGATCTGTGGCTCTAGAGACTCCAAGGAGGGGCACAAAAAACCACCAAATAAAATGTGCAAAATGTCTTTTTGCTGTTACACAGACTACCTTGCTGAAGATGATGAATAAAGCCTTAATAATGACACTGTCCTGTCAATCCAGTGTTAATCAATGCCAATGATGAATGAAAATAAATTAACTCAGAAAAACATCCTTAAGTTTCCTCTCTATTTCCTCCTGATACAAGCTTCCAAATATTTGTCTTTGTTTGAAGTAATTTTTCTCCAAAGAATTCCCAGCTGGTTAATTGCTTTCACACAAGCCTGTCTAACTTAAGAACTCAAGCTAAGTCCTACTTTGCTTGTCCTATCAGTCCTTAGTTCCAAACTTCACTGACACATATGGCACATATGGCACCGACCCTTGTGCTCCTCGCAGGGATTTTGTGTCACCCTCTAAACCACTCTTTTTTAGCCTGACACCAAAAGCCGTGTTGTGCATGCCGTGGGTCCAATGGGTGATCGCTTTTGTCGCCCAGCCACCTTTTCTGTTGAGTTTGGCATGGGCATTGCCTCAGCCAGACCACAGACCTAGCTCTGCATCTCCGTAAGCCTTTCAAGCTGCTGTCTGAGATTTGAACCATACTTCTCATTTCTTAAGAACTCCAGATGTCAAGCACACTCTAATAATTCACATGGAAACACTGCACAGTGACTGGTGACTGAAGTACAGCCAGTTTTGGAGTGCAGTACAGGCAGTGACAAACCAGAGAGCCATGCCAAATGGTCCAGAGGAGAGGAAGGGATGCAGATTTTTCGTGAAGAGAGACTATGGCAAATTTGTACTGAGAAATATCTTATTTCATGAATCCAAAGACGCAACCCTTCTTTGCCAAAAACTGGGGAGCCTAAAAGCTCGTAACTCTACATTAGTGCAGCAATTATACTAGCTTTCCTGTACTTTAAAAACCAGAGACAAAAGTTTAATGTTTCTGGCTTTGCTTCTTAAACAGAAAGTGAGAGTTACACTAGACAAACTCCAATTTAAAATCTCAGCGGGGCTGACAGCTGTGTTGAAGAAGAAAGCTTTTCACAGTACTAGCTTGTGGATTGATTTTAATAATGGACATTTTCTTTCCATAGATCCAGTATTTATACTCTTGTTGTTACTTTAAAACCTGCCTGGGGACACATAAATCTGCCTGTATCATAATTACATTTACCTATATTTCATGCCTATAATCAGACTAGGACCTATGGCAGAAGCCATAGGAATATTGGGCAATCTATTCTGTATGGATAAGAAAGACTCCAGGTATTTTTCCAAAAAGATAACCTATTTTATGGATATTAAATTAACTTTGTCAGTTTTTCAGGAATGTAAGGTTTTGTCAGGAGAAGTTTTTGGCTTATTTCTGAAAGTAAACATTATGGGGACTCCTGAGTCTTTTTTCTTGAGTTCATGTGTCTCTTTCTTCCAGTTGCTCCCAAATTCTTGTTCCTTTCTCCAGTCCTTGCTTCCCTGGAGCTTGCAGCACTGCTGCAGTTCACTCTGGTAGCAGTGGAAAAGAAGACAGATGCAGACTGGTCAAGTGCTTCCAAGAGAAAGCTTAGGGTAGTACAGCTCATAGCTACACTGAAACCCCCAGAAATAATCCAAGAATCAGGCTTTTTATGGAAACCCACTGGCAGTGTTTTACTTTTCATACTGCTGCTACTTGAACTACAAATGTCAGAAGCATATCTGTAGTGCTGCACTGCTGCAGGCTGGCTTTGGGAAACCCTTCATAAAAATCTGTCAGTGAGGCTGGGTAAGTTCCCTCCTCTCATGAAGTCATCCATTCTGGTCACAGCTACACTCTGCACTGTCCCTGGGGCTAAAGTAAACATTACTGAAGAGAAAATGTGCATGACTTACAAATCCACATCACTTTGCCACATGCAGATATTTGCAAATATTTAAGAACAGAACAGCTTTCTCATAGGTACCTGCATGTACACCATGCTTAACCAACAGGTGCCACCTTCTGTACACTGCACAACCAGTTAAGAACAAGTTCTTCTACACTGCACTTGCTATTAGAATTTTGGTGGACACTGTTGCCTATCACAGGAAGGATGTTTGTGTGGCCAGAGCACCAGGTGGGGACTGAGGAATCAGGGTCTCTGGGGTCCTAAGGACACCTTTATGAGCATAGGGACACCTTTTGCTGTTGGGAAGTTGGTCAGCATGAACAATTCTGGCTCTGAGAAATGGTGTCTTTCTCCTCCCTGCACAGCAGCACTCTCTCTCCAGTTTTATGTTGCTTGGACAATGCTGTGCAGAGCTACTAAACATTTTATTAAAGCACGTGATTGCCATCTTGTCAAAGCAGTGTATGGGCTGCTTCTTCCTCACTGTTGCCAGGAAAACAGGGATTTGCAGAAATTACTGTGCTTTATAGATGGCATATTGCCCTTTATCAAAAGCCATAATCCCTCTGTTAGCACAAATCTCTGTTGCCTTCCTTCTGTTTTCTCATTCCTGACTTCTTGTAAATGCTAATTTTGATTTTTTTCCTGTGTCATTTTACTGTCAAAACTGTAAACACTAGAATATTACTAGGCATCACATCAAAGAAAGATTTACAGATGATTGGTCTTCATTGTTCTTTAAAATTTTAGCTTTTTTTTAATAGCACAGTAAACAAGATATTTAAAGCTTCCCAAACAATGCTTATAAATTCATCCTGTTGCAACTTTTCCAACTTGCAGTCACTTATAATTGACATCAGCTATTTCTCTGCTACAGTTACAGGACTGCTGTGCACAGGACTGTGCCTGAGGTAACTCCCACCTGACCAGGTGGGAGCAGAAGTCTCCTAGAAAATAAAAGGCCTGCAACCCCATGAGGAACAGCTATCTCAAACCACAGCCACAGTCCTGCTACACCCTTTAGGTGCACTCTGAAACTCATGCCCTACCCTCTTTCCTCTGCCTGTTGCTTGATCCAACTAGATCAATGCCAGCTGGGTACATTTATACATATTGTTTAGTGCAAGTGTAAACAAAGACCTAAAATGGAGTTGTGCTGTCATTTTACAAGGAGAAAGAAGAAATCAGTTCCTTTCATTATCGATCATTTTCATGGAGTTTTGTGGCTGACAAACAGGCTGCTTGAGAGAAACAAAACAAGAGGTACGTTAAATCTTGGAGATACCTAGCTGCGGAGCAGTAATTCTCATACCAGTGGAGACGTGTATGCAAAGGCACTGTGCAGAGACACATTTGCTGAAGCCCCAGATATGTGGCAGATAAATATCTGAAACAGGAAAGGAATGGAAAGTAACTTTCAGGTGAAGACACAAAGTGCAAAGCCAAGGTATATTCGTATTTTCTACCACAGCAACTTGTACGAGTGGTGAAGATGAAACCAGCCAATGATGTGATCCAGCTGTGGAAGAAATCAATGGCACAATTCTCACTGACGACCACCAGATATTGGACTAGGCTTTGAAATCAAAAATTGTCCAGATGAGCAACTGTGAGAGAAAAAAATGTAGTTTGTTGTAACCTAGTCACCCAAATTGCTAGTGTATGTACCCTACAGCCCTGTGTTAGTCCCTGAAAATGACCCACCTAGTAAGTTGTCAGCTCCAGTAACCTCAAAGAAGAAGACCATGCAACAATGAAGATTCACAGGAAGTCCCATTCTCTTGTCAGTCCTACTCTTGTTTAGTAACAGCTTATACAGAGAACAGCCCCTGCACCATGCTGCAGCATGGCTTTCTAGCTGAAGTAGTTAAGGAAAAGCACAGATAGACCCAGAGAAACATCAGTAAAGATCAGTGGCAAGCGATCCTCTCTGCAAAAGGCTTTAAAGATAATGAAAGTATTAATCATTAATTCCAAAAATCAACATAAAAATCCACATGTAATTCTGCTAACTGGGACCAAGTATGTAGTAAAGCAGACAGTGAAATCAGTTAGTATCTTTTTGGCATTCTGTGCTTGCAGAATTAGTTATGGGAGTTGCATTCACTCAGCATTTAATTCTCTAGAAGAGGCTGTTTCTCTTATCATTTCTTCAATATCTACCCCTGTCAGACCCTGATCTCAGTAACTGATATTAGCTGCAATCTATGTGATAAGCACAGGACAAAAAGGTTCCCAAATTTCAAGTGCATCCTACTCTTGGTAGGATTCACTTTCTCGGATGAGCTTGTGCCAAGCCTCGCAGCCATTCAGAGCTTCTGCAGCTCCTGCAGGTACAGCAGGGCCAAATCCTGCCAGTGGCTCACAAAAGCAGCTGCTGCTGCTGCCTTCTGCCCACAGCCGAGGACAGCACAGAGCTCTGCTCGCCTTCACTGCTTTCCATGTGTCCTTCAGGACATGAACTGCACATGTACTGTAATAGATCCAAGAAGTTTTCTTCGAGTCCATGGTCTGTACAAGCATAAATCAACATCTGTGTTGGATTCTAGGTTATGTGAAAAGCACCAGCTTTGCATATTTGTGCTTTATCACCCAATCAGTAGGCTAGAAGTAGTAAGTCCAAATCCTGAGAGGGTTAAGCCAGTCAAACTACATCAGTGAACACAGTCTGACAGGGTAGGCATTGTTTGGCATGTATCTTAAGCTGTCAGGAAGAGCAGCCAGTGAGCAATGCAGTACTTGACCTGTCAGCATGGTACAGATCATTTACATAGCTTTTCACAAACATTAACAGATTAATCCTCACCTTGGGACGCACAAGCAAGGTTCAGTAGTCCTGACAAACAGATCTGGAAGCTGTCTCCCACTGTGATTGTAACCTGATTTCCAGGAGGATCAGCATCTTTACATCTTGTAAAAGCAAAGAGGATGGGACGTCATACCTCCAGACCAGGAGAAAAAGAAGTGTGAAACAGATAGCAGCTTTGGCCCAACCTCTTGTGTTTGTGGGGGACTGGGGCTGTGGGGACTTTCTTAAGTGCTCTATCCTGGCTCCTGTTCAGTTCACACCAGCTGTGACAATCACAAGCAGGATGGTATCTCTCACCCTGGCACTGAGGACATGGGCGCGTTCATGTGCAAAGTGCTGTGTTTCATGCCCAAATCGTAAAGCAAACCAAGCAGCTGAAGTGGAAATGTCCTACCTGGTTGCAATTTCCCTACCCAAACAGCTACCCAAAGCATCTCAGCTCATCTCAGTGGGATTGTTTCATAAAAGTAGTAGTCATCATATGAGTGAAAACTGAATTCTGAGCACAGAGCTTGGGCTTTGCATTGAGGAGCAGGGAGGATCTGTGATGGATACGGCCCACAAGATCTTACTGACATGCCTCATAGACCTAGAGACAAAGTGGCCCATAAGGCCATGCTGGCTGGGTTTTTTTAATTTCCTGAGAGACCTGTGCACACATCACTTATGCAGCTGAGAGGTCTGGTCTTAGCAGTGTTACTGAGGGCTGAGGAGCTGTCTGTAAGCCACAGGGGACTGGGAGATCAGGTCCCTGGTGAGGCAGGACAGGGTGTGATCCCACAGGTGTGTCCCCTCACAGGAGGGACATGTGCATGTATGCACTGAGGGGGTGAGAATTTTGGTTTATATCCACATGCAATGCATGGATGTACCCAGATGCACTGTCGTGGGGTTTAGACATGTGTGTCCACATGGACTGGGATAGACACAAAAAGGATCAAGGGAAGATGAATCCATACAGGCATCTGATAGAGATGTGGGCAAGGAGGACAGGACACCAGATTCTTTAGACATACAGTAATTCATGTGCTGTAACTTGGTAAAAATTTTTAGCTGATTTTAACTGAAGGTCTCTGTTTTATGAAGGAAATTGCTTATTGATCCTGTCTGTCTACATCATATTCACACTGGGCTATTCATATGCTTAACCTGGAGGGACTCGGAAAGGTTGTTTCTCTCTTCACACACAACTTGACTTCTGCAGGGAGACAATGCACCTCCATGTGAGGCTGCAGCAAAGGGTAGGAAGAGTTTGTGAGATAGGGAACATTAGTGTTCCTGATATTGAAATCCCTGTGGTGCCAATTTGGTGTGCCTTCTTCATATACTCAGAATATCTACTGAAAGCCAGATGAGCGGTCACAAATTAATTTGGAGATAGATTCAGCAAAAGCATTGTAGGATTCTCTCTGTACCATTACACATGGTCTGCTTATGGTTTTTTTGGGTTTTTTTAGTGATGCTTTTGATCTCTCTCCTCTTTTGAGACATTGCAGATGTGATTTGTGGCTTTTACTAGCTGACTGAAATTCAGTGAGGAATGGAGCAGATACTCTGGACCCTTTGGCATTAAACGTCCATTGTGTGGTTTTCAGGGTGGAGACAACAACTAGACTGAAAGAGAACAGTGATCCCTTAAAATTCCTTTTGAAAGCACATGAAGAGATGCAGAATTTGTGGGGTAACAGTTAGGAACAGAAATAATCGACAAGCCCTTCTTCAACCCCCTCTAAAGCACTTGTGATATTAAAACCATGCAGTGAGGTACATCACATTACACAGTCAGGGTGTTCCCAGTGATACGACACATTAAAACATGCTGAGCATTACATGAAGTAATGTCAAAGATGTCATTACCCTTATGCTGACCCAGTAATACTTCAAAATTTCTCCAGAGGAGCAGGTAGAGTGTAGATTGTCATACATTTCCACAGCAGTGTTTTCAGAACACATCCAGCTGTGCCAGGCTTCAAAGCATTTTGGTGCAACATAAAGCATTTGCTATGGAATGAGGCCACAGGAACCCAAACCAAATGGATATGACATCACTGAAACTCTTCCTTATAGGAAAGGTTTGTTTTCTAGCTTTTCTTAATACATATAGAGGACAAGTACTGTGTTCAGCAGCACAGAAACAATACTATCCTAAGGCCCATTGTGTTCATCCATTAAGAGCCACTTTCAAGAATGCTTTAAAAGCCCTTCTGAAATCCTACCTTCTCCTGCTAAGTATTTTGTAGTGCTTCTGTATTCAGTGAACAGTTACATTTACTGTGAAAACCTCGACAAACTCCCTTTTACCCAGTGTTTTGTTTAGATGCAAGCTACGGAAAGGAATTCCAACACACAGCTCTTAGACAGGCTTGTCATCAGCTTTCCCATTCAAAAAGTTACATGGTTTTGTTTTCAAACATTAGGCTTGTCTTCCTTAAAGGAAAGTTTCTTGCATTCTTAGTAGTTCAGTAATATCTCACTTTGCAGACAGTATTGCTAGGTTTTGGGATGTGTCAAAATAAAGTCCTAATTTTTTTCATCAAATGTATCACTGTTTCACATGGAGGAGAAAGTGTTGCTTTTCAGTATCTAAAGACATATGCATAAAATGATTAATCTCAAATTTTCAGAAGTTAAGAATATGGACCGCATTAATATTCTCTGGAGCTCTTACAATGAATGAAATTCATTATTTATTTTTCATTATTTATGTTGATGGGCTTAAGTTGTTCTCCAATATTTCTTAGCTGAATAAAAACCACTTTACCTGTCAAAGTTAGGCAATTACTCAACTCCAATAATTAGATTTACTTTCCTGACTCTTAATGTTGTAGAAAATAGGCATATATTATAAATCTCATGGTCAGATCCTCAAAGGTATTTGGATCCCTTACTCCCTCTGATTTTAAAAATAAGTAGAGGCCATGTGATACATTAAGTTCTTAAGCACCAGTATGTGTTTGAACTTAAACATCTTAATGTACTCTAATACCCAAGGTTCCAGGGAAAAAATTGCCAGCTTAGCTAGAAAAGACTTTCAGAACTTCCTTTATGATATTTACAGATAACATTAGGTCTAGTTTAGTATGGAAGGTTGAGGTAGGCTGGGGATGACCCTCTGCACCATCACTGTGGATGAAATTAGATTGCAGGTGATCCTTCTGGCTGCCCTGAGCTCTGTGCACTGGAGAACATTATTTTGAAGCAATTTGTGTAAATCCTTACTATAATGGAGTATGTATTGACAAAAGCATTCCTTTCTAACATTTTTCCATTATAAGCCAGTAAAAATAAAAAAATGTCAGAAAAAATAAAAGAGCATACTTGGTGCAGTAGGGTCCATTCTAAGTTCTCTTCTTAACACTTCTCAGAAATAAAACCAAAGTGAGATGAGATTTCCAGTAAAGTATTGTTTTTAATCAGACTTTCATATTCTTCTCTATTAATAGGTTGTTGAATAATTGGGTAAGTATTGTACTTGTCAGCATCCAGAGTCATGGAACACCTGGAGCTGCACAAGGTAAGGCAGATACCAATTAAGCTTCTGAGATATTCTGCTGGAATTCGGTACTGATTCCAAAACTCTGGCACATTTGCAAAAGCTATTTTTCCTTCCTGACGTACAAAATTTTTCTGACTTTGTATTAAGATGAAAAAGTCATATTTTTTTCCCCCAACTTGAAAAGTAATTTTAGCAGCTAAGTACTTTCCATACAAACCATCTTTTCCTTTTTCATAAAGAGGATACAAAACTGAAAGATTACCTTGGACAGAGGAGGCATACCAGGGTTAATAAGAATCCCTGTTAGGTCTTATATTCTCTCTTTCACCTCTTTTCCCCACAAGTGCTGGATTCATAATGATATGTGTGAATCCTAGATAGCAAATCATAGGTCTTTTTATGTTTTAACTGGATTTCTTTTCTGGGCTAAAATTTGATTAATTTACCAAGAGCCTTCAAAACCATTACATAGCCCCACAGCTGTCCCTAAACACTGACAGCATAACCAGGTACATATGTATGTCCCCCAGAACCTGTATGGCATGTTTAGGATGTTTCTATTTAGTTATTTTCTGTTTAATATAGGATCTACTTCCCCTGTGAAGAAAAGCAATTACATAATTAATGGTTACATTCAAACAGAATGGCTCAGGAGAGAAAAAAGAATTTTTAGGACAACTGTGTCAGACTGGAAAGGAAGTACGCATCAGTAATTCCCTTTCACATTTGATACTTCAGCTAGTATTAACTTAAAAGTCCAAATGCAAGTCATTAAGCAAAAAAATGAACAAAATGAAGAGCAACCTTGCAGGGACAGTGATGAACTGAGAATAAGGACATTTGGGTTCAATTCCGAACTCTTCCCTTGCCAGTATAGCTTTGGGCAGTTTCTTTTTTCCTCAGTTCCTTATCTATTTAATAAGGATATTAATACTCGATTAATTCTACTCCTTGCCTGCATGCCTTTTGAAGGCCTCTTGAAGGTTTTTGTAGTAAAAAGTACTACTTCTGGTATCTGTAAAACTCAGAAAAATAGAGGCCTGCTTTTTGTTGAAGACACAAGAAGAATTAAAGGAGGGAATCACCATCAGAGATTCTGTTCTACCATAGACCTGGTGAGAACTGCGGCTGAGTTTCAGTAACATGCGGCTATGCAATATGTAGTGCTAAAGATGACCCTTCAGAAAGCTTCTGGTTAAAGAACTGACTTGTGAGAGCCAACAAATATTGGGACAGCTATAAAAGACCTAGTGAAAAAAATCACAACAAAACACTTCTCTGTTAAAAAAAAAAAGTTGTAAAATTTCACTGAGAAAAACAGATAAACAGATAACTGTAGAATTTATTGTAACAAATGGAGGTCTGATTAAAATTAAAGTATTTTCAAACATATTGATTTTTAGAACTTTTCATTTTTTAAAAACATTTCAATATTTTATCCTGGTTTATGAATCTATATCATTCATATATGATCTATAGAAATTACTTGACCAAGAAATATTCTTTCTATGGACATTTACACTCAAAAACCAAAACTTTAAGATTCGTTTGAGCTTTGTTTTGGATTTTTTGCAGGCCTCTCAAAAATCAGGTTTTTGCTGGATCGTGAATCAAGAGAGCTCAAGGCATTCTGAGTACAGGAGCTGCATATGTGCCACATTTTTCTTGACTAGAAATAGTTGCTGTAGGTGTGGAAAACATTTCCACTGCTCAGTATAACTTCCCTGACAATGCAGATGGTTCAAGCTTTAATTCACGTTGTTTATCTAAAGAAACCATTCAAAGGACTGAAATGAAATGCAGGTGTTCCCAGCATTAAACCTTTATTGACTAGAATCTTAAAAGAAAATGAAATTACTAATTTTCCTTGCTTTAGAATTGACGGGGAAAGCCAAATGCAGCTGTTGTGCAAGTTTTTAAATTATTTAAAATGTCACTAAAGAGTCTTAAGTCGCAGCAAATCTTTGACAGAAACGTATGCTGAAGACAATGAACACCCTGTATGATGCAAACCCTTCTCTCTCAAAATAACACACTCTTTAGAAAAGAATCCACTATTCTCACTATGTATATTGTAGGGATAAAATAAACAAATGAACCTATTACTGCATTAGTGTACTGGATACACATTAAGGTGTTATGCTTGCTTTTTTTAAAATATTCTTCTTTCTACCACAATGCATAACCTCATGGAAAAAAAAATCCTATGCAAAAAGGAACTGTTCTTTACAAATGACAGTTAACTAAATATTGCTTGTTATGTAATATATATCTTAATAATACAGACATTTATAAGCATGCAAAATTGCACAGAGAAATAAAATCCAGATGATTTTATCTTTCCTATTTCAATATATCTATATTCTAAGTTTACTAAAATTATGATTTCATATTTTGTTTCTACCATAAAGACAAATGTTCCTGGATCAACTAAAGAGCTCAACATCACGTATTAACTAAAAAATGAACATATTTAATGCAGTAAAATGCTGGGTAAGTATCCTTAAACCTAATAATAGTGAGTATTTTGTAAGATCAGTGATGTTTCAAATGAATCAAGGATGGGTTCCTGGAAAAATTGAAAATACCTAGTAGCAATGTTAATACTGTCAGAAAAATAATAAGGCAATGAATGATTCCAATAAGAATACACTTGTTCAATTCGGAGGCCACTAATAAAGGTAAATTTTTGCATACTCTGATAATTTTTCACTAACAATGTATCTGTACAGTTCCGTGATCTTTAAGAATGTAATTAACCTATTTTTCTTTCTCTAATTACAAAGTAAAAGATTCGCATAGGTAAAAAGAAAAAATATTTTCTTTAGAAGGGAAATCGAAGTTATGCATGAAGCCTAATAAATTTGTTGCCATGACAATCAAAGAGCCTGATCTTATAAAATCTTTCAGAATTTATTCACATGAGTAGTTCTTACTCACTGTGCTAGTTTTGACCTCTCCCATTCTGAGTGACCACCATAAGAGGTGGAGCCCAAAGTCATGGAATAAATGAACACAATGGACTTTTTGTGAACATTTCTAGACATTTTACAAGGGTGGTCCATAGACTAAGGGAATGTTATCTGCATGTTATGTGTAAATATGGGGAGGGGGGTTGATTAATGAGGATGTATTGGATAGTGTGGGACCTGAGTATGATGCAATTGGTATAGAATAAGGGATAGAGAATGTGCTGGGTTTAGCTGGGATAGAGTTAATTTTCTTTCTAGTAATTAGTTTGAGGCTATGTTTGGTGCTAGAAACAGTATTTACAATACAGAGATGTTTTAGCTCTTGCTGAGCAGAGCTTCCACAGTGCAAAGGCATTTCGTGCCTCTCATCCCACCCCACCAGAGAGTGGGCTGGGGGTGCACAAGGAATTGGGGGGGGGTCACAGTTGGGACAGCTGACCCCAACAGAAGGGGTCATTCTGTACTATATGGGATATTCTGTACTATATGGTGTCATATAAAACATGTAAAACAGCATATAAAACAGGGGAAAGACAAAGGAAGAGGGGAGAAGGACTATTCAGAATTATGGCATTTTCTTCCCAAGTAACCATTACACAGAATGGAGCCTGGCTTTCCCAGAGATGGGTGAACACCTGCCTGCCCATGGCAAGTGGTGAATGAATTCCTTGCTTTGCTTTGCTTGAGTGCATGTGGCTTTTGCATTACCCATTAAACAGTCTTTGTCTCACCCATGAGTTTTCCCACTTTTACTTCTCTGGTTCTCCCTCCCATCCCACCAGGGGAGGGTGAGCAATCAGCCCTGCAGTGTAAACACTGGGTTTTAACTGGGGTTAAACAATAACATTCATGCAAGTTGTCCCACTGATTGACACAGAGCTGCTGATGTGAAGTTTGCAATGGGCAACTTGAATTCAGGATGCAGTCCTTGTTCACATAGAGAGTTGAGGGGATGGCTTCCACAAGTAAGAGGTTCTTTCTGGCAGTGAAGATGACATTCATGGGTTGTGTTGTCCTTCCTCAGTTTTGCTTATTGGTTCTTACACTAGTCACACATTTTCCGTAGTAAAATACACAAAAATTCTGCTTCAATGCTCAGATATGTGTGTTTTGAACCTTTATTCCTAAAATCAACGCTGATTCCTCTGTACCCTACTGAAATATTTTCACACTACAATGTGTTTTTTCATCTGTGCTTCCACCTGCTGCAGTGATTTGAAGAAGTTGCATTACTATTTTCTCTTTAAAAACAGCCTTATGGAATCCTTCATCATACAAGAAGGAAATTTATTGGGAACTACCACAAAATTACATCTTTTGAATAGTATTTAAGCTCTGATTCTTGTTCATGAGTCCTGCTGTGGCCTGGCTTTTGTGCTTTGACTTTATTCATCCTTCCCACCCTGAAAACCTGCTGCCAGGAGCCTGTTATCTCCATACCCGGCTGCACAGCCCATGAGAGCTGCCACACAAACCTGCTCCTGATCTTTTTCCAGCTCCATCAAAAGCAGTCAGATTTCCAAGGGGTTGCCCTCAGAGTGGAGGCAGGTCCTTACCACAGTTTACTCAAGAACCACTCAACTTTTCCTCTTCCAAACTCAGTGATCCACCAGGATGTGTAAGAAAATACATATGTTTCACATTGCCAAAAACCTTTTAGTTCTACCCTAATTTCTGAAGCAGAGACCCAAATAATCCAGCCTTCCTGGAAAAGAAACCTGTTCTTCCAACTCAGTACATTCATTGTACAATTCCTGATCTGCTTGACAATTTCTTGACAATGACCCATGCATTTGTAATTCAGGTAGTTAATAACATCTCCTTGCACTCCCCTAGCACCTTTCACCCAGGAAGATGAAACCACATTACAGCTGTTAACAAAAAGTATCTTGCAATGCCCACTGAAGATATTTCTAATAATTCTCAATACTCCTCTAATACATAGCAAAAATTACTTCATATAAGAACATCCCATACTGGATTTGTTTATTTTATGACCTGGATAATAATTCACTGTGGTCATTTTCGGCTTTCTGATGTGTAAGAGAATCTGTCTCCCACTGTTTCTAAAACACAGCATCCAAGTCTGCACTTGATAGGTGTTTCCCATGGAAACAAAATAAAATAGATCTTTTGTACCTGCCAGTATTGCAGACATTCAAAACCTTTCTGCAGCTTTCATTTACTAAAATAATATAATTCAGGACCATTCTTGCATTGACATAGGATTTCTTTTACCTCCCATTTTTGCCTTCTAGTGGTCAGTGCACAACTGAGGTGCAGGGAAGGTATAGAACTATGACCCCAGAGAAACAGACAGAGCAAGAGAAAGAGGAGGCAGGAGGAGGGGAATGGAGGGAGGGACGGAAAAAGAGAGAGAAATGTCAAAGCGAATTCCTAAACATCCTCTTTAGCATGGAAATATGTACAAAACATATTTCTGCAGATGTTCCAGCTGCAGATGTTCCAGTCCAAATGCAAATGACAGCACAGGTGTGCACAACACACACACACACACACACACACACACGGAGTCACAAAGCGAGGGAGAAAGGCAGAAATTATCTTACAAAGCTGCTGCAGTGATCAGGACACTTGCTCCTGAAAACAACCATGCAAACAAACATTCTTTGTTACCTTTCTACATTTTTTCAATATTCATTTCACTATTGATATTATTTTATACCTCTCACCATATCGGAAAGATGGTTATTATTAAAAGGAAGGAAAAAGGCCTTACCATGCAGTGCATCAGGAAGAGATGAGAAGCACAGAGCATGCTGCAGAGATTAAGCTCAGCATGGCATTCAGATATCCTTTGGAATTGAAGAAAATTGTCCAACCCATTCTTCCTAACAAAGCGGACAAGTTTTCTCTAGGCTTGAATTTTTCACCAGAAGACAGATCCTTACAGTGCATTATATTTTCTTCTTCAGGAGATATATTTCCTCCAGTTAAGTTTCAGCTCCGCAATGCCATTTCCAATCAGCTCTAAGAAGTTCTTCATTCCCAGATTCGCGGTGTCATCAGAGGGACTCCAAAGAAAATCAAAGAAAGAAAGAAAAAAAGAAAATAATACCTTACCAAAGCCCTGAAATTACTATACTGAAAAGGAGAAGATATAAAAATCCCACAACACCCCCTCATTTACTCTATTATCTAGGTGTTTCACAACAACCAGTACTACCTCTTTGGTCTCATATATGCAGTGCTGATCATTTGTAACATAGGAAGAGGCAAAAACTTTCCCAATTTACACATGATGCATTTTCATTACTGCTGCTCAACTGTGTACTACCAAGCAACCCTTTTCATCCTAAGGCATCTTTAAAACCATGTGACAAAAACACCAGCTCTCCCTTTCCTTTCCCAAAGAACAAGAATATTAGAATTTCCAGAAAAATGTTGGAGAAGGTCTGACAAATAACCCAAAAATACAAATCAGATCTAAAAGCAAAACCCTTGAAGCAGGAGGCTTCTTGAGCAACGAGGTACTTTGCCTGAAGAATTTGGGGACACACGCATTAAGTACCATAGGGAAGGAGAAAGGGGGAATGAACGGTGGCTAACGGGGTGTTTGGAGAAGATGGGGTGGGACCAAATGGGTGTCAGGCAGGAGTGGGATCCTGAGTCACCCTCAGCCTCCTGCCTGCTTGCTGACAGCAGCTCGGGCTTCCCCTGCACTTTCTGCAAAGCATATTAATTGATTCTGGTTGCTGAGCAACTAACTCTGGGGAGCCACATCGAAGGCTCCGGTTCCAGCGCAGCTTCAGCAGCAGCAGCAGAGAGAGGGGATGGTCTCCCTGCCTCTCTCCTCCTCCCGGGATCAGTCACCCTACCCGGATGTCCTTAGCTGCCCTGCAGAGAACCTTTGCAAAAAAAAGGAAGAAGCCCCCAGTAGTGCAGCAGGGAGAAGGGGTGGGATGCTCCTCCAGCCTGCACTGCACTGGCAGGACTTGGGAGAGCAGCCCCACTTCACGCTGACAGCAACACCCCTCTGCCACCCTGCTTGGGGTGCCTGGGCCAGTGGGGCTGGTAGCCACGGGAAACCCAACCAGCTATGTCGACAGGTAGGTGAATCAGGGTGGTGCAGCCGCCTTCTGGAAAGCAAATATCATCTTCAAGATGTTAAAATGACAAGTCACACAGTTATCACAGAAATATAGAATATCCTGAATAGGAAGGGACCCACAGGGATCATGCAACTCCAGCTCCTGGCCATGCACAGGACATCCCCAAGAATCCCACCATGTGCCTGAGAACCTTGTTCAAATGTTTCTTGAATTCTGTCAGGCTGTGACCACTTTTCTGGGAAGCCTGTTCCAGTGCCCAACCACCCTCTGGGTTAAGGACTCCTTCCAAATATTCAATCTAAACCTCACCTGACACAGTTTCATGTCATTTGTGAGTTTCTAGTTGAACATGTGGCCACTTAAGCTCAGTCCCTGCCATAACAGTAACTATTGCTCATTCCTGAGCTCTTTATCATGTTGAACTTCAGACAGAGCAGACACTTTTCTGGCTGAAAGGGTGCATTCTAAACCAGAACCACCATGCAGAGGAATTTCCTAGGTATCTTTGACACTTTTTTTTGAGACTGAAAAATGGATCTCTCTGATAAAACCTTATAATTGCTTTAACTGATACATTTAAGTTCCATGGAAGAGTGAAGCAGCAAAGAGGCCATTTAGTTTTGGTCCACAAAGAGATGGGATAACTGAGTAACTGGAGCTGGCTCAAATGGGTTTCTCCTAAAGTACCTCAACTGATGGCCCAGTAGGATCAACGCAGAGGATTGATGCCAAGGGGATGGACCCTGAACAGGGCCTGACCCCTGCAATTTGTGGAGGGCTTTCACTGACTTCTGTGGCTCTAGCGTCTGAAAGAACACCCCAAAACACCACGGTGTCTGAAACAGGACATTTCTCTTGTAGTGTATAAATCCTTAGTCAGATCATGGCATTTGTTCAGCACTGACTAAGCTGAACAGGTTCCACAGGTAAGATTTAAGAAATGAAAAGACCTCAAGATTTCTCTCCCTGTGACCTGGCAGTAAGTGCAACACTAGATCTTGGCCAAACTGCTCATGCATGATTACTGTCAAAGATCTGAGCTAGATCAGCTCCTTATTCTGTTATAGTGATAGGATAAGTTAAAGGGCAAGGCCATGAGAACTGCCTTAGCTTGCAGTCACACAGCATAATTATCTAATTCTCCCCTTGAAAAAATCCAACCTCTATCTAGTAAGACCTAGCTAAGTGGCAAACACCAGGTGTTTGTGAAAAGGAGAACAGTTATCTTAAGGAAGAGAGTAACATTTCTGACAGTAGCTTAGCGGCAGCACACTCTGCTTTCATGCTTTATAAAGAAAGATCTACAGTTTAGCCTCATTTTCTTAGCAAAGCCAGATGCTTCACATATATTCAAAGCTCAGGAAGTATCATTAGATCCTGTTAGCAGAGCTGCTGTATGAAGCAGATTACAGAACATACTCAGTTCATCCAAGATGTTTATTGATATGAGCATATACTGGGAATTCCTAATCCCCCAAGTACAACACCCAGAGAAATATGGGACCATTTAGACCAAGGGAACAAAGAGAGGTGGAGAGATTTCACAAATTCTTGCAAAGAAATGATTAAGTTGATATGAATGTATTTCACCAAACACATAGTAAAGAAAGATTTCTTTCAGCATGATAACTTGTAGTCATTTTATCTTTCCACTATTACTCCTTTACATTCATGCTGATGCCTATTGTTATCCCCAACAGTACAATCTTTAAAAAGTGTGACAACAAAGTATTAATATTTTAATGTGCTTTTTTTTGTACTTTATTTTTACAAGGCAGAATACCAAACAGTGTTGAAGTTCTCTGTATTGGAGAAAATATCATTAGAAGTTTCAGGGAAGGGCAGGTGAAGGGCAAAACAATAAAACAAAACAACCATAGAACGAAAGCAAGTCAACAACAGGTGATTTCAAAATGAAAGCAAACTAGTATGTAAGAAGGAGCTATCAGATTATTAAAAAAATTAGTGAGGTAGGTTTGGAGATGTCGACATTTGGGCAACTTTTTACCTTTTTTTTTAGCAAATACAAAGCTGCTTAGATAAAATTCAGTTTCTTACAGAAAGCAAGTACAGTATCTCTCTTTCACTTACACAAGACTTGAATTTAATCTCATATAAATGTCTTTTATTACTCATTGAAAAGGCTGGCTAATGCATATGTTCTATTCCTATTCCATTTTCTATGTATCTTTTCTCTTTCCACTTTTATATCCTTTCAATAGTAGCATTATCCTCTTTGAGAAAATGGATGTCCTGTGAGCTGAAGGACCAGAGCAAGCTAGGACCCAGTCAGCCCTCATTCCCTGAGGGAATGGTATTGCTGATGTCCCATCAAAACCTGGCAGCACCTTCCATGGTGCCCCCTACTACAGGACCTTGGATACCAAAATAATGGGGACATGAAACAAGCCATGGCACCAGGTTGGGCAAAAGCCCATTTCTGATCTTAGACTGTATTGCCAGCACCTGATAGTGTGAGAAAGTCCCCAGGGAGACAAACAGGAAGAAAAAAGACACTTCTGTCAATATGTTCTAGTCCAGAGTGTAGGTAAGGGCCAAGTGGAAAAATGGCATTTGAAGAAAGCAAGTGGGTGCTGAAGCAAGCACGAAGTGGTGGCCGAGGCCAGGGAAACAGGGCCTTTCTCTGGATGAGTGAATGCCTGGGCTGCAGGGACAGAGGGCAGCCAGGGTGGATGGGCTCCTTACTGTGCTGGGCAATTGCTCTCCTCTAACCTGAAGCAAAGCAAAGGCCCTTGGCAACCCGGAAGATGGGGGCACAGTCTGTCAGACATTTAAGAATTTGAAGCAGAAAAATCTCTTGGGAAACTCCCTGCAAGTCAGGAACAGGGAGACCAGAGAGCTGGAAGCAGAGGTGGACCAGCCTTGCTCCTTGTGTGCTCAGACAGCTTCTGCAGTGCCTGTCAGCAGCAGGTGCCTTCCCGCAGCACAGTGCAGAGGCCATCAAGTGACACGGGAAACCTCCTCCCCAGCTGCCCCAGCTGCCTGCCACAGCATGGCCCACACACTGAAAGCAGATGAAACACCTTGCTTCCCAAAACATTAGCCTTCATCATCAATCACAGCTTAATAATATAAAGACCATCACTTTTTTCCTTGCAAGCCGAACCTTCTCCAGTACCTGTGATTCAAGAAGTGAATTAGGTTTTTAAATGCGGTATTGTATGTAAAGGGTACAGTAATTTAATTAGAAATACAAAGGTGTGTCTGCATAATGAAAATTCTTTAACATATGAAATAAAAGTTGTAATTCAATTATTAACCAAATTTTGATTAAAAACTTGTGAAAATTATTTGCAAGTAAGTGTTCTGAGTATGTTCCTCATTTTGACCTTTCAATATCCTGTGTCACATTTGCTATTCAGTCAATTACAGCACAAACAACTGAATTGATTTCTTGCCTTTTTAGTTTAAATGCCATAATACACGCAGGAGAGTCTGAATCTCAGTGAGTGCATTTCCAGATCATCAGCAATTAATTGAAAAATCTTACCATAAGAAACAGACCTTCATTCAAAAAAATATCCAAAGCATGACAGAGGATATACACATAGTTTCATCTATCTGCAGAATATTTAGCATCCTTAACCTCTATCTTTAACATATTTTAAATATAATGTTATTGTAATAATTATTTTCTATATCCTATATGGCAACTGGTCTCTTTTTTTTTCCTGGATTCCATCAACGCAAATCATAAGAGGATACCATAGTTGTCAAAAGCTTGCAACACTAAGAAAATAGCACATGGTAAGTAAATGGTAAGTAAAGTCAGTAAAATGAAAAACATTTAAATTTGTTATTCTCTTTCTTTCTAAATAAATGCTGCTTTATTACAACTTAACTGCCAGCTGACTAAAGAATAATTAAAGGTTACAGCTTGTGTGTGATAATTGTTGGGTTTGTTCATACTTCCACAAGTTGGTCTGAAACAAATATTAGTGGATCTGACTTGTATTTCATTTATGGAAAAGGAAACCTCTTACATTCACTGATTTCAATGAAGTTACCCTTAATTTACATCGGTGTAGCCAGTACAATTGATTGCAGTACTAATTTTTTGTTCATTGAAGAGTTAGCTTCAGTTTACATTTGTTATGTACCAGCAATATAACACTGCTTCCTTACATCACGCTAGCTCTAAAAATAGCATTTCAATACAGCTGTATCAAAAATGTATGCACAAAAATATGACTACCTGGCTAGTAGCGCAGCCACTTCCACTGCAGAAAATATATACACTAAGCATCTTTTTTTCTTTAGAAAAAGAAAACCTGTTTTGAAATAAACTTCTTAGGATGCAAAAGAAATACAAATGAATTTCAACCCATTTAAAAATTGATATCTTGTCCTAGACTTACATTCTGTATATGCAATATACAGTGGCAGTTGTATTTTTGGGGGGAAGTCATTGATATTGAAAACACAAGTTAGATATCAAAATAGAGAGTTTTATCCTAATCCTCTGCAATAGGTAGAAAAATACTTCCTTATATTTGTGGGAAGATGACTGAGCCGTGTTCTTAGGAGATTCCTCCAGTCTCAGACAGAAACTGCTTAGCCTGTTGCACCAAATAGAGGCAGACTTGCCCCTCTAATGCTGCTGAAATGGACTAGTTCTGTGCTTACATTGCCACTCCAGAAGACAAGTACTATTTTCTGAGAGGCAATGATGTGTTTGCAGTGCCTGTGTGCTAAGTGGAATCTCATTAGAAAAACAGTAATCTTGTTGTACAGCCATGTAGTAGGATAGGACATGCAATGCATGAATTCACTGAATCCCACGGGTGATCATCTGCCTGAAATTCTTTTCTAGATAAGTGTGTTCACACGTGGCAAAAAAAGCTCCCAAGCAGCAATAGTTATTACTGCTGAATAAATATTCACATTATTTCTCAACAGGCAGTATACCTACTGGGCAAAAAAATAAGAGTATGCTAATGAGGGATTAGACAGACATGGGCTAAATTAGTCCTCCTACAGTTCTGTTAAGCTCTTGGGTGTGTATTACATGACACTACTATTTAATACCCTAGAACAAAAATTTCTCTCTCCCCTCTTTTTTTTTTCCTTCTTTTTTCCCCTTTCTTCTCTCTTTTACTGTTTATTTGGGTTTATTCTTTTTTTCCCCTTTAGTAAAAGAGGTGGAGATTTCCTTTCCTGGGTTAACTTCCAAGCATTAAGAAAAGTAACATAACCTGAATATTTATAAGATTCACACCTAAACCTCTTAATTACTACACAGGATGGTGCTGGAATTAATATTGCATAGCAGCAGAAATAGTCCTAAATTATATTCAACTCTCCAAAATATAGAGTATCGGTGTTGTCATGATAGTGCATAGTATTTGAATAAATGCACCTTGAGGAATTTGACAGAAGCCAGATTTAAGTAACTGCTGGCGTTTCTATTCTGAATACAGCTGATCTCCAGAATACCAGTTTTCTGACTGGTAAAACCTCTCAAATGCCTGTTCATTCTTTGTTTCACAAAAGATGCAGAAGCCAGTTTGGTTTTCTTTTTGCCACTAGTAGAGGTGTCTTTGTAAGCATCTTTCTGGTGAAAGTCACTGGGAACAGCTCAGAAAGTCTCTCAAGTAACAGAGAATGCCCCTTAGCTAGTGGGGGGAAAATCTCCATCAGCAATCCTCTGCCAGGCTCTTTTAAGTCCTTCCAAAATAGTCACTCCATTGATTGGTATTTTGAAAACTTTACTGATTAATAAGGTCCTGGTATTCAGAAGGATTCCACAGAGCTAAATGATACCAGCAAAATACAGAAATATAGATCCACAAGGCACTCTGAGCTGTCGCCTCTTAAAAAGAAAAACCAGCAAAACAAGACAAATCAAAACCAGCCTGAACATGTTAACTCTTTATGATATATCTATTTCTTAAATATCCCAATTGCTTTCAGGCTTTTCCTTGGAGCTGGTGTCTGTTTAATTAATTAATCACAGTATTTGCACATCTTGAATGCTTTGTTTTAATGTCTCACTCCCTTCTGTGGATTTCCCTGCTGTGAGATTTTAATGAGACCCATTTCTCATGTTTTTATGCAGAATTATGATACGGAGGAGAAAGTGATAATAACTCAGTCTTCTGTTAATTACACTTCTAATTATTCTTAGAAGTTTATTTATAATTGTGTCTGCCAGCAGGATTTGTTTCAATTATCACAGCCAGATTGGAAATGGAGCTTAAGTTAATTCTTTCTGTAAACAACCATATTTTACAACAAGCAAACAAGAAGTATTAATATTTATTTTTAACTCAAAATACTTCCTTCTCTGACAGTCATTCTTGTAAACAAAAATCTTAGAGAATCATGTAAAATTTTTGCCCTTCAATACTAATAATATATAAGGTAGAAAATGTTCTCAGAGGACACAAAAAAACTTAATTAAGACAAAACCTATTTATGGTCAAAGGTTTTTCTTTTTTTTTCTAAATGGTAATAAGGGCTTTTATGTTAAAAGTCTTCAAATGAAAAGCCTCACCTCTAGAGGCACAGCAGTGCCATTACTCAAAGAGAATAAGTGTTCTTTCAAGGGTGAAAGGGAAAGAAATATCTATTTTTGATGCTTTTAGATTCCCATTTGCAGGCTAGGAAACCCCTTGTTTACCACAGTATTTCTACAACAATGCAGACCTCATCTGAAAAGTAAGCTGCCCAAAGATCTCAGTTCAGGAAATCCTGTTTTCAGGGAAAAACTGTTCAACAAAACTCATCTTTAGAAAGCACAATCCTATGCATATTATTTCATTTTTCATATGAAATAACATTGTTTTTACCAGAGCAATCGATCTAGAAGTATTTATAGGATGACTGAAAGAGATTTAGAAATGGACATTTCAGTATGCACAGATGATTGAAATACACATTCTCTTCCAACAGTATTAAGTGTGTAAAAGTTAGGGTTTAATTTGGAGTGAGATTCATATCTTGCCTATGGAAAGAAGTAATAGCTATTGTATAGGTAATGGATTTGTAACCTGACAGACAGAAAACGACAATGTGCAATACTGCATATTTAAAATCTAGAGACAAACAGTTTGCCTTCATATCGAACATGTTTCCCTTCAACACCGGTCCCCTGCAACCCCCTGCTCCCCCACCAAAATGAGCACTGGAAGAGAAGCCTGTGGGACTTACCTGTTTGCCTTCAGAAGATGAAAAAGTTTAAACCATCAAAGTTCTTGTAACAATCAGCCACTAGCACTTAGCTTATGTGGAAATAATTACATTCTTCCATCTTTTAGATTTCTCAGTAAGTGAAAGCTGGTGATGGATGCCAGCAGCCTTGTTAAAATATCACTGTAATCCGTTCTGGAGATTGCTTAGAAAACCAAGTCATACACATGCAGTGTCTATAGCTTCACAAGCAGCTCAGCATTTTCCAAGCGTGTACACGTCTTCCTTTTCCAACACTGTACTTCACAGAGCACTCTACCTATCTTCATTTGAGTAGAAAGAGCACAGTTGTTAAAAGCAAATCCTGTGTGAACAGAAACATTCTACGTGTTTGTTTTCTCACATCAAAGAGTTATTATTTTAGGAAAGGAGACACCCGTTGCGTTTTTTGGTTGCTGCTGTTTCCTCATCAAGAAAAGAAGAATAAAAAAAGCTTCAAATAGAGTAGCAAGAAGCAAAGAAGAGGATACAGCAGTTCAAGAAGCAGCAGGCAAGGTTGGGTGTCTTGTGATTGCTTTGAGTTAATACTCCTCGGGGGAGATGAAAAAAGCACGAATACAGCAAAATCTGTCTTACAGAGTAAAAATCTGTTGTATAAGCCAGTCTCTGGAAAAGTAAAACAGCATGTGCATTTACTCCATTAATTTCTAGCATGCCAGCATGCGAAGGAAATTGGTAGCTTTCTGTTTATTAACAGGAAACAGGTAGGAAGGAGGAAAGAGAATTCAGTATATGTAACTACTGAAATTGTTTCTGCTCTCCTGAGAAATGTATCAGATGTATTGAGGCTGTGTATGTGAAAGCAGTATTTATCAGTACCACAGAAAATGTTATCGTTTACCAGTATTTTCTGGAACATATGTGGAGGATGAACAATTAAGAATGCTGCATCCCCTAGATGCAAACAGCACATTCGTGACTGGTCTTTCTATAGCTTAAACATAACAGGTGTTTGGGCTCTCTGGGAAATATGACTATGAAAGCCCTTACAAGAATCATAAGTGCTGAACACTTTGGAGTAACTGACCCAATTACTGGCACGAAGTGATGGGATCTTCAGCCTAAAAGCCCTAATTTCAAATCTCACTGAAGCCCATGAAAATAGATTTTGAGAGGCTGTGGATGAGGACCTTTGCCAGCTGGCTCCTGTGTCCCTGGGCATCAAAATACAGCTAGATCACAAAGTCACCAAAAACAACTTGGAAGGAGCTGGTTGAAACCCTGCTCTGAAGTTGTCCTGGATGTGACAGTGTGATGCTGGGTCTGAATTTGCTCAGATAATATATGCAGCACAAACACATGCCTGTTCCCTTCAGGGCCAAAAAGAAAACAGTCCATTTATTTGTCTGATGAGTCCAGTCACAGACCAAAATGCCACTGAGCCAAATGCTATTCAAGCATAAAACAAAGAAACTCCTCAGCTGCATGAATTTACTGTCCAGCTGTCACCTTTCATACTTTCCACACATACCACCCACCTGCAGCACCACCAAATCTTGCAGAACACAGCGTTCTTGACTTTAAAGCTTTCTAGTTATTAACCCTGCCATACTTTGGGTCATCTTTCCCCTTAGCAGAGCTTGATCTAGCCCTTTCCAATCAGTGGAAATACCATATTTTGGAAGAAAAAAAAAAAAATTAACCCCTCTTTCCACTATCCCTGTTGTTAGAGAGGCTGGAGTCAAAGTGTATCTGCGTGATACACTGGAAACATAAAAAATGGGGAAAAGAAACAGAGCCATGTTTCATATTTTCTGGGGAACTGCAAATGCCAGATACAGCAAATACCACATCCTTGGCACAGAAATCATCAATAGCTCAGGGCTTTGCCTCAAAATGCTGTAGCACTTAGTTTGCATGTTCCTTTCTTTTCCATAGTCACAATTCTGCATTTTGCTGCAATCTTGAGTATTCTAGGCTTACATATTCATAGAAAACTACCTTCCATTTGAGGGAGCTTTGGCTGCTGATCCTGTAGAGGAAGAATTTGCTCTTATCTCCCTAAGCAGTAGATATGCTAACTACTCTGTTTCTATATCTGATACCCAGGTGGAAGGCAAATATTCTTTCTAGATGCACAGCAACCCCACTGACCCTGGAAGAACCACAGATAGGAAGGTGAGAACAAGAGTTTTTTGAGCATTGCAGAGAAAATCCCAGCCCATGGCCCAGTCCAGCAACTTTCAGTGACATCGTGAGTTGTAACAACTCCATTCAGACCCTACTAGGTCCTTAAGAAAATTTCCCTCTTCCTTGTCAGCTTTGCAATTTTATTGGATGTTTGAGCCTTCCCACTGGCACAGGGCTGCTTTCCAGAGCACCACATGCAGCACCCTCATGATGAAAAGGCAGTAAAGCAGCAATTGCATCATCTAACACAGCACATGCAAGCAAACAGCATTTCCACCCACAGAGAAGCTGCCACTGGTGCAGCATGCAGTGCTTTTTGCATGCCCACCATACACTGGGCTGAAACTACAGAAGGGCTACGCCACTGCAATAAAGTCTCTGGTGTCATATGGCAGAAATCTCAATGCACATCCTGTTTTCAACTCACAGTTGACTTCTAAATATGCTTGCACTGTGTATTTTTAGCTTGCCCAAGGTTCCTATTTTGGGTTACCAGCCTGAGAAATCTTTGAAGAGGTCTGATGTTGAATGAACTTTTGAAAGACTGGTGCATTTTAACATTGGGCAGTAGGAGAAAAAAAATTAGAATGACAGATATAAGATATCAGTAGCTTCTTCCAGAAACAGAGGTCAGTGGCCATGAAATTTGTCACTATCTTGTTAAGCATCAAGGACTTCAGTGTTTTGACACTACAAAGTGCACCTGCCTCTGGTAATTATTTTGAATGTCTGAATTATCCCTCTTCCATCAGATACAATAATCTTTGTGCAAAGATATTTGCCTTATATTCTTTACAAAATACTTCCAGCACTCAAAAATACATTTTGGGAATAGAGGTCAACGTGTGTATGTCCCAAAGGCAGGATATTAATAACACTGGAGGATCTATAGTTTTCCATGAGACATGGCATTTCAGCTACTGACTGTAAAAAATTGAATTTGTTCCAAGGGTTGTTTTTGCATAGGAAGGTGACACTACCCTTGCAGAGGACTTATGGGTATTCCCTTCTCATCCTGGGAGAGTCTGACTGTCCCAATAAGGACTCTGAGCATCTTCAGTGCCTTTTGAAGGTCAGAAGGGACTGAGTAAGGGTATATAAGCTCCTCAAGGAGACAGGATCCTAACAAGCATAATATAATGCTGTATTGTGTCATCTGGATTTTCTTATGTACTATTCTAGCATGATAAAAGCCTTTGACAGACTGGGATCAATTAATTTTATGAAATACATGCACCAAAGACTTCCAAATATTCTTTTTCTTTGTATCCTGTTCAGAGAATCCTCATCAAAGCAATTCTCTCTCTCCATCTTGGCAAGTTGTTTTCACTAAATAATATATCCCACACATTTTCCTTGGTGAAATGTAATCAAATGGTAAAACAGTCCCAAGACCAAAAAGAAGATACTAAAAAACAACTACTAAAAGTTAGCACAGTCCAGGGTGCAAGGTCTTGTTAGAAGGAACAATAAACAAGAAACACAAAGATAAACAGAGGTGGAAAATGGTGTCTTTAACAATAACATTACTTTTATTTCTAGCCAGAAACATAAATCCTGATGCACTCTGTGCATATCCATATTCATATCTGGAATAAATTTGCTCAAAGAACAAGTCCCAATACAGGAGATTGAGGAAGTTGAGTCCGCAGCCCCAGGTTCAGTTGTGGCTGAAGTTCACCCATATTTTAAAATAAAAATTTGTGATCACTTCTACTCGCAGCAGCAGCAGCAAGAAATTAAAGAACTGTGTTTAATTTTGATTAAGCTCAAACAATTCTTTTATGTCAGATATTAAATCAGTTCTAACACTGCAGAGCTGGACAGGCTGCCATTGGGCTATCTGGTGTTCCCTGTAAGAGAGTAGAGCCTGTATTTAAACATATCTATGTCATGCTAACACATGTGTCAACATGAATCTAAACTAACAACTTTTTATTTACTATCCTGTGCTCAGTATAAGTACCCAAATATCTAAGTCAAGCTTGAGGAAGAGGCAGAATTTTTTTCATGGTTCAGGGACAGAAACCCTTTATCAAAGGAAAATTATTCTGGTCTTTCAGCTGCACTAAGAGAAGGTTACAACACGTTCCTTTCAGACATCATGCATGTGATGAATGGGGAAATATGGCAATAAGCTGCCAGGATATATCGATATAATGCCATTTTTTTCCTCAGATTTTCATGAACTCTATAGGGTCCAAAAGTACATTACACTCTGAAGTGAGCTAAGTCCATTAACTCTTAAAAAAAAAGTTCTAAACTGCTCAATCACCCCTCAGAACCCTGAAAACAAAAGATAAATTACAAAATGGAGGTGAAACAGAAAGAGGATGATTGAAGGCCAACTCAAGGATAAAAGTAGTGGTGGAAAGCCTAAGAGCAGGGCTAAAAAATAGGCATGTCGGGGGGAAAAAAAGATCTATAGGAAGAGGGTTGGAGAGAACTGGGGTATAGGTTGAAGAGGGAAATGTATGACAGCATTGAAACTCATATAGAAAGGACAAAGGTGTGAAGCACACAGCCTGGGATCCTGAATTCAGGTAAGAAGGCAGAGGATTCCCCAAACTGCAATTTGATCATGTCATGGAATTAGCTGCCTAGGTCAAATTCTCTTCTGATTTACTCTCCAAGATCCAATCCTTGGCAAGAATTGGAAAAAAAAAAAAAAGAAAGTGAGCATTATTTAGATTGTTCATATTTTTAAACAGGTTTAGCCATCTTTCTGCACTAAGATTTTACTAAGATTTCTTACTGAGGGCAATTCTTTCCATTCTTCTGTGTTTTCTACATGTTGTAGAGGTGCCTGGTATCTAGATACCTAGGACCAAACTACTTTCTCACTGAGGACTGGGTTAAGTTCTTGAAATCCGAGCTGGAGCAGCTTCAGAAAATACTGCCTCACCCTTTCAATGCCATTTGCAAACTAAAAGTCACCACCAACAAGCTGTCAAAGCTCAAAAGTATGGAAAAGTTAAGCATGGTAGCTCTTTAACTTCTTTTGACTCCCCAAACCACACCAGTTTATATTTTTCCTTGCTTCAGTTTTAATATCATGCATTATTTTCCACCAAGTGCTATTCTTTTGAGTCCTCATGAGTGTAAGTACTGTCCAGCTAGAATCCCAAAGGGATTACAACCATGGGTGTAATGGCAACAAGTATGGAACTATTATATTTTACAAATATAAGCTTATAGGTTAATTCAGGTAGGAACAAACCTCAGGAAGTCAATGTTTGACTCTGACCCAGTTTTGCCTGCTTGTCAGAAGTACCCAACTTGCTCCCAAACTTATCTGTAAGTGAAGATTTTTACTTTTGCACATCTTGAACAGATGGGAAAGAATTTGTTTTATTTCATCTCAATTTTTCTTTGACTGCATTCCTTCAGGAAAAGACAGTGCTTAAGTATTATGAATGTATTACAATCATTCTCACTGCATGCTAGACTGTAAGGTTCATAAAACAAAAATAAATGAACCACACAATGATTCATGCATTGCATGAGGAAGATTTTTGGAGTTGTGAAGAAAAGATCACATATGGAAGATGCAGCCCAGTCATCCATTCATACAACATTTGCATTATAGAGCACCTGTGACCAGTTCTTTCTCCTGAGCACTTCAAAGAGTTTGTGCAGTGACATTTTTTAAACTTTGTTTGAACAAAAAGAATGTTTGCATCTCATATGACTCATTAACTCTACAGAGCCATAATGTATCAATCGAGCTACATATAAAGAGGAATATAATAGCACAATGAGTCTGTAGTCCTATTTCTAATTAACATGGCTTAACTAGACACAATGAGCAATCTCACTGTGTAAGCACACTCCTGTGACTGTCATTTTAAAAATAATCTGGAAAGGTTCAAAGGATTTCAGTCCAAAAACCTGGTTATTTTTTCCATCATCACAACTCAATTTCATTTCAATTTACAGCTTTTGAAGTGAACAGTCAAGAACAGTATTGGAAGATGAGGGCCAGTATCATCATTACCCATATGCAAAACATATACTTCCCACAAAAAGACACTCCAATGTTTTCATTATAATTAATAACATGCCTTGCAATCCACAGATGGAAAACACGGTCTAAAGTCAAACAGTTCTGTTCATAAGAAAGATTTTGCTTTTCAGTCCACAGACTGCCACTTATTTATTTTGCTCTTTCTTTTTCCTAGAGAATATTCTGTTGTTCAGCCTTTAGTTTGAACTTTTATCCTCATCCTTGGAATCACACTGGGTTCTGGCACAATGCTTTGCACATTTGCTATACTGAATTTTAAAGAGCCCTGCCATTTTATGAAGTCAGGAAGCAAAATTCCAGTTTTGGAAATTCTAGTACCATATACATTGCAAAATAGGGGGGTTTAGGTCTGCAAACTCACAATCTTCACTGAAAAGTAACACTACTTGTCTCTAGTGTACCAGGTTTTTTTATAGTTATTCTATTTTTTTAATATCTCTTGTTTCTCCAAGAAAAACAAAATCAGAGACTTAAGCAAGGAGCAAATAGTACCCAGGAACTCATACCTGAACTGTATCAGCACTTTGTCAGGAGCAGATATTCTGAATCTTCTGTTCTGGGGCATTAAACCAAAGGTCACGGTAACTTGTGCTCATGAAAGATCGTGTGGTTTTTCCCATAAGCTTCAGGTGACAAATGCAGAACCTTGGACAAAATCCAACTCAGGAAATTGCCTTCTAACTACATAAAATAATTTCTACAGTTTGAATTGAGTAATGTATTTTCCTGTGCACTCCATCTTAAGCTCTTGTTGTTGGGCAGCCTTTAGTAACATGAACATTTTACACAAGAGTTGTTTTGAATTCTAAATACTCCTAAACAGTTAAATTTCATGAAATATTTTAGCAACTGGTTTCAAAGGAGCCATAAAACCTCAAGCTTTTCTATTGCCATTTTATGTTAAAGAATTAACTTCTTGTGCTAACACAGCATCTTCCTAAACTCTGTATTTAACTTCACAGTTGGTAATTTCTTATTCTTTTTATATATTTTTCTCCTACATATGTTGGAAAATAACTTCTTTTATAAGCTGTCTTGTTAGAGTCTGATTGGGAATTCTTAGCATATGGAAAGAAAAAACTTGTTTCTTTGCTTTTAGCATAGCAGATCTAATGAACAGTATGTTTTTTGTTGTTTACCATTAAACTGAATTAGTTAGAGGGGGACAATGGTCAAAGGGTGGATACTTTCAGCTCCTTGAAAATGTAAGCAGAGTCCCTGAATTAGCTTGTAATGCTATTATGAGCCTGAAATTTACAGGAAACATTAGGACTAAGGTTCTTTGAATATTATGGCTGAAGGTTTTGGAAAAGCTTAACTCAGCAAAGACACCAGAGACCATGATCCAAGCTTGCTGTTCCACGGTAATTTCCCAGCTGAACATTATCTGCCTCTCTCCAACAGCAGCCTCTGGGCAGTGACCCCTTCTGAGGAGGCCCCACATCTCTGCTGGCTCTGTTCCAGCAGCTTGAACAGGGTGAGGTCTACAGTCAGTGAAGGGGGGGTTGGCTGTCTTGGTGCACAAGGAGTGTCACACTAAATCACTTTTAATAGGTTTTGTTTTGCAGACACATGCCTAGACCTGTTGGAAAACTCAAACAGTTCCATAAATGTTGAATGACTTTGTCCCAGAAGATGTGTGTTTAAAGGCTACACCTTTTTGTAAAAACATAATTCCCACACTTCACTTGTGAGTTTTCCTCTGTACTATAACACCTAATCCTGGATGAAAAATATATTTCTATTATGTGAAGAAAAATTATCTCCTGTGACACCATAGCCTGTAAAGTTCTTCTTCTCTACATAGGCTTATTTCCTTCTAACTGCACATATTTTTTCTGCAGTCAGTTTTAGATAATCATATTATTCTCTGCTAAGTTTTTCAAATTATATATCAAGTGCTTATTTTATTGAACAGCTGCCACCAAATAGTCTTAAAATGGAAGATTAAGATCCTCAAAGTCAGTCAGCGACAGCATTATAATTGCATATACAATCTTAATACAACCATGAGTGTAGCAGTTTTGAATGCGATTTGCATATACTACTTCATCAGTATGGGATCTCCTTATGATTTTAAAAATATACGTGAAACTCAGCAGAAAATAAAGACCAGGTAGTATTTTCACAGACAAATTATGGTAAATGGAAAAATTTTTGTCCATGTCTTTTGAAATCCCATCTATTTAATAAATTATAGCTTCTAATATGTGCAAGTGAAGTTGGGGAGGTGGGGAGGAAGGACGAACTGGAGGTGTCATGGGATAATAACCATATTTTAGAGAATTGATAATCTATGAGGAAGGTGCAATTTACTAGAAAACTTTAGCCCATAAATGCAACCCTAGTATGATACACAGTAAGTTGCATGCTCAACAGTCTTCTTTAAGGTTTGGGGGTTTTTTTCTTTGCAACTTTAATGGTCTTCTAATGCTCTTTTGTGTTGCTTTGTTTTGTAATTTAATATATTATACACACGCTTATGAAAATAAGAGAACCAACTAGGAATATATTCACAAAAATATATTTTGTTTCATAGAGTGAAGAATAATTTGTATGAACACATATCAAGAACAAATACCTAGTTCTGTAATTTATTTCATCTCTGACATGGTATTTCTCTTTTTAAAATCTGCTGTACAAACTTTTCCCAACCAAATCTCATAAAGTACAATACCATTGCATGGGTGATCATTTTATTTCTGATTTAAACTGTTTCAAGCTGAACAAAATAAACCAAATTCTTTTCTCATTTATACTGTATTGCAAAATTTTCTTAATAAGTTAGTATTTAGCAGAATTCCGCAAAGCTTTTGTGATGAAATCCAGAACAAGGAGAGAACCCTCACTCATATCAAATTTACAGAAATGTTTCCTCCAATACGCCCATTTCTTAGAATGCTGTTCATCTCACAAATCTTACACTTTCAAGTATTTAAATATCAGAAACCACAGTGGTATTCATAACAAATAAAATAGATATTTTTCCACTTTGTTTTGTTATCTTTTTTGTTTCAGCTTTGTCCTTCAGCAAGTTATTTAAAACTTCAACTTTTTCTGCTCTAAGAACTTATTTATTCGTGTCTCTCCTTGGTGAAGTTATAAGGCTAATTTATATGCAGCAAACATAATAAATAAAATTCCACAAAGAATAAAAATAAATAAAAATTCCACAAGAATCTGCATAAATATTTTTCTATCCTTTCATACAATATTTCATTGTTACAGTACTTGATTTCTCTACAGTTTTAGCAGAATACATGCTCTATACCTCTTAATAAATCATAAGAGAATACCTCTTAGATAAGAAGAAAGAAAAGTTTGAAATGCTGATATGAGTTTCCTATATAAAAAAAAAACCTGTTATTTTTCCTATTAAAAAAAAAAAAAAAAAAAAGGAATAGCTCCTAAAAAAAACCCCTCTATCAATCTAACGGTTTTAGAGTTCATATTATGCATAGCCTAACTCAACACACAGCAGAGATGCCCTGCCCATCAACAACTGGAAAGCTCTATGGTTTTCTATCAGAAGGGCATGTTACAAAGAATAAGGCAACAAGCAAATTTCATCTTAGCAATTCTGTTGGCCTATGCTTGAGGAAATTATAGCAAATAAATCAATTTTTTTTCCTCTAGTCTGGAATTTCCCATGCTCTCAAAAATTATTATAAAGGGTTTTCTAGGTTTTTGCATTTAAATAAAAAAATAATAATTGATCAATTTCAGGAAATCTATGAACTTCTAAATTACTGTAAAGTAGGGCAGATGCACCAAAAGCACCTTTAGAATGGTGACTTTTAGTTTTCCTGTTTCAGCATTAAAATTTAGAGACAAAATTCTGTTCTATTTCCCTCTAGTGACTACTTTCATTGTAATAGGATTTCATTCACATTTATTGTGAAGTAGCAGAATGGGAGATGACCCCTTAAGGCAGTCACTCATTTCTCTTGTAGCAAATTATGTAATTCCTGAATTTGATATCCAGTGCACATGAGGCATAAGATATACTTCAGTTAAAAAGAACAGGGATGAGGATCTAACATAGAGAAGGGCTTTACTGAAGTGCTCTAAAATGGAATTTCTGAAGATGTTTTCAGTTGCGGTATCTGCTGCTCTGTGAACATGTTTTTTGAGATCGACTTCTGTGAATTCAAGTGAGAATTACCATTTTTCTCCAGTTAGGACAGGTTTTAAATAGTATGAATCAATTACTTCCACATAAAAAGGTAGATGCCTATTTGAGACACACTTCTGCCTATCTGGGGTGATGCTTTTGCAGGCATTGGAAATTTTGCTCCAGTTTTATGACCTTTGGGAAATTTTCCTTATTTTTTCATTCTTTGCTGTTGGGAATTTGTACCTCTGCATAGAAATGTAATAAAACACCAATTCTGAGAATAACATTGCCAGAATTTTCTGCCCCCCCCCCCCCCCCATTTTTCTTCCTATTATACTCACAAGTTTTATTAAAATTAAAATTAAAATTTAAAAAAACAACAGTGCAGGGAAAAAAATTTACAAGAAAACAAAGGGGTTTTTTTTTCTTTTATGACTGCAAGAAGAAACATTTAGAAATTCCCACAAGGAGTAATACAAGGCAACACGAGTAATTATGTGTTCAGGTCTACTGTCATTACTAAAGATTATCTCTTGTATTCCTTGAGAAATATTTTTGACATCAGATCATTGAATTTAATGAAAGAATCTTCATCTATAATTCTTTGCACAAGATGCTGTGCAAACCCACAAGCCCAGACACCAGCACTGAGTCAGAATACCTTTTTCAAAGCTGTGGTAAGATGTGGCTGATTCCTAGGTCATCCTTTCCATGTGTTTCTGAGATTCCAGTCAACAGATCACTTTAAGCCATAAAATGTTCTCCCTGGCACAATGTTCTCTTTTCCAGAAAATTTATTTGAAATGGTAAAAAGTTAATATAGAACTAAACAAACCTTTGCACAACTTAGTAGACCTTTCCTGATGACATTTGAGACCCAGAAGACACAATTGATTGATCTTTCTGGGTATTATGCCTCTAATCACTGTGGCTGGATAATCTTTCCCCTTTAGCCAAACGTGTTAAATTAGATCTAAAGCATTAGTAAGTCAGTTATGTAGGTTCTTCTTGGTTTCTTTTGGTTTTGTACTAACCAGGAAAGAGTACTCCAGGTTGGACAAAAAATTTTCCGTCCTTCCGACCCTCACTGCATTAGGTTTGCCTACAGCCCTAATACATCTTCAGCTACCAGTGAACAAAAACATGATCTATCCACACGCATCTTTGCCTGTCTCTCGTCAGGTGCTCCACTGAAAACAGAATTATAGGAAGTACTTAACAGAAGACCCTTTTGTAGTGAACCCATTATCTTCTGAAATGTCTTTATTTCAGTGCAACTGCCTTTCCATTCACTTGATTTGTATTTCCTGTCACAGTCAAAGGAATTTCTATATTATTTTCATTACATAAATCCGTCATATGAGATAGGTTTAAGAAAGTCAAAAATATTGTATTTTTTTCCCCTTTCATCTTGAGAAAGAATACTTTTTTGAACTTCTACATTAATGATGAAAAATTGACTGCAGTTTTACAGAAGAACTTACTTATTAAAATCTGAATTAATCATATAAAAGGGAAATCCTCATTGCCCTATAATTTAGTAGCCACAAGATCTGAAAAGTGATTTTATTTGTACTGGGTTCTGTCTTTGCTCTCACAGTCTTGTTTATTTTTCTCTGCAATAATACTACTTCTGGTCTATGAACTACCCTGGCTATAACATTTAAAATAATAATTACATGGGTCAGAAAGTATGTCCAAATGTTTCATGATTTCCTAAATTCAAATCGAAACTTAACTTCAGGTTTTAAGAAAATAAATGTATTTTTTGTCCATTTTCAAGGGGAAAATACAGGTCATCTTCTGCTTAAGAAACCATATTGAAGTCATGGGATTTATACCAACAAATAATTTGACTCAGAAGGTACCAGGCTTTGAACGCTTCAGTACTGCCTAATTTAATTATTTAGCAGACATAAGTCTACATATCTTGTTCAGCTCTCAATGAAAAATAAAACAAAGGACATATTCTCTGTGTATCAAAGATAACTGATATTATTCTGAATCCAGGTGATGTAGGAATAAAAACCTGCTAAAATGTTGAAGGTAAAAGGACATTGTCATGTTTTGAGTCTGGTCACAAAGATAAGGTGGACGATGCATTTTCTGGGCCACCAGCAAAAGTATGAAGAACACAGGACAGGTCTGAGGTGGACTCTTTCATCATCCAGACCACTTGGAAAGGAGAGAAACAGGAACACATTGGTAACAAAGTTTTATGGTGACATATCCATTTCTACAAAAGGCAAAGAAAGCAAGTAAAGGAAAGGGCCTCTGATTGTGTTTCTGGCCAGCCTGGAAGAACAGGTTGAGATTGTGCAGACGCAAAGCAACCTGTCAGAGTGACCATGAAATAGATGACAGAATTAACAAGCCTCAGACGGTTCGAAGGGAGAACACAAACATCATAAATCATGGAGCTTAGGACAGCAGAGTGCAATAAACACTTGGAGGTGGCAGTGCTAGATTTTTACATAATGTCAGTAAAAAGGGGAATAGGAATTGGAGAGAGCTGGTAGTGCTATTAAAACAAACAAAAGGAGCAAAAAAGAACCATTCATAGGCACAAAGTATCCTGGACTAGAGTGTCAGCAGTCTGGGAATAAAGTGAGAAAGGCGAAACATAGTGACAAGTAGGAGAAAATACTGCATATTTATGTTATTAGTATTAGAATATTTTAAAAAATGCTAGCCTGTTCCTCAACAGGAATCTTGAGAAGGTCACAGTGTTAATGTCATCTTTGCTTCCATCGTCACTAAAAATGTCAACTGTGATCTTACAGCTAAGAAAATGAGCTGCAGAGATAGAGATGAATAATAAAACCAGAACAGTGACAAACAGATTGGAAAATAGGTAAATGAGAGGTTCTAAGATAGCCTCAGTGGAAATTCTCTGTAGGTATTTTCCTTAAGCCTGCCTTTTGTCCCGTGGATGATAAATGATTATGTTTTGAAAACCTGTCAAAAATAAATTAGGCTCCACCAAACTTAGAAACGCCACTCTTATATTTAATTTAAAAAAAAAAAAAAAGGAAAAGAGAGGATAGACAGGCTAGAGGAGAGAAAACCACTCAGCTTACTTTCAATTTTAGAAAAATCCTGCAATGAAGAGTCAAGCAAACCATTCAAAAACACCTAAAAGACAGAAAAGTCATGACTGCCTGCATGGACCTTTGAATATCAAATCATAGTAAATTAATCTAATTCTTTGTATGAGATCAGATTTACTAAGGTGTAACAGTGAAAAATAAGACAAAAACAATGGGTCACAAGAAGAGTTGTTGGTCACAAGATAACGTGAAGTTGGGTGGGAGTGTCATGCTGCTGAAGGGTAGGAAGGCTCTGGAGAGGGATCTGGACAGGCTGGATCCATGGGTCAAGGCCAATGAGGTTAACAAGGCCAAGTGCCAGGTCCTGCATTTGGGTCAACAACAACCCCCTGCAGCTCTGCAGGCTGGGGGCAGAGTGGCTGGAAAACTGCCCAGCAGAAAAGGACCTGGGGTGCTGGTTGACAGCAGCTGAACATGAACCAGCTGTGCCCAGGTGGCCAAGAAGGCCAGTGCCATCCTGGTCTGGATCAGCAATAGTGTGGCCAGCAGGCCCAGGGCAGTGATTGTCCCCCTGTACTTGGCACTGATGAGGCCACACCTTAAATCCTGTGTTCAGTTCTGGGCCCCTCACAATGAGAAAGACATTGAGGTGCTGGAGCGTGTCCAGAGAAGGGCAATGGAGCAATAGTCCTGTGAGGAGCAGCTGAAGCAGCTGGGGCTGTTTAGTCTGAAGCAAA